>NC_090931.1:832664738-832967769 GCF_040938575.1 Ambystoma mexicanum
GAGCGTTTCGTTACCAAACATCTAACAAATTGCAGCAAAGTAAAATCCCTTTTCCATGCCAAACAATCAGGCTTCAAACTGCCTAGATGCAGCAACCCCTCCATCCCCCACTGGAATCAAGAGGAACCATCTTGGAGAAACTGGATTCTAAAAAAAAACACACGCTTGATCCTGTACATATCAAGACCATAGGAGACATTGGAGCATCAAGTAGTGCAGACTAGACTCAAAGGGCCTCATTACACGGAAGGCGGTAAACCATGGTGCTATAAGCACCATGGTTGCCGCCGGTACCATACCGGTACCACCATGAAGAAAAGGGGAATTACCACCCCATTCCAAGGTTGGCGGGGCGGTAATTCCCCCTTTCTCCATGGCCCTTCCCCATTCCCATGTTTGCCCCATAGGGCATAATGGGAATGGGGAAGGAGCTAATTACGGTACTGCAAATTGCGGTACCGTAATTAGCACCAAGATCCCTTTGGGGGACCCAACTTAAATGGCTGGTCTACACCAGGCGTTAAGGTCGGGTCCCGCAAAGGGACCTCGTAGTAAGGCGGTAAGGGTTAACGGTCACCGGTACCCTTACCGGTGACCATTAACCCTTACCGCCTTCCATGTAATGAGGCCCAAAGAAGCCATAGGAATTAAAGACACAGGGCCTCATTACAAGTTTTGCAGTGATTCGGCAGTAAATCCACTAAATTACCTCCAAATCAATTACCTTTACAGCCACTTGGTCCCGTAGATTTACCATGGGATTACGAGTGCTGGTAATTCCCCATTTTTGTAGTCCAAAGTGTCACAACTTTTAACCGAAGAATGAATGCCTAAAATTAACGGAGAACATGAAGCATGTCTAGATGAGCAAGAGGCATTGTTCAAAATAATTGTTTGTTGCATTGTAGATCTTGCTCGCCTGCATGATGAAAAAGGTGTCCCTGTAAAATGTTAAGTGCAAATAATTGTGGACGCATCAGAGAATATGGGTGTCATCAAGTGCACTTGTGAATTCTAATATAAAATAATGTGACGTGTGATGGAGCAATGAGACATTATTTGAAGTTTCCTTTGGCATGCAGTTCACTTCATTTTGAATAACACTTTATTTGATTTACTTGAAATGCAATGGAGCATGCCTGAGTAAGTGCCTGGATTTAGCTTGGAGGAGTGCAGCCCCAACCTAATGAATGGAGTCATAAAACCGTGATCATGGAGTAAGACTTTGCGGTTGTGTAAGATGTAAGACTCTCCTGCCTGAATCCTGCTTTAACCAGTCTCAAAGCTAATGCAAGTTGCAAGACAAACGCAGGTCTACTACATTGAAAATCACAGGTTTTCAGCTTTACTGTAGCAGTAAAATGAAACAAACCCATTTCCCACAGACTGGCAGTGAAATCAGCATTTGTTTGGCTTATAATTATTATCAAACTGAAGAAAAAGCTCCTTGTGTACCTTTGAAATAAAAGATACAATCATTTGAAAAATGATATCTTTAGAGAGGAAGGTCCTACCAACCTAAACCAGTCATGGGACTGGTGCAAGCCACACCTAGTCACAAGATGTGGGAGAGAACCTGAGGATCAGACGATAGCTTGCACACAGAATTGAAGGAATTATTATGAGTAATATTGGGAGATGAATATTGAAGAAGATTTCTGAATACAATGGGAGTGGAGACCAATTGGAAACTGTTTTGCAGGCAGGCGGTAGAGAAGAGCCCTTCCAGGAACAGGGGAATAGGCCATATACTGGGGCCTGGGTTCCAGACAGCCAATTGAAAAAGGGCCTTGCTGAGGCAGCAGCTCCAGATTGAAGGACTAAGCTGATTCCCCCCAAAATGTTAAGCCACATATGAAATGTAAATGGAACAGTAAAATAACTCCAAATTGTCCCTAGAGTATCCATGGTAAAATCCTGGAAATCAAAGGCCTGGGAATCAAGGGGAATCTTAATGTGGCAGAGATACAGTGTCAGTGTTAGAAAATGCCCGGTGTGTCCCAGTTATATTGAGTACCCAGTGAGATGTCATTTCCTTAGAAAAAAAAACACATTTTTGTGTTCAGAGACACAATTTAGTATTTTGTGCACTTGAAAGCATATTACTTTTGTTAAAATAGAATCCTTCATGCCCACACAGAATCATGCGGGCCATAGTATTGTCATGACATACTATTGTCTAATGTGATATAATGCAAATTTGCGGTCAGAGAGTGACTAGTCATACATTAGATGTTTGTGCAACCAACATTACCACAGGGAATCTGTTCTATTCCTAGAGTTTGTGAATAGTGGAAATCCCTTCCATCCCTTATTCTTGAATGTACACGGAGACCTATGTGAGAGGTGAAAGCACAAGGGTGCTTTAGCATGGTACCTTTTACTGGAGAAGACATCTTCAGCCCAAAATATACATCTGAAGTTAACTTAACAGGAATATATTGAAAACTATACATGTATGGACTGAAAGCTACACACATATAGATTGAAAGTTACATACGCATGTTCAGCGAAAGGTGCTCATGCATATTCCGAGGAGACTGCACACACGTGTTCAGAGAAGAATGCACAATCCCTGACAGTTTAATTGTCCTAATCCAAGCCACATACCACTCGTTATTGCCTACATGACCTGCACATAGGCAAAGCATTACTAACCCCACAGTTGTACAGGAGAATTAAGTAGAATAAATATTTGTTAGAAATGTAAATTGAGTAACTTTTCACCGATACCATACTTATTGTTACTGAAGAAAATCAAGTGTTTTTGACAGAGTTTTGGAACGGTTTTATATCAGGCTGTACACACACTGGCCGAAGTGCAGCAATGCTATAATTGAATTATACTGCACTACTTGGACAGAAACAATTATAGAAGGCGTGTATTTAAAATGCACAGTATCTTCTAGAGTGTAATATATCCCTAGAATTAATTATGGAAATGAGTGCTTGTGTGAATCGGTATTTGCAAGATTTCTGTAGGCAGGTAAAATCTTGTGTTACTGACTAATTGTTTATGAGTATATACGATTGCAGTGATTTCCTTGGTATAAAGCTGGAGACCACCTTGGCTTCAAGTTGATTTAGTTCTTTAAATACATTTTGAGTATGAATACACTGGGCCTCATTACGAGGTAGGAGGTAGCCATGGTGCTATTAGCATTCCGGGTCCGGGTTCTCGGAATAGGGAGTTGCGGGTCATTCCAACCTTGGAGGACCCGGTAAGTCCCCATTCTGAGAACCATTCCCCATTCCCATTTGAGCCCCCATAGGGCTCAATGGGAATGGGGATGGAGCTAATAAAGGGCCCGCTAATAGCGAGCCTGTTATTAGCTCCCTGGTCCCTTAGCGGGTCCCGCTAAGGGTGCCTGGTAAAACAAGGCACCCATATCCGGACCCGCTAAGGGACCTCTGAATACGGAGGTACGAGGTTACCGGAACCGACATCCTTACCGGTGCCGGTAACCCCTTACCTCCAACCTTGTAATGAGGGCCACTGTCTTTTTTCTTAACCAGAAAGTGGGGATGGTAGAGTATATCAGGGGGCATGAAACCAATTGTACCGCCCTAGTGGGATCATTAAATAAATCCATAAATATTTCTACAATAGGACTTCATGGGGATTACCGCCAGCAGGTTTACCACACAGTAAATCCACAGATTTTGGAGGTAAAGCAGAGGATTTACCTCCAGCTATATGCTGGAGGTAAATCCATCTGTTTACCTCCAAATGTGTAATTCAGTGGTGCAGGAGAAACATTGTTAATTCCATTACCATCAAAAAAAGATGCAGTAACAAAACTACCACCACTTTTTTCCTACACTGCCAAACTCGTAAGGAGGCCCACAGTTCTCAAAACGGATCACCTCTTTCCTAACTGACAGCACAAGTACAATTAGGTTTAGTTCAGTGCAGACCCTGGCCAGAACCATGGGAGTTCCCCGGGATTGCCTCTGCCTCTATGGCCTCTCAACACATGCATTTGCCTATCAGCTCCTATGATCGACAATGTCAATATCCTTTTTTAATATCTATACCAATGACACCCAATCCCTGCGTCACTGGATGGCATTGCCTGGAAGTTCTGCAGTACAGGGTGTCTGCAGTCTTTGAATGCAGGAAAAAGAGAAAGCCCACAGTTTAACCCCCCCAACACCCTCAGCCATACATAAAAGCGGGTCTGCTGTGTTCACCAGCACTCAAGGCCCACCACAGCACTCAAGGCCCACCACCATAGCATACAACCTCCTGGGATTAACACTTAATCCAAAACTTTAATGCAACATCAGCGCGCCCAAGGCAGAAATAGAAAATCTGCAAGGAACACAAAATTGAGCGCCCTTCCTCATCCTCAAGCCAACCAGGGAGCGATCACATTATGAACGCACAACGATCAATGCACCGTTTTCAATGCACTGTGCATCACATGCCAAGCAGCGTGGCCTCAAAGTCCAAACTACTTCTCCAAGAAATTCAGTGAACGTACAGCGAGACGACACGTACAGTCAGGCAGTACTAGAGAGAACCTCTTGCTCCCGCCAGTCTAAATGAAAAAGGCGAGAGGGAAACGACTGGCAATCAAGCGCACCTGAAACACACTTCCTTGAGTCTTAAAGAGCATCCGGGCTACCTCACCGGACGCCATTTGGGGGTCGCCAGAGGTCTCCCTTGCGACCTCTGAGGTCTCCCTACCTGGCAATGTAAGCTCCTGGGCTGTGGCCAGCACCATGTGGCTCTTTACTTCTGGACTGGCTGGCTTTCTTGTTCAGGCCCCTTAAAAAAAAGAAGAAAAATAAGAACATGAGAGCCACAAGTCTAACACTTTCAGCACTGAACCTAAATAAGAAAGAATAGGAATGCCAAAAATGTGTCTTTCTGGAATTCTATACAATAATTGCTAGACTCATCAAAGGTTTATTTCAGGCACACTTCGGGGGGCGAGTCACTGATTTAGTCTGTTCTCAAACGCCTCAACTCAGCCTTTCATCCTTCGGAGGTCGATTAATGGGTACCAACAGAGGTTGGGTGATATTGGGTGTATATTTCTTCTATGTAAAGCGCTTAAGTGTAAGTGCTATATAATAACACATCATTATCATTTGGTCATGACAGTCTGCTTGCAATCACAGTAATTTGGTAATATGGGCCTATACACACTGATCTTAACGATACATATGGCGATCCATTCAGGTATGAAATGTACATCACATTATAGTGATATCATAACCATATTTTTCGTAGTGTACAATGCTATGTGATGCCACTTCCTGTTTTGTCAATGGGTGTAAGGTTGTGTTCCATCACTTCCCACGATTTCACTTTGGGGTGGGATCAAATAACATCACTTCCTGTGATGTCATCAGGGGGTCAAGGGTTGTGTGATGTCACTTCCGCTACCCCTGGCATTTTGGTGAAATGACGACCCTGGCTACCTTTAGTTCTGAAGGAACCTGAAAGCACCCCTCTTTCTTCAGGCTTTTGGCAAGTAACCTGCCCATGCTAGATGCTACACCCATTCCTTCTGAGGGGAGATCCCGTTCCAGTCAGCCTCTGATACCGCGTTATCACCCCGCTTAGCTCACGATGCAATGTGTTTTCCTCCTGCAGCACTGAAAACGGCTGCGATGCTTATAAATTGTAATAATCTTGTGAATTTTTTTTTTACTTTGGTCACAGGAATCCTTGAGGTCTGCCCTCTGGTGTAATAGTGACTCGCTCACTCCCCTCCATAATTCCTCCCATTCTGTTCCCCAACCCTCTCCAATGTTTCACCCTCGGTGTTCAGAAACATTTTACATAACACCATATAAATAAATGAATTGGATAAGGTTTCTTTTTTTTTATACACTGCATTACCAACCACATGTTAAGTCACAGAGCCTCATCATGAGTATGGTGTGTTCACAGACAGCCCGGTTGTAAAAAGTTGTTAGGTTATGGCTGGGCCACACGAGGCCACGGCCCCCATAGAGCAGTTGTCCAGTATCTCTCTCCCTCCCTCCCTCCCTCCCTCCCTCCCTCCCTCCCTCCCTCCCTCCCTCCCTCCCTCCCTCCCTCCCTCCCTCCCTCCCTCCCTCCCTCCCTCCCTCCCTCCCTTCCTTCCTTCCTTCCTTCCTTCCTTCCTTCCTTCCTTCCTTCCTTCCTTCCTTCCTTCCTTCCTTCCTTCCTTCCTTCCTTCCTTCCTTCCTTCCTTCCTTCCTTCCTTCCTTCCTTCCTTCCTCCCTCCCTCCCTCCCTCCCTCCCTCCCCTCCTTCCTTCCTTCCTTCCTTCCCTCCCTTCCCTTCTTTCCTTCTTTCCTTCCTTCCTTCCTCTCTCAAAATGTCTCTCCTCCAACGTTCGCCCCCTTGCTCAGCCCACATTCCATCCAGCCCCATGGTGGGCCGGATGCTACAGTCCAGGTAAGGCTGTCTATTAAATAAAAACACACACAATATTAAATAAAATATTTCTCTCCACACCCTGGTGTCTGTGTCTTTATCGCTTTAGTTCCCTCGGGGGACAAGCATGTTGACCTACCTAGCCGTGCCCAATGAAGCCACTGGCTACACAAGTGATTGCCCCTATTTTGTCAAACACCATGGCATGTGTGGGCTTTAGTCCAAATATATCCGTGTCCTTCTTTTGAAAAGGCAGACCTGAGCCACTCATGTTACCTGTACTGGTTTGTATATGAAAATTGCAGGCAACCAGTGTTTCATCTCTTTCGCTGTGTATATGCATAACATGGAAACATGCGCGAAATCTGTGAACATTCAGCAAAAGCGTTCAACTTTGCAGTTGCCAATTTTTACCATGTGTGACTCCTGCGCATTTTGCACGAACATCGTTTGTGAGTTTTCTGGGGCACAAATGGTTTTGTGCACGAAAGATAGGTTTGAGAACCAAGCCTGCAGTCTGTGGTAATAAAGTCAGGTGAGGTGGGATTTAATCCGCCTGGCTCAGCCAGAGGTGTAACTAGGCACACATTCCGGCGGGACTAACCCTTCAAATGTTGGAAGAAGGGCTAACTTCAGAGGCTTTGGAGGAGAGGCAATCTTACTTGTGTGGAGGCATCGAACTTCTTTACGCATCCTAATGAGACTATTCTGGTGTGACTCTCCCCTTCACATCCCAAAACATACACTTAAGGACTGCTGTGGGGGAGAGCTGTCTCCACTCCCCCTACCCTTCCAGTCACTCTCCTGTCATGCAAGTACTGGTGCAGCTTCAATGTTGCAAGCAGTTAACTCTCCCCGTCACATCCCAAAACACACACTTAAGGACTGCTGTGGGGGAGAGCTGTCTCCACTCCCCCTACCCTTCCAGTCACTCTCCTGTCATGCAAGTACTGGTGCAGCTTCAATGTTGCAAGCAGTTAACTCTCCCCGTCACATCCCAAAACACACACTTAAGGACTGCTGTAGGGGAGAGCTGTCTCCACTCCCCCTACCCTTCCAGTCACTCTCCTGTCATGCAAGTACTGGTGCAGCTTCAATGTTGCAAGCAGTTAACTCTCCCCGTCACATCCCAAAACACACACTTAAGGACTGCTGTGGGGGAGAGCTGTCTCCACTCCCCTTACCCTTCCAGTCACTCTGCTGTCATGCAAGCACTAACACCCCATCAGGATTTCAATTGCCTGAAAATGTATTCATATGCCTGCAGGAGCTAACAATGAAACCCTTTACACTAGTAATTGCGGGCATTTCTAAACTGCACGGCCACAGGCACAGCTTATTGTCTACATCCTGTTCTCCTGCCAAGGTCTTTGGCTCAGCCAGGTCAAGTCAACATAAGCCAAATATCAGAGGGTCGGCGAGAGGGGCTAAAGCCCAATCAACCCAGTGGCCATTGCTTGCAGCTGTGAGGAGAGGAAGATGGCCACGTTTGGAAACCATGACAATTCCCAACCGTTTGGTGCCTCTGAAAAGCTTCTAGGGTTGTAAGAGAACCAGTGACATGGGAAGCTTGCCTAAAAAATCCCTAAATCTCCTAAGAGGCCGAATTAGCACTCAGAGGACAGACAAAGAGCGAGTGGGCTCGGCCGTGTTGTGGTCTGCCACCCTCCCAATGCCCTCACATCAGCCACAACACACACACACCCTCATCCCTGCTTGCTGGCCATCAGGCACATTGGAATAGCAAAGAGCAGTCTTAGGGAACGCTCACTGGGCCCGGCTAAACATTTGTTTGGGCTTCCAGGGCCTGTTTCAATATGATTGGGCCACCCTTGCCTACTATTTTGGGGGGTGGACATAGTCTGTGGCACCCTTGGGTTGCTTAAACAAGAATGGATACAAAGTACTGCCCTTTGGGGGCAGGCAGCCAGAGGAAAACTGAAACACTAAAATGCCACTGAAAAGTTAGTAATTGCTCTGTCAGCAATGTGCTAGCAGATGACACCAGAGTAAAAGGCAAAGAGGTGCTAACACTGCTGGATGCTGTGTGCTATCAAAGGCAGTCTGTAGCCTGCTGCAAAGTGCACATTTAAAGACTTCAACTAAGGTGACTGTAGCCAGTAAAGGGCCGCCTGTAACATGCACACAAGGCAAAGTGCAGATTTATTGCCAGGATCACACATTTCATTAAAGTGGTGAAATCAGTATTTGGACCCAGGCTGTGATTTAAGCACTGACTACATATCTTCTCAGTGATAGGTCACAAATATCATTTACGGTTTGTGGTTCGAACAACAAAATAATTATTTTGTCTATCAATGCCTTCAAAAGTACACAAATCACATAAAAAACCACCTGACATTATATACATTGTTATAAAAATAAGTCAAGCAAAAAGACACGTACAGCTTTATTTTCACCACCTTAATTGCATGATTGCAGTATCAGCCTACAAATGCATGTGGATCTAAAAACAATTTCATTTGGTTTTAAAAAAGGTATTCACAGTGAACGAGAATTCACTATACGGTAATCTGCTTGATCTATTATTTTACACAGCAAGCAGCGTTATACTCATGTCCCATTTATTATCACACACCAATCGCACCTTTTATGGGACAACAGTCCTTACCCAGGCACCCCTGTGTCTGGGCCATCATCTTCTAATTGGTTTATTGAAATGAGGTTGACACAAAGCTGACATTGCGGGTGCTGGGGGAGCAGCGGGAAAGGCGCTGTACTTCCCTGCACTTTTAACTGTCACACGAAAAGTGTCATCTGGGAAACCTTTGGACAGCTGATCCTGCTTCAGACGAGAAAAGTGAGGGCGTATTCTTGTCCCGAGCTGGCTGTGTGCTGGACACAGCACATGAAATTGGGACAGTCATGCAAAATGCGGGGTGGTTGGCCACCCTACAGACACACCCAGCACTGTTCCCCGACCTTGGGTTTCATCTGGGCTTGTTTAGCTGCCAACTTGATATGAGATGAACACGGAGAACTCGTACAAAGGCGAATTTCGTCAACCATGAGGATCTTTTTTGCCCATTTAAATACAACCTTATCTAAGTGGCTGCATTTGAATTGTTTTCCTTTTCACCTATCTATTGCATCTGTGACTGTGTATAGGTGGGCAGCTTGGCAAGCACCTGCCCATCTTGCATCACAAATAAGCTCCCCTTTTACTCCTTTCCCTCATGCTTCCTTTTTCTCCCACACCGCATTCTTTTTGCCCCTTCTTTTTTCCTTATTTGCAATTTCCTCACTACCATCCCACTCTTTTCTGCTCTTTTTTAACTCTATGTCGCCCCTTGTTCTTGCTTCATTCCCGTAATCCTCCTGCTTTTTTCTTTCTCCATTTCTGTCAAATGTTCTTTTGCTGCTATTTGCATACCCCCTGCCTTCCTTCACTCAATTGTTCCCTCCCTCATTTACCCACATCACACCATTTGCCTTTACATTGCTGCCCCTCCTCTCACCATTCCTCCCTCACTTGCCTCCCTTCTCTCCCTTTCTCCTGCCCTCCCTCACTCTTCATTTCTCCCTGACTCTTTAGACCTCCATTATTCCCCATTCTCCTTACACTCATGAACCCCCTGCTCTCTATTTCCCCTCCCTTTAATTCTCTTTACCCTGCATTTCCCCTCATTTGTATCCTTCATTAACAATTGCCCCATTCTCCTGCCCTTGTTCATTCTCTGTACCCAGTCAGCCTTTTACTCTCATCTGGCTCCCTTCAATCGCCTTCTCTGCTGCCTTCCCTCGCTCTCAATCTATCCCTCATGCGTCTGCACTCCTTCATTCTCCACTCTCCTGTCCCATCAGTGTTCATGTTACCTGCCCCCTCTCTACTTTTCTCCCTCTCTATCCTGCCCGTATTCCCTCTCCATTTCCATTCACTGCCCTGCAGAGGCCCCTGCCGAGCTGGAGGAGACATGGAGGTGGTGGGTTGGAGTTAAGGGCTCTACCAAGTGCCCCAAGCAGCTCCCACAAAATAAGTAACCCCTGATATGTTTTGAGATTTGACATTTCAAGTGTGTGGGGTAAGAACACTGGCGACGTGCACAAAATGGTTCTGCATGCTGTAGGAATGTTACTGTGATATCACCTCCTGTGATGTCCCCTACCACTGGCCATTGCCTTGAACCCTATAATTTCCATCATAGGGCCACATTATGACATGGGCGGTATCCTGGCACTAACTGTGCCAGATACCACCCTCCGCAATTAGCGTTACCGCAACTCGGTCCGTCGCAATTTGCGCCGGATCCTGATTTGTCGGGGTGCATTAAGTCCCCATTCCAATTTGGTCCATTGGACCCAATGGGGTTGGGGAGCACTGTTACTGCCAGCGGTAATAGTGCTGGTGGTAATAGCGCTGAAAATGGCCTTGAAGCCGGTGCATTCATCTCCAGCTCAGAGCTGGAGGTGAATGCCGCGGAACACGCAATTCAGCGGAGCAGTAAATGTGCCGTAATAGCCGCATTTTACCGCTCTGCCTAACTCGTGATGGGGTCCCAGGTTCAGGATTGATCATTCAGTATTACCACTATTGACAGCAAAACCTGACGAGGAGGCCTGGCTGTCTCGAGCTAGAGTCAGACCCCCAAACACAGAAAACTCAAAGACACAACTTAAAAAAGTAAGCGACAAAATAGCAGAAACGCTGAATGCCTGCACTTTATACATTGAATAAATAGAAAAAATAAAGAGGCACCAGGCTGTCAAGGATTTTGCAATTTCACGGAAAAAAGGCAAAGATTTGGAACCGCCCCCAAATAGGAAAAAGGGATTGGAAAGATCAAACTAGCAAACACAAAAACATCTCATCAAAAGAACCATTTACAGAAAGGTTGATAAGGAAAGTTACAGCACAAGAGACGATGAATTCCCCCCGGCGTGCAATAAAGAGTTGCCATAGAAACGCCAGGATCTCATAACATGTCTACTTATGGGAAAAGAGGCGGAGGAACACATAAAGAGGAACGCATCTTTCGCACCGCGGCTCCCTGTTGCTGCCCCACAATACACACCCCTACATATCTTCAGGCTGCTCCTCGACAGTCCCTTTTTTATCACGGGCAGCCGTTCCATTATGAGTGATTAGCAGTCATTTGGCGATTTGTACGGGGAGAGGGACACCCCGGCAGTCTATTTCACCCACAGTTAAAGCACCTGGCACTCCCCGCCGCCATCTCATTGCTGATGTGCTGTAGGAGGAGGAGGAGCCTGAAATGGTGTGAGTAGATCCGAGAGGATTTGTGCAAAACCGAGCCACGAATGAATGATGGCTCGGGCCTTTCTCCAGGTGCAGAGAGCACGAGGCTGGAGGCGCTTGCGAATGGTGGGGGCCGCAGCGACAGCGAGAGAGGGTGGGTGGGACAGGTGACAGAGGAGAGAACGTGGAGGGGGTGGGAGTAGGAGAGGCGGGGCTGATGAGAGAGGAGGGGGGACGATGAGGAGAAAGCTAAGAAAGAGAGCCGGACGAAGAGATCGAGGCGAGAGGGGGCAGCCAAGGGACATTAGCAGAGAGGATGGGGGGGGGGGAGAAAAGTAGAGAGAGGAGGCGGGAGAATGCGGAAGTAGAAATTGAAGGGCAGGAGGAGGCGTGGCCTCCGAGAGGATACGGAAAGAGACAAACCAGCCGATGAGGCTATGAGGGCAGATGCTAAGGGAGTAGGGTGACCAGACGTCCCGGTTTTTCCGGGACTGTCCCGGTTTTTGCTGCTCTGTCCCCTTTCTCAAGATTATGTTCCCATTGGAAACTGCAGTGGTCCCGGTTTTTGGTAGTGTGTCTTCATAGCTGGCAGGCATAGCTCGCAAAGAAGAAATGCTGCATTTTACAAATTAAGATAGTGTTCGTTTGTTAGAAATTGATTATAAAATGTGTTTATTTTAACAGTAACACTGAAACCGCCTCTCCTCCAAACGCTACTTAAGTGAGGTGCCTTGAAAGTGCCACTTTCAAGAGTTAGTCCTACTTTTATGTTAGTTGCCCTGTCCCGGTTTTTTACTTTTTAAATCTGGTCACCCTATAAGGGAGCCAAGTGGCAGAGAGAAACCGAGGAGAGCTTAGGATGCCATCAGCAATCGCAGGGCAAGGGGGTGTAGCTGGCAGAGCTAGACCTGGGAGAGCCAGAGAAAGTATGGATAGGGCCAAGCCTGGTGCTCGGCCTGGCTCTTAGGGCCAAGCACAAGGCAAGCCTGGAAAATGGCCACGCCAAACAGGCGAGAGGTCTGTGTTGGGGCTGGGGGGTCAAAAAAAGGGGTGGGGGCAATAAAAGGAGCTAAAGCTGCAGAGGAGGCAACAGAAAAGTCTAAAAGGGCAAGAAAGAGGGCTAAAATGGACTGGGCATGAAAAGGGGCTAAAGGGGACTAGGTGGCAGCAAATGGGGCAAAATGGCTGCGCCCACAAAAGGGGCAAAGCAGGACTGGGGACAATAAAATAGACTAATGGGGTGTGGGCAACACAATGAACTAAACAGGACTGGGGATAAAGAAAAGTGGCTAAAGGGGTGCAGGGCAACTAAACACGATGGGACTAAAGGACATTGAGGCACTGAGTGAAGTATCAGGGTAGTGCCAGTGCGGTTGTAAGAGGAGCCGGGGGTAGGGACTACGCTGGTGTTTTTGGGAAGGCATGCTAGAGGGGGCCTGGGGAAGGGATAAGAGGGTGAGGGGGGCGGAACAGTGCCAGTCTTATTTTCTTTAATGGGAAGGGCAGAGGCATTGGAGATGGTACGGCCAGAGGTGCACAAAAGAGGTAGTAAGCAATGCTTACCACATGATTTTTCTTTTAAATTTCGCCCCACCCGCCAGCCGCTGCCGTCTTCTCAACAGGAAGTGCCCCTTTCCTTCCTGCCCCAGTCAATCGAAGAGTGCCTAGGGGCTGGACAGGAAGTCAGGTGGGGCTGATGACGGGCCCATGCTTTGGGCAGGCACTGTCAGGAGAGGAGGAACAGGGGAGAGCCCTTCCTGTGACCCGGGCCAGGCTCACCCAGCTCTAGCCAGAAGATAGGATTGGTGGCAGCTGGCCTCTTCACACACAGCCGCATCCTGCTGCCACAAGGAGCACCTTGGCTCTGGTGATGCATCTTATAGTCACCCAACCTTTCTAAATCTCATGTTTGTTTAAAAAAGAGCCCCACCCAGGAAATGCGTGAATAACCATGGGGATGTCAGTTCACAAACTGGAAACGGGTTTAGACATTGGCTCAGGTGGTACGGCTCTTAGGACTGATTTTGAATACTCTGGCCTGGTGGACAGATGTATAGAAGGCCAACATATATTGTGACAGGGACAAGTCTGGGGAGCTGTAGACAAACCAGTTCAGCTAACAGTGACAGACGGTCTAGGCTAAGTTCTTCAAAGGTGGTGTGCTTTTAAGGGGTCCACAATGAGGTCACACAATGGGAATCACAGATTACACTTAGACAGGATGTTTAAAAGTACAGTTATTATTCATTGGCCAAAACACACTATAGAAAAATAACTACCAGCAAGTAGAGTTCTCACAAAGCCCTAATAAACATAGATATATACATTCACTTGTTATAGTGCTTAACACACATCACAAAACTCCTGCAAAGGAAAGGTTAGATTAGTATTATGCACTTAAGGTCCACATAGAATGATCCCTAATTAAAATTCTCCAGCCCTAAGTTTTCCGGGGCCTTTTGCCCAATATTTCAGGTAAAAGTTCCACAGAATCTTTGAAGCAGGAAAAATTGCAGGTAGAGGCTCTGGGGTCCAGTGAAGGGTTCTTATGGTTAAAGTACAAGTTAATCTAGCTAACAAAAGTAGCCCCAACTTTCAGAAGTCTTGCACAGACAAAGCCAAAAGTGTTAGAATAAAGGTTTGTTATAAACCCATTGACTTATAATGGGAGTGTAGTGGTAGGTAAGAAGCCCTGTAATTTACCCCCGTACTCCAATTTTTCCCCAGACTTGGCAGGACAAAGGAAGAGGGTCCAAGGTTGCTTTTCCTGCCGAAAGTCGCAGTCCTCAATTCACAGGGGTTGCAGGTTCTAGCTGATCTCCAGCTGGTGTCTTTCACTGTTGCAAGGACTCTGGATGGAAGATTGCAGCAGACTTGATGCAGGACCCTTCTCAGAACTGGAGTCTGGTCAGGTAAGCGATTACGGATGGTGGTCACCGCAGCACGGAGATGCACTAGGACTCGGCAGATGCGGTCGGATTTTCCCTCCTGTCTTGGGTCCCCTCGATGCTAGGATACTGACATTTCATAGAGGTCAGTCTCATGAGGCCAGCTGAGGATCCTCCAAGTTCCAGATTGAAACAGTGACACCGGCAGCACGGTAGCCCAAAATCAGAGCTGGTCAGACATAGGACAGTTCGGGGGCACTTCTGAAGGTACTTCTTTGCAGGGCTCCGAGCAGACATCAGGAATGGATGTTCCCTCCACTCCAAAGGTCGCAGCTCCTTCGCAGGGCTGCTAAAGATCACAAGCAAGACAGGGCTCCTCCAGGACAGCAGCAGTAGTTGGTTGTCAGGCCTCCTTCAGTCAGGTCTCTTGTTTCTTTGCGGGTCTTTCAGCTGGATAGGATTCTTGGCTCCTTCAGGATTCTCCAGGATCTCTGAGGAATGGGTGCAGGGACCATTTTATTATCCTAAAAGTCAGGTAAGAGCTGCTGCCCTCACTAGCCAGTGACAGGACTAGCCCACACACACACACACACCCCAGCAGTGGTCCAATCAGGACCACTTGCGGGAACACTTATACATAACACTCAGACACACTGAAACCAGTTGTGGGTTGGGACCAGACAGTCCCAGCCCACATCCTGCCAGCAAACACACACAGTCCTCCAGTGGCCCACCAAAAGCTTCTTATTTCCCAGCACTGGAAGTCCTTATAAGGATTTTCCTGGCCTCTCAGGCCAGGAAGAAGGCTAAAGAAAAGTGGGCAAAAGGATATGCGAAAAATCGTGTGGCACGCCCATGTTTGACCAGGGTTTATGGTGAAAATGTCGACTGCAAAAATGTAGAAAAAAACATTTTTCGAATGTTTTTTTTTAAAAAAAATTTAATGGGGGATTCCCGCCCCAAACCCCCATTTATTTTTACTAGCTAGACCCCAAAAAAACATACAAATAAAAAAAACACATTTAAATTTTTTTGTTTGACATTTTTGCATTTGACTTTTTGCAGTCGACATTATAACTGGACACCTTTGACCAGTAGCCAAAATTAATAGCCAAATGTGGTTACCGCATTAAGGCTAACACGTAAAATCCCCAAAAGTGGCAAAAAGTCACTGCTGCTACCAGCTTATCCTTTTAGCACATCTAGAGTAACCAAAATCCTCTAAGTGTTATTGTAGGGCAAAACAAAATGTGTACCCCATTGTACTGCAGTGTAAGTAGCTTTGCACAATGATAAAAGTTACCAAAAGTGATACAAAGGTAACCAAAAGTAGTAACACAAGAACATGTCTAAGGGAAACAAGGTCTCCCAGTACTGATAGCCTGACGGACATGTCAGTTTCCCCCTGACATATGAGCAAAGCCAGTGCAGTGACGCTTAAGGATTCACTGTACTGCAAAAAGTACCGGCCAGATTCAAAAATAAAAGCAAAAAGTTTGGGGGTTCCATAAAGATGGAAGGAAAGGTGCAGTTAAGAGAAATCTTTCCTAACAACTGCCATCTACCAAGTGTAAAAGCAAGTCAGTGAGGATAGCTGTGCTGTTTGATCTCTTCATGCTGAGATCTGTGTATAGCTTTTAGGTCACATTTTAGAACCCGGCCGAGGTCGATTGCTTGAATTTCATTGTGTTGGCTAATACTAGCACCTGATGATGTTTTATCTTTTATTGTCATTTTGCACTGTAGTCTATGAAGTTTATTGTAAATCAGAAATTGATGTCAATAAATAATAATTAAAAAACAGCAACACCTACTTTTTGAGTGTCAGTTTGTGGTGTCGGTCTTTCCTAATGGTTCTATTTGTTAAACTGAGTAAGGTGGAACACACAGGACTCTACTCATCATTCATGCATCCATGTTATGGTAGGTTTAAACATGCATGATCAAAATCTTCTCCCTAAAATGCAAGCGTAGAATGGGCCATTTAAGCTAACAATCCACCCATGCCACAGCCCCACCCAATAGCCCTCTCTGGAAGTTCACCTTCAGTTCAGCGCCGCTGAGCAATGCATTGTGGGTATGCACATTAGCTCAAAGCATGCATTCTGCACCAGAAAAAGATAGTTTGAAGCCCTATGTTTCACACACCCAGGCCGGGAGGATAGCTCAGGGGCAATGCACTTGTCTTGGAAACACCATGCAGAGCAGCATGGGTTCAATACACCATCCCACGCTTAGAGGGTGGACTCCACCATGAAGTGTGATGAACCGTTATCAATCCCTCACAGACAGCTAAATACGTGTACAGGAGAGGAAAGAATTGAGCCCAAACTAGACTGAGTGCAGTTGCTGCAAAGTTTGTCTTGGCTAGGAGCCATTCTGTGTAGGCCGATAGGTCAGATTCCTTTATCAGCAGCAATTTACTTTGTCCGGGTGGTCGACTAGTGAGTGTAACAAAGGGGCACTCAGATATAGAACCTACTGCGCTTGCCGATTCAATACACAGAACAAGAACGATTTGACAAAAATGCAACACAATCAGCTATGGGTGGTGATGCCAGTTGGGACCCTGTGACCAAAAGGGATCCTGTAGACAATTAGAATTTAAATCATGCACTATCACATTGCACTGGTTGACATAATGTAATCAGAACACAAAGCCGACACATGTTTTGACCTCCAAGGTCTTTTTCCAGGCTAGTTATATCATCATCACACATGAATGCGAATTGTAGAAAGGTCCATACACATATAAAAATGACAACCAATAATTGCAGCCCATGGGCATACAAAATCATACCAATTCAAATCAAAACATTTTGTGAAACCATGTTGCGTAATAGGATTATGACAACACAGGGCATCAAATTCCATTGCATTTCAAAGTGAAACAAAAATGAAAAGTGAATGGAAAACCCACAAAGCAATTAATGAAAAATGAACAAAATATGAAAGAGAAAGGGACAAAAACAAGGAAAAAAAGGAAACACGAAAAACAGCATTATTAATATTTCTTAAAATGCAAATCACTTCTATATCCACGGCACTAGTGTAGTTTGCCACCTGGACCGTGCCACGCTATTAGTGTTCATGCAAATGCATGCCAAATGATCCATTAGCCATCTCACCACCTTCAGGCGCCTAGACATATGACTAATAAGAGAACAGGGGTAAATACAAAATCTGGTCCAACTTGAACTTTCATTTGAAAGGCATTTGGTGGAAAAAATAATATTTTAAGACTCAAAAGGATAGTAAAATACTGGTCAAAAAGTTCAAATAAAATAGGCTATTGGGTGTACATGAAATACTTGCCTTTTGGGTATCGTTTATTGTTTATTTATGTAAATGCTCTCACTCGTAGGCTTTCACACCAGAACAGCAGACACACTTAAAATGCAAAGAAATGAAATGCAATTTTAATTTCATATAATTTAAAAAGTAATATGAATACATGAATCAAAAATAAAAAAGGAAATGCGAATGGGTAACCACACACACCACAACAAAATGTTGACAATGTAAAAGGCAAAGGAAACCCGTGAGGTAGCCATCGAAGTACAAGACACAGAGTTTTGATTGCGGCAAGGAAACCGGTTTCCCCACTTGAGGGAAGCAGGAAGTCAGAGTGTCGATTCTAATCCGAGTCTTTCCACTGGCCTGGAAAATCCTCGAATACAGCAGGTTTATTCTTTTGATAGAAATGTATTGATCTCTGGGCGGTGAATTGAGGCTCGAGGCTCTTCCAGGCCATGTCCTTTCCCTTCAAGCCAGCTTCAGAAATTGAGCGGTAGCTGATGTCAGTGGTCTATCTGTGTGTGACAAGAGCGCTGCTTCCTTAAATGCCTTTGAATGGTCACAGGACGGTTGAAGGAGTTTCTTGAGTATGTTGAATATTATACAATGGACAGGATGTGAGCAAGTGAGCCACTGATCCCTGTTGGTCAGGGCTACAGAGAAACGAAGGTTTAATTTGACCCGTGTTGGCAGAAAGTGCAGCTGGGGTTCCATGAAGAGCCTCCGCTCAGAATTGCAAACAGAGTGATAAAACAGGATTTGGTTTCTGGCGTTATGTTGAAGATCACGGGCAATGCTGCACAATTTTATTGCTGGCTGCGATTGGTTCGGTAATAAAGGTTCATTTTGGTCGAGGACAAGAGATCTAATTAGGATAGACGCTTCACCTGTCTCCACCTTGGGGATGCTGAAAGATAGTGCAATGTTGACTATTAACCCTATTGGCCATGGTTGTTTTTTTGAGTCTTCCACTGTAGATTGGTAGAATGTGTTTGGGAGAGCTCTTCCTCACAGCTGTTGATGAGATTTGACTTTTCATATTTTGATCTCATCCATGTGTACCTCAACGCAGCTGGCTTATATCGTGTTTCCGACTTCTTGTAAACAATGTGAATTTCCAACGGGATCATGTAACGGTGGCCAGACGCTCCCTACACTGGCTACCTATTGAAGCCAGGATTCATTTTAGAGTACTGGTTATTGTTTTCAAATGCCGGCTTCAAGTAATGCCTGAGTATTTACAGCTGTATATCATTTGTAAGAGTAATGTACGTTCTCTGAGATCTGATTTCTCTAATCAAATTATACAGCCAAGATGTAAAACAACGAAGGCAGAAAAGGGAGCATTTGAGGTGAGGGTCCCCTCGCTCTGGAACAACCTTCCTTCAAGTTTGAGGAGTCACTCCTCTCTTGCATCGTTCAAGAAGGAACTGAAGACATATTTATTTGTCTGATCTTGGGAACATAAGGATGTTTCCAAATAGGGGATAGTGGAATAACCTTCTGAGGAGTCTTATGATCTTTCATCTTTAAGCCTGCCCTCTTTTGTGCTATATGTCTTTTTGTTTGTCAGCGCCTTTATGCCTAAGGGTCAAATGTGCGCTTAACAAATGTAATGTAATGTATGTAATGTAATCATTGTGATTGGCTCAGGGCTTTTCCCAAACATTGATGTTGTAGGGTGGCTAATCTGGCAACTGCTTCGGAATTCTTCCATTTGTTGGCCCCCACAGCAGGTGTTCCTACGTACATTTGCTTGTGATAGGTTACCCTGGTGTTGAAATTGCTTATTTTCATAGTGAGCCCAACACTCCACGAATTTCTGGATCTCCCGCTATAGAAATCAGGGTGCACCTTTTCAGCACAAAGGGATGAATCTCTAATTTGGCAAGTATAGTGATTTCAGTCATTACGCCTGCCCAGGGACACCACCCTTCAGGAGGTCATTATTTTGCCAGGACTCCAACAAAAAGTGTGCTCCACGGTAGGAGATGGCCACTGCTATACCGAAATCTTGTTTCAATACAGGACTGAAACAAGGGCACCCTGCACAGGATATGGCACCTCTTATGCAATACTGAAAGATGGCAATCAGCACAGGGCTGATACAAGTGCACCTCATACACAACAGGATATGACCAATGCCCATCTGAAATGTACCTCTCACTGCAGTACTGAAACAAGGGTACCTCCCACTGGAAAGGACAATGGGCCTCATCACGAGTTGGGCGGTATCCCGGCTGTAATTCTGCCCAACTGTATTTGCGTTAGCGCCAACCGATCTGGAGCTTTTAGCGCCGGATCACAGGTTGGGTGTTAATGGTAAATCCCCATTCCCCATTGGGTCTATTGGACACAACGGGGCATTTTTGGGACAAATAACACACGCTAATACAGCCGGCAGCAATTGTGCCGAACAGAGGGCGCTAAATGGGATTCTTCAAAAAGCTGGAGGTAAAACAGGCCATTTAACGCCCAGCTTGTGATAGGGCCAGCCCATAAATGCAGCAGTAATACTGTTACCGCCCCATTTAAGGGCTACCGCTAAACTCGTGATGAGGCCCAAAGGTACCACCATTTTAAAAGGTAATGTACAACCTAGGACTGAAACACCTGCATATGTGTATTTATACATCTCACAGAGCCAGCAATAGCAGCCAAGTCATTATCGTGAAGTTGGATCTGGCCAAAGGAAGAGAAGTTTTTCAGATGCTAAACATTCTCGGGATGATAGCTCAGGGGCAACGTGCTTGCCTTGTAAGCAAGATGACATGGAGCAACACAGGTTCAATCCCCTAGTCCGCGCTTAGAAACCTCTGGTTATTAAGTGCGTTATAAATAACCTATCATATATCATAACACGTTGATATCTTCCAAAGAAAGAGGATGAACATTTAAAATATATATATATATATATATATATATATATATATATATATAGGCTGAACTCTTTTATTATTTGGAAGTTTAGTCACGTTCCCTCCAGTGGCATCTTTATAAGGGTGCTGTGGTCCCCAAATATTCATTTCCTGTACAAACTTGATTCAGATTTTTTGACCAAACCTAGAGCAAACACTGTTGGACTGACGTACAGCAAACCCACACAAGAAGCTGGCATTTGGCAAAACTCCCCATCTCCACTTGGTCTGGTGAAAATCCACCCAATGCATTTTAATAAAGTACTTGCAAAAGTGGGCGAAAGGTGAGTCCGAGCTTTTTTGAACTTGCGGACCAATCCACAGACCTGCATGCTTCGATCATGGAACCCAACTGGCTGATTTGGCGCCACAGATAGGTCCATGGACCCGCATGTCAGTAAATTGGAATCGGCTAATGAAAGAGAGCAATTGTGATTGGTAGACATGCAGTGAAAGAGGTTTAATTGGCTGGCATCTTGGCCCATAAACCCTATGCAAGGGTCAGCAGATGCTGTGCTTATAAACACTTGAAAGGGACATATAGCAATCGTCCAGAGCATTCTCCAACCCGTAGCAGGGCCAGTGTGCACCAGAGAGTGAGACAATCTCCTTCCACGTCACCAAAGAAATGGTGGATTTGGCGATAATGTTAGTGGACTCCAAACACAGCAAAGGGGTTGGGAATATGGACTAATGGTACTGGTGGGAGTATTGTGATGTGAGGACAAGGCAGGGCATAAACTTGCAATATGGACTTCGGTGTGGGGAAGCCAAAGAAATAAGTATGTCTAGTGGGGGAATCGCAGGCCCAACTCCTGATCCACTCAGCATGTGTGAAAGGTTTGTGGAGCACACCCAGTATCTATGGACTCAGCACTGACATTGTGTTTTGTACAGTGTCCACTGGTCATGATGTGAGGCCAGGGCCAGTGGGCAATGCGGATGTGTTTCAAAGTGCCAGTGTCTTTTGTGGGGTCTTGCAAAGGTGTAGAACGCCAAAGAAATCGAATAACTATATAAATGAAATGATTCCTTGGTTCTTGTTTTTAAAAGATATTTTAAAACTTGAAATTAAGAAGTTAGGGAAATAAAAATACCCCCTCCGCCTTCCTTCCTCCGGCTGAACCTTCAATTGATGTTGCAAAGCTGCAAATGCAAGGCATTTGGTGGCTGTTCAAAAAGGAGCGTGGCATTGGCAAAGCCCAAACCAGACATGTTGTGTATCATCTAATCTAAAACCCATCAATCTGCATCACGTCTTTCCAACCAATGTTCCTCCAGTATCAGTTCATCTTCCCCCTGTCCTCCACCCACATGTTTCTTTTGGGTGGGGTAGAAATGTTCCGATGGGTACCCATAAGTGTACTAACCTGTCTGTAGTAGCATACTTCCCTTTACGTCTTCTCTTCCTCTCTTTCTAACCTCAGTATTCAGCCTTTTGGCAAGAGACTGTTGCCATGGTTCTATGTTCGTATGGCGACTTGTTTTTTTCGATGGAATGTTTTAAGACAAAATTCCATCGAGAATACTCATCCATCCTTTTCGATTTGGGGTTTCCCCCAATCCCCTTCTCTATATTTTATAACCTACCCTAAGCCCCTGCTTACTCCTCTTACCCCCCCTATAGATCGATTCGTCTTTCAATGGAATGTTGGCCTAAAAAATTCCATCGAAAAAAAACCATTGGCAAAATGACAGTGTACAGTTGGCATGCATGGGTTGTATCTTGATGGAACCGTGCTGAAGACAAATTTATTATGTAGAGAAAATAAATCTGAGTTTAAATCCAATTACTATGCAAATGTAGAAGCCTTCATTAATATCCATAATAGGATCTGCAGGAAGAAAGCTTGTCAAATATATTAATCTCCGGGATATCCTCCGGTGGACGCGTATTTCAATAGCGTGCATACCTGCGTATGGACTTCCAGGTCTAAAACCATGATTTGGGGATAAGGTCATGGGGCTCTTCTAATAATAAATGTGCAATTTCTCTGCTTTGAAATGTAAGAGAGCATGCACCTGGCCACTATAATGGTGCTGATATCTGAGCTGGCTATATCAGGATGCGCCCTAGCCGGATTTCGGGCAGATTGGTAGGGCTCAGATTTGCACGGAAGTCGGGCCATCGAGCATTTGCTCTATCAGGCCAGTGCTCTCACTACACACGGGGGGGGGGAGGTATTAAGGGAGGGGCACATGTCGCTCCCCAAATACTGGGTCCAGAAAAGTTCATGAATTGGGCCGACTATGTTCCTCATTGATTTTCTCAAAAATATATCTTGTATGTTTTTTGTTTTTTTGTTTTTTTGTTTTCATTTTATTTTTAGTATTTGTTTTAGTTGCAAATTATGTTTTTTAATTACGAGATACACTCTAATTAAGACTATACAATGCAATCCTTGTCTGAATAGCAAGACCCGCAAAAAGCTAGAGAATACCCTTATCAAAAAAATGGATGAGTACATGGGTCAGTTACCAACAAACCCAAAGCTCTTTTAAACCATCCACCCTTCATTAATGAGCTGCAGACATTTATATTCGAGGTCTGACCAATCCCCCAAACTATGTTATTGTTATGTTAGGTTATAAGCATTTGGACCAGACAATGCTGCCATTCACATGGTCTCCGGCTGCTCTAAAAGAGAGTGGGTTCGTATTTAAATTAGGAGGAGCGTTTTTAAATTAGCAGGAGAGGAAAAAAGCAAGATTGCAGTGCTTTTGTGTTAAAATTGATGTTCCAAGTTAGGAGGAGAAGAACAAAGCAACAAGATTGTGTTGCTTTTGTGCTGAAATTGATGTTCCAAGTTAGGAGGAGTAGAAAAAAGCAAGAGTGCCATTGCTTTTTGCTGAAATTGATGTTCCAAGTTAGGAGGAGAGGAAAAAGGCAAGATTGCATTCCTTGTGTTGAAATTGATGTTCAAGTTTGTTCTGTGACTTAGTTGCGTTCCGGGTTGGCCGTAGGGTTTTCCTGGGTTCTGGTTCTTGAAGTCACGTTGTCACTTCCCTGTCTGGTTCGCACGGGTGGTTTGTAAATTGCATGGCGGGTGCAGAGGTCACGTGAGACATAAAGGGTCCTGGTTCTGGCTGGTAGAGTTTATCCCCCAGAGGCATGTGGCTCACTGTTACTCGGTGTTGTAAGGACGAGCCATTTGGTGGGTGATTGGATGTTGACTGGAGTGTGAGCATTCCGCCTGTTCTTCATTTCCCAGCTGCCTCTGCTGTCTTTCCTCAGATGCCCCATTTTGGAGAGTGCAGTTTTACTGATCGTGTGCATTTGTATTTAGTAACTGAGGAATATTACACTTGACTACCACCTGCAGCAGTGGAACCTAGCACACAATAGGGGTCTAGTTACTGTACACAACAATATGACTGCCTGGTCTATGTGCAAGGGAATCCTAGCCCATCAGAAACCTTTCAAGAATGAGGAAGGACACTGAGAGAGGCAGATCCAGCAAAGGGAGTTGAAACATTATTCTATGAACCTCACAGGCTCTCAGGCCCTTCCTCCCCATCATTACCAGCACCCCCGCCCCCCCCCCACTGCATTGTCCTGTGGGCCCCTGCATGGGGGCTCTACATATTAACCTTTAGAACTGCCTATACTAGGACTTATCCTGAGGTTCGCCTCCCGGCTCCCCTTAGCACGTCCCTCTTTGGGCTACCTTCCAGCACTTGTCCACTCCTCTGCTCCCCCTTTCTATCCCCTGCACTTCTCATCAATGCACTTGCAAGGCCGAATGCCACAATGCCTAGTAGGACCACGGCTGTATATATATAATATTGTTGCTTTTTGGTTCTTGCCACTGTCTGTTATTATTTCCCCTGTTCCTTTCCCATTTAGCCTTCTGGTGCTTTGAAAAACAATTCTGTTGTATAAAATGCCTTACAAATGATCAATGAATAAATAAATAAATACATACACCAACACATATCCATCCTTTGGCCCCGAAAGTTCCCAGGGATGCGGCGATACAGCATCATGAGGCACTGTCTGCCATTTCACCACTGGGTGTCTCCTTGGCATTCAGGGTGGTCATTGTTTCTGCACATGCTTGCATTCTATACAATGCATGTGGAAATCTGAAGCTGGCTACCTGGGGTGGAGCTAAAGCCCTACTGGGAATGGGGAGCAAAAGAGCCAAACTGAGGTGGATAGGCTGAAAAATGAAGCCGTTTAATGCTGTAGAAGCAATGCCATTGCTTTATATACAAAATAATATGGAGAGGGGGATTCCCATTCTGATGGCAGGGAATAATTCAATTTATTACACAAAGGACTACAACCAACGCTGATGATTGGTGGCAGTTAATGTTTGACAAATCGGACTGCAAACTAACTATAGCATTGACATTTTTCTTAGAAGCGATGGTCATTCGTCTACAGAGCCATGCTGACACTGCATGACATAGTGAAACTTAGCTATCTTTTGTCATCATAGTCCACTGACTTTTTGTAGGTTTACTTGGTGCTACACAATGCACTCACTTGTTTTCAAAGGAAAACGAGAGTCGTCTTGAGAATGATTAATAGATGTATGAATATGGTTGTATTTCTTTATTTTATAACCGTTGTGCTTATTTTTAAAGGTTTGTAATAAACCAAATAAAAACAATAAAGAAAATTCAATTTATTAGAAGTAACTTACTACGCACTCAAGCACACATTGCTGCCAGAGTATTGGTGGACCAGGGGTTAAAACACTCACCTGGGAAGCGGGTAGCCACTATATGTATGTGTGTATTCCCCCCCACCAATAACTAATATTATCTTTTCTCCACGCATTAATCATTATTCTACAGTAGTTATTTGTGCAATATAAAGAGATCTTCAGGGTAAAGAACATTATAAAAGCTCCATTACAATGAAACACTACACATTACATGCCACAATATAGTATGTGCGTAAAACGTGATGCCCAGGTTTGGGCAGAGGGTCAGTAGGCCTGGCGAGATGGTGAGGCTATAGAACAACATCCTCAGCCTAAAAGCATGCATTTACCCAGTGCCATTCTACTTAGGCAAGCAATACTCATGAGTAAACTGGCAACTCAGCCAGTGAAGTCACACCATAGTGAAAATTGCAAATAGTCATGACACCATTCAAAGCTTGCTCCCCTGGATTAACAATGCTCTTTGCCTTTTGATTTTGTGCAACTCTGCACTGTGTGCAGGAATAATAATAATAACAGTGTTTTTGCAATTTAAGAAGTCTTGAGCACACTACAGTAGTCCGCAACTACTTGTCAAGAGCAACACCCATTCTGTATTCTGTGACCAATGTCAATATTAAGGCTTGGTGACTGCGATTTGCTTTTTCTATGCACTTTGGTTTTGCAGTACAGCAATATTATTTCTAAAATGATACCCCAAGATTTGTCTTTGCATTCTAGGATTTATATTCCAGGGGGTATAATGGGCAGACAGAAATACTATTTGTTGGCGGGCAAGTCTATCCAGAATGGAATGGGGCATGTTGGCATGTTCTTTGCTTCTGCTAATGTAACTGCACCCACTTGTCAGGCATTATCTGATAACTAAACTACAGCATATGCACAATGTGTGTTTCCGGGAAGGGCTGAGTCCGCAAGGTATATGATTGCTGATGCGCCAATTCCAACAGCCCCACTGACATCTAAGGGAACAAGGCATCTAGATAATCCCTGACACTTTGCTCCTGCTTTTTGCTCATAATGCTCCAGTTAGCATATTTTGGAATTTTTCAATGTGCCAAATTAACTCAATTTGTAGTTTCCTACAATGCCATGATCTTTGCATATTTTCCATGTTTCCATAATGCCTGAATAGTCTTCAGTTAGCATATGCTGCCAGTATACTCGCTTCGGAAATACCCAAATGCTCCGGTCAATGCCCTTTGCACATTTCATAATGCTCACTCTGCACATAATGCAACTCAAAAGTATGCTTCAGTTAGCAAACCTGGGGCTCAAGGCCCCCTCTAGGAGACCCAGGGCATGTGTATATGTGCTACACTTACCTTTTGTTTCAACTGCTCATTGACTGGGTGAAGCCCTCATTTATTGTGGGCGGTAGCAGGTGGGAGTGAATGCGTAAGTAGGCTGGGCGAACCGCCCTGCAAATCTCTGCAGGCTCAACCTCTGGGCTTGGGTGAATGCGCGGGAGCCTGAGAAAGAATTGCAACATCTGAATTTCTCTGATTTATTTATTTATTTTTATTTATTTGTTTACTTGCTCATTTGTTTCTGGCTCAACCAAGCGGCATGGAGGCATACTGACAGAGGTCCTAAACACAGCTGGGAAGGACAAAGACAAACCTAACCTGGACACTATCAAATAGAAGTGATGAATCTCCTAGCCAAATAAATGCGTTTTGAGTTTTTTCTTAAAGATACCAAGGGACTCCCAACTTCTGCGATTCAAGGTCAAGACATTCCACTTTTTGGATGCCGCTACCCAAAACGCACATTTATTGACAAAAAAAGGTTAGTCATGGGGACTTCTAAGAGTTTGAGATTATTGAGATTATTGGCCGGCTGTGATCGTAAGCAGGCGAAATTCAATTCTTGCTCTATGGAGAGCCAATGCAGACTTCTAGCCTCAGAGACATGATCAAAGTTCTTGAGGCATAGAATGGCCCTTACTGTACTATTCTGAATCACTTGGAGTCTAGCTATCTCTTTCTTACCAATGCCTCAGAAGACACTGCCACAATAGTCAATCTTAGAGCCGTTGATGGCCCTTGCTACTGTCTCACAAGATTTTTGCAAAAGATAGGGACGGATATGGCACAATAATCTTATATAATAGGCAGATGTCGATACAAGACTACTGACCTGGGCATTCATTGTGAGAAATTGATCAACCGTAAACCCAAAGGTCTTTTATCTTTTGTCTTGATTACACAGTCTACTATTTGAAATTGGGAATGGTCAATACTGGGATTTCTCAGTCTACAGCTGGAACATATGATCATACGTTCTGTCTTTTCACGATTGAGTGCCAAGACATTCGTACACATTCAGCCATGAATCAGACTATAGATCTTATTAATCTGTTTCACATCCTCCAGGTAATTTATCTGTCAGCGTGATGAGGCACTGTGAATCATCGGCATAGTTTGAAAAACATATCTCATTCTTTTCTAGCAGGGTTAAGAGGGGAGTCGTAAAGATAATATACAAAATAGGTTATATGCAAGCCCCCTGCGGAGCACCATACTTCAAAGGAACAGGAGAGGCATCTGCCATATTGCTACAGAACCTAAAGGTTCTTTTACCCAAAAAAGATTTGATCCAGGTTAAAGCATGGTCACTGAAGTTAGCAACTTCGCAAAGTCTTTGAAGCAGCAGCGAGTGATCCATCAGATGAAACGCAGCAGACAAATCCAAAGCCAGAAGCACAGTGTTTTGTCCTTCACTGATTCGTCTCAATATGTTCGATTTAAGACCCAAAAGAGCAGATTCCGTGCTGAAGCCCGGCCGAAATCCTGATTGGTAAGGATAGAATTATTCTCTAGATGAGCTAAAACTTGTTCATATGCAATTCTATCTAAAATTCGGAGACGGAATGGGGAGTTCGTAATAGGTCTGTAATTGGTGGCAATCACAGGATTCAGACCTCGTTTTTTCAAAAGTGGGTTCACCCATTCTAGTTTCAAGTGGGTGGGAACACACCCTTCTTTGAGAGATGCATTAACAATTCTTGTCAAAGAGCTTATGAAGGATTCAGAACAGACTTTAATTGTCATGGCAGGAAATGTATCCCCTTTACAGGCAGAGGGTTTAAGCTTAGATAAAATTAATCTAAGCTCTGCTTTTGAGACAAATCTAAAATTTAAAGGAGGAGTTTCACAGGAAGCATCTGTGATGGTCATGTGAGAGCAGCCTGCATCGAAGATCGGTAGAGAAGTCTGATCTAAGAGTTTCTCTTTAGCAATGGTGCTCTTAATTTGTTTTAACTTCTCTAACATAGCTTTTTGAATACTGGTACCGATGAGATTGTGTGAGGATTCAGCCGAGAGTGACAGTGGGTTCAGGCATTCTCGTGTGGGTTCAGGCTAGTTCTGAGCAAAAAAGAGTTCAGAAGCCTTTATAAAGATCCAGCAACTTTCTGTTTCTTTTGAGGGTCGAGTTTAGCTGCAGGAAGGCAAGGCATGGATGAGCGCAGCCAGGAGTTGGAGAAAGGGAAATATATTTGAGGGTTTTGGCTGAATTTCCTTTTTTGGAGCTGTGTGTGTGTTCTTTGGGAATTAAACTTGTTTAGTTGTAGCTGGGAAATGTAAATGTTTGCTTTCTTACTTTTGTGAGCGAGGCACACGGGCTGTTTATTCGGCAAGCCTCTCTTTTGTTTGTTAGGGAATCTCTTTATTCTGGGTTGTGACTTGTATATAAATATAGGCTTCCAGGCCAGTCTTAATTTTGAAGCTACTTTATTTGCAGTTAAGAAGGTTCAGCAGGTTTAACGCTTGTTGCTGTGATCTGTTTCTTTGATCTGCAAGTCGCAGGTCTGAATCCCAGCAAGGCCATCTCACTCTGTCATCCTTCCTAGGTCCATAAATGAGTACCATCTTTGTTTGGGTAATAATAGAAATGTATGTAAATATGTCCTATGTAAAGCGCTTTAGGTAAAAGCGCTATATAAAAACAAAAATGTTATTTGGGAAGCCAGTTTCTTTTTGTTTAGAGGAAATAAACATCTTTTTCATTTTCTTTCAGGATAACCTCTTTTTTGTTGGGAAAGATAGCAGGGCTACAGGGGTAGGAATCTGATGTGGTGCTGTCTGTGCAGGAGGATTACAGCGATCTGGATCCACAGGTGGTCGTGGATCTCTTATCTTCCCACTTGGAATCTGAAGAGATGGAAACAGAATTCATGATCATTTGCGGTCTGAGGCACACAATCTGCCTCCTCCAGCAGATGCTGCTGCTGTAGAAGTTGTTGGTGGGAATGGTGGTGATATGGTGGTGGTGCAGGAGCCTGAGCTGGTGGCAAAGGCAGTGGCGCAGTGGTGAGAAGAACTCCTTCTGTGCTGCGCAACAAAGTAATAATGTTAATGCCCTTTTGATGCCACTTCCCTAAAATATAAACAGCAGCACCCTCCGGGAAAATTCATAAGTTGGTTCACCTGGTCAGGAATAGAGCCAGTGGCACATGGATCAGGAGGAGGGGAGCCAGTAACACAGGGGTCAGGAGGAGGGGAGCCAGTAACACAGGGGTCAGGAGGAGGGGAGCCAGTAACACAGGGGTCAGGAGGAGGGGAGCCAGTAACACAGGGATCAGGAGGAGGGGAGCCAGTAACACAGGGGTCAGGAGGAGGGGAGCCAGTAACACAGGGGTCAGGAGGAGGGGAGCCAGTAACACAGGGGTCAGGAGGAGGGGAGCCAGTAACACAGGGGTCAGGAGGAGGGGAGCCAGTAACACAGGGGTCAGGAGGAGGGGAGCCAGTGGCACATGGATCAGGAGGAGGGGGGCCAGTAACACAGGGGTCAGGAGGAGGGGAGCCAGTAACACAGGGGTCAGGAAGAGGCACAAAACAAAGCGAAGGTTCAATAAAGGCCCAGTAGTTTCACTGAAAGCACAGGAAGGGCAGGATGGCAGCCCCCCTGCTTTGCCATCATCCACTGCAGCCTGGCATTACTTTGCTGTGCCTGGTGGGGTTTCAACAGCAAATCCTTAGAGTGTACCTTGTGCCCTGGTTTAAAGAGAGTTAGGAGGGGAATATTGTTGCTACTGTGCAAAAGCACCTAGAGCGTTCCAAGTGCCGAATGGGATTTCCACAATAAAAGATCTCAGGTGCAAATAACCGGACAGACTCAAAGAATATGGCAATATACTACTTTATTATCAGTTCAATAAAGTAGGGAAATCTGGTCAACAAATAGATTGTAGCTCACACACTCTCAATGCATTTCGGTTACACAAAAGGTTTTATACATCACCATGCATCAGCTATGACATCATTCTACTTGGCTAACAGTAAAAACCTACTGGGTGGAGGGATTGGTTAAGGTAAACGTATACGTATAGTTTGTGTAAGTGTTAGTATCACCATTGGATGCCTCTTATCTGGTCTGCCCGCCTTGAACCACCTGTAACTACGTAAAATACAGATAATAACGTAATACTAGCAGCGGATAGGCTTGTGCAACAATGCGTGGTCCACCATTATATAGACTCTGATTGGTTGGCACTCTCTTACCAACCTTGAACATTCGGCTCATTAGCAGCACGTAACCAACAAAACCCATGTGCAAGGGAACAACGTCAGACAACTGCCTTTCTTAGCTAATTAGACTACCATCTCTCATCAATAAGGCCCTAAGCCAAAGCTTCTTCTTTTTAGTTGACCTTGCTAACTGTTCTCTTCCTCTGAACTTTAAAGGGAGTGAAGATACACTGCTATCTTCATCTGGAGGTTTATGAATAGGCCTTGTTTTCCGGTCCTGAATCACGTGTGAGGAGACTATGATTTTGGCCTTTTTTCACTTCTATTTAATGTTATTTGATCCAATTATATTGGGTGATACTATTTGCATTTGTATTTCATTGAATTTATATAGCATTTTAATCCAAAACGTTTACAAGAGGAACAAGCAAGATACAACAAACATTAGAAACATCAAGAATTAGATAACAAATTGAATCAAACCAGAAAACAGTACAAGAAACAATGTATTACTCTCCTTGGCCTCTGGAGACTAGGTTGCTCCATTCTGCATGTGCTTTTTACATCTTTAATTGAACAATACCTGCCATTCAGAACTGTTCACTCCTTTACTTGACCATTGCAGCCTTGGTTTTCCTTTTTGAGGCTTCTTGCTTACTATTATACAATGCCAACGTCCATTTTCTGAGCATGGCTGCTTTAGTCGTGTTGTATTTCCTACTTTAACACGCTTCTATATGTCTCATCTACCTTGCGTTTCTGCATATATACATTTATTGCATCTGTTGTCACTTATCTTCTTAGTATGTATAATTTTCTTCATATTCGCATAGGTTTACTTTGTCCCTTCAATTTCATCTTCATTCTTTAGATATCTGTACATCGAGTTCAGTACATCCACATATCTTCTCTCTTTAGTGGCATCACTTTACATCTGCCAGACTTTACTTATAGTTCGTCTATGTCCATTGGTGTCTGCAGGCTCATGTATACTGCATCAGCTTGAGGGTACATTCGATCCGGTTGTCTGAGCGCACAACGACTCTCGTCCGATGTGGTATTGGGATGATACCAGATATCAAACACAATGCTTTCTTCTTGTTCTGCCAGCATGCCAGAGGTGAGGGGATGGGCACTATAAATGGCATGAACATCTGCCTCTCTACATTCCCCCCTCTGGTTGAGTCCTCGACCACCTCCTCAATTTCCTATCTCTGCAAGGCATGGATCGTTGGTTCATTGCAACACAGCGAAAATACAATTATTAATGATAAAAGGGACTATTCAGTCAAGGTTGTATAAAACAATCTACTTTATATTACCACACCAGACAGTTCTAGCACACTACAAAATACAACACACCCTGTACAGGAATGCAGAGGACAGACAGTTTCAAGAAGGAAAAGGGATGAACTCTGGAGACTGACAGGAGGGTAGTCAGTAAAGTAATGAATCACAATAGTTCAAGGATACTTGGTTTCAAAAGGGGCAATGGGTCATAAAATGTCACTAAGGGTCTTCATAGAAGGGCCAAGGGGACAGAATCACAATGTACCTTGTGCCTGTAGAAGTTCTTGGCGCTTTGTGGCTCCTGCGACAGAGTTCAAGATGGGAGACAGCGGCAGATATCAGGTGACAGGCAGTTCGGCGAGCGAGGCTGGATGGACAGCTGCAGGCTGCCCTACACGGCGGCTCAGGGTCGGGAATTGTTGTCTCAGTGCTGGTTGGTGGATCTGAAGCACTGACCGAGTCATCTCGGATGACGTTAGTGACTACGGCGTGACAACAGTAAGCAACGCAGTCGGTTGCAGCTTGAGGGGCTAGAGTGGCTTGTAAATGTCCTTTAAGGTGGATGTCAGTGGATACTTGTCGATGCACTCCTCCTAGCTTCTTCACTGGGCTTGTGCCATCCTTTAAGGCGAATGGCCCAAAGCTGAGGAGATTGTTGCAGGCCTGGGTTTGGTTCAGAGACTCTCTGGCACTTCCCACCAAGGAAGCTTGCTTGCAGAGCCTAGTAGGGCATGCTGTGTGCTGACTGGGTACCAGTTGTGGAGCTGCTTGGGGGTCCTCTGGATTCAGTATCTCCCTCTGTTCCATGGGAGATGTTTAAGGGAGGGATCTTGCTTCCCTCTTTGGAAATCCTGGCCTTCCTTCACTGGCGGAAGCTGTATGGTACCTTCAGCCATGGTCCAAATGAATTCTTCTTGTTACTCCTTGCAAAGTCTTCAGATGAGCTGCCCAAAAGAAGGGCTCAGCCTTCTTTTAAAGCCAAATGGTCTACAGTGATTGGTGTAGGCTAAGCCTACCTTAATGAACCAATCTTGAGTCCCCACCAACAATCTCCTGTATGCATGAGGTTATAACCAGAGTGCTTTGCAACAGAAAAGGCAAAGGGGTGAAAATATGTAATACTAAGTGCTACCCATTTTTCTGTCTGTTGTGGATCAAAGGGTATCTCTGGTTAATTGAGCTCTCTGTGGATCCTAATAAAAGCGGCAGGTCTCCCTTGAAACTGCAGCGAGAACAGACTTTCTGTCTCCATCAATCCACATACTCATTCCTTCTGAATGGGGCCACCTGTGGAGGTTGCCTACTGTAAACACACAGTCCCAGTCATGACAGGTCACCACCCTTGATACTGAGAGGTGGGAGCTGGCTTCAGGTTGACACAGTGCATATCAAAAGATTGTTGGGGTTTTGTTGTCTTTCATTAACCTCTACAGCCAGGCCCCATGTGGGCCTATTTGAAGTATGTTCTATTAGTATGTTAATTATTTTAATTGCTGCCACCATCTGCAGAGGGTAAACAAACAGACTCGGCAGATCCATGGAGCCTTTGATTGTTAACTAGGCTGGCCATGGCAGGAGGAAGGTTTTGGCCCTCCCCTTTTGAGATGCATCATGTATTCCACCTGTCAGATCCCAACTAAATATGACAGGGAGGACTGTGCCTGTAGGCTGTGTCCACCCAGAGTACACGGGTGTATGCAGCGGGCATAGGAAATTGTGTGCGGATTAGCCCCGCACATTTTCGGGAGGTTCATCTACCATCATTCAATTTCTTTTAAAATTTCAACAACAAAAAAAAAAACAGCGCACACCCACCGTGTGGATGGTCAAATCCCTCACACCTACTGCCTACAGTCTGTAATTTTAACCTTGAACGAAGGTCAAATAATGATATCAAAATACACGTATTGTTTCTTTCTTGCTTTTTATACATGGGTCATTCTGAAAGATTTACAGCATTTCTCTCACCAACTGTGCAATGTCTGATTCGTCTGGGTTATCATATACCATTGCTCCTTGGATCAGGTTTATTTCCAGCAAGAAGATCAATGGAAGTACCAAAAGGTTTGGCTCACATCCTGTGTGGCTTCCTCAGAGGGCCATAGCAAACAGATGACATTCACATGAGCTGCCACTGAGTTGAGGTGAAAATGGGACCATTCACTGCTCGACTGTGCCTGTTGCTGTAGTAACTCAGAGCATTGTTTTGCAAATAGAACCAAGCAAGCGTATGCAAAGATGAATTCCAGTGGGTCTGCACCGACATTTTTAGCTGGTGGTGTTAGAGTTTGTGCTTTACCGGCAATTCAATGAAAGCATTTCTAGTCCTCTACGAGTGGCTGAAATCAGAGCAGATATTGTATGCTACATTAAGCATATCATAGACAGGGGAGCAATCACTGACAAAAAGTGTCACCACAAAGTGGAGAATATGTGCCTGCACACCACCCAGATTAAGTGATTTAACAAATACGAAGAATATTTTGCAGTGAGCAGTGAGAAACGTATTTTAATGCTCTACTGACAATTGTGATATTGGTTCACTTAGGTAGACCTATCCCTGTACAAAATTCATTGTCTCAATTACTAACAATGACATGTGTGTCTAAAAGGGGCTTGGGAAGCGGTCCATGATCAAAACACAACATTTTCAAAGTCGTATATTTGTGTTGCGTGGAGGTTTAGAATTCTTTCTTCTTCCCGGAAGTAATGTTTAAAAGATGGATGAAGTCAGAACCAGGCAGAAATGTGTTCAGCATTAAGCTCACACATGTTAGGTAAAATTTCACTTACTGGTATTTTATGCAGACTTTCAAGATCCATTTGAACAACACACAGTTTTCCTCAGCAAAAGATTGCCACCCTACCCATGGGTGGATATTTCATAATTTGCCTAGGAAGACCAAAGCTGAGGATTTACTTCAGAGAAGTGCTAATTTCTGAGATAATATCACGCTCATACAGCACATAATACTCCCACTTCTAAGCACTATAATAACAGGTTTAATTGTTATCGATTTGTATTGGTACTTAATTTTCAGACCTTAGCATAAAAGGCTGACCCGACCCTGTCAGGATTCAAACGTGTGCTCTGCAGGCTGAGTTCAGATGTCCAAGGTAAGTGCTTAAATAGCTGAGCTATCTTGATAATACAGCAGTCTACACTCTCCAGCTCAAAGACTTGAATGCCAGCTGCGCCACCTTTCATCTTTTTTTGGCTGCTAAACTAGCCAGCAATACGTTGTGAAATGTGTTATGTACACAGCTATGAAATTATAGAACTGCATTATCAAGTAGTATATTAAAAACAAAGTGGTGCTATTAAAAGAGTGAAAGAGCCCATTACTCAGGACTCTTTTATAGAAAGATAGGTAATATGGTTTCGATTTTGTGTGGTGTTTCAATCATTACTGTAGAACCTGCTATATTTAGGTTTAGTAATTGTGGGTGTTGCTGGCAGCCTGGCATAAATTGTGATTTTATGGTTGATTAGTTGACTCTCAGTTGGTGAGCGGTTTGATTAATGGATTGGTAACATTGTCTCTGCCTCATTTCTATTGTCTTTTGGAGACCGCCTTTTGATTTTTTTCTCCCGCTGTTTCAGGCACGCATTTGCATTTCGATGGCCAGTTGCATTCGGGAGGATTGTTGCCAACCAAACTCTTTCTAATTAACTGCTTGCTCGTCTAAGATTGGTAAGTTTTTGTTATATCCTACCATGTATTTTGATTTTCTTTTATGAATATAATGGGAGTCATTTCAGAGTGACTAGGACATGATCATTAAAGGTGGTCGGAATAGCATAAGGTTTCCACTGGAATCTACTGCACTGGAGGAATTATGATAAATATTATATATTTGTATAGTGCAAATCTGGCGCAGGAGCCTTGGAGTGCTGTTCAGGTCATAGAGCAAAACGGTGGAAGCAAGAATTTAGCAATTCATCAAGTAAACATTAGCAATAATTATCAAAGTACAATATACGGAAGGTTCTGTGCACAAGATAGCCAGAGTCTAGATTACATGAAGGTGTTGTTGGAAGTGCTAGGTTTTCAGTTGTTTCCTAACCTGAAAGAGACCTGCAGCAGCCCAGACTGCCACCGGGATGGAGTTCCAGAGGACCGGAACGTAGGACGTGAAGGACTGTTTCCTAGTTTTCTCATTTCCCGTCTGGGGATGGTGTTACTTTCAGATAACGTTGCGCCGCCTGATGTTTGGCCACCAGGTAGGCCCATGTACCAGTGGTGCTTGCCTCACAGGTGAGGCACACAGTTTGAACCAGATCTTAACTGGGGTGGGGTGCCAGTGTAATTACCGCAAGGTAGAGCTGATGTGGTCATTAGACCTGATGATGAGGCGAGCCACGGCATGGAAATAGAGATAGTTGCCCGCTCCAGAGAGCAAACGTAATCTGGAAGAAGTCGGGTGAGCCCTTGTGTGTGCGGCGTCCAGCCAACAGCAGTGCCTGAGGCCACAAAGAGGGGAAAAAAAAGAGCCACACTCTCTCTGCCCACCTGGACAGAACGGGTGATGCTGTGGGGGCGTGCCCATCCCCATATTCAAGCCCTCTGCATCAGTACTGGCGAGCAGGGAGGAGGATATAAACAGCTCTGAAAGCCCCACCCGAAACAAGTGTGGAGGAGAAGGTGGAGACACCGGCACCACATATGGCTGATAGTCAACACTTCTAGGGTGGTGCATGTGTGGAGAAAAAAAGGACACGGGAGGGGCCTACATTCTGTGTTGCAGCACACGGGACATGCAAACCGGAATGCACCACAGTTTGCTGTGATTTTGTAGGTGACAGGAGTGGTGCGCGGACTGGAATGCAACATAGTTGTGGGCCCGGTTAGAGGGTCGCTGTTTGAATGTTTGTTTTGGTTTTGTTATAATAAAGGAGGAGTGTTGCGTATTGCCCATTTAACTGTGGGCGCATTGCCCCTTTAAGAAAATGAGTCATGACCTAATCATGACTCGTCTCAATAAAAGGGGCTCTGCTGGCACGTGAGGGCCACTGCAGCAGAGCCCCAGGAAGTGGCAACTCTCACTCCGTGTTGTCTTTTGTGTCCGTCCTGCCGTGTGACCATGGCCTGTGTTGCAGCCCCGGCCTGGGTACCCGCAGAGCTGAGGCTGCTGTCAGCTGGGTGCCCCCAGCTCATGTGTCCGATTCCGGTGACCCGGAATCTGCAGGGTGTCCCCTGCGGTCCGCCTGCTGCGTGGGCGCAGCTCTATTGTCTACCTGGTGATCCTGGTATCCTGTGCGACCCACCCTGGTGCCAGTGGGCGGGCCACTAAACATAGTTACAGCCCTGCAAAGTGAAGCTGCATTGTTATGCCACAAACTTCTCAAATGCGTATTTTCCTAAAGCCTTGAAGTTTTCCCTAAATTTCACCAGCATGGTAATGTTGCCGGCAAAATGCGTCACGGTACATATTTCGATGGATAGACTGCCCTCGCGAAGGCAAGTGGTCTGATTGGGGGTCTCCATCTGCTGCGGCTGATGCAAAACAGTTAGCTGACGAAATGCACGTGTGGTATTGAGCTCCTCTGGGCAGCAAGTTCCAAAACATGGACACAGCTGGAACTGGGAAGCAGCGACTGGCTCGTCAAGCTTGCTTGACTGGTAGCAGTGACTCACATCTTGAAAGCCTGGAATGGTGTGCTGAGCCCTCGCACTACCGACAAACACATTTTGGAGCACTTTGTGGATATTTCTCATGGTATTTTGTCAATAGTGGCTATGGTAGCGGAATCTGTTCAGCAAAGAATCTGAGGTCATCAAAGGGAGAAGAGCGATTAGCTGGGCTGGCTATGGCTTCCATGATCTCCAATTAGCAGAATAATTCGGTCACACAGATCTTATTCATAAGTTGGCAGCCATAACATTTGGCAAAGGAAACGTTCATTAGTGTTTCTAATTGGATGCGCACAACTTTGATAAATGTTTAGCGTTTCACTGCAACTATTTCCTTTTCGATTGATTCTTAAAATATGAAAAGTGACCTTTGACTGTAAAACTGTATCTTAAAATGGTGTAATGAACTGTGCTAAAGAGAAGAACAGCAGAAAGCAACAGCCCTTTAATGTTAGTCGCAGGATTGTCCAACTCCAGTGTTGAGGGCCGGATCCATGTCGGGTTTTCAGGATACACTTCATTAATATTCATAAGATAAATTTGCATACAATGATTCTAAATGTATGCACATGTTTCCTCATGAATATTAATGAGGGATATCCTGAACACCCATCAAGATCCCAACCCTGGGTCCCTGGAGTTGGACCACCCTGTATTAATTGTCCTGCAATGTGGTAATTGGAGGCAGGTGGGCAGGGGGTGGCAAGCAAGAGCAGCAGGCTGTTAGATGGGTGTCTGTTTGGCCCTTTTTCTGAGCGCAGCAGAAGTCTAGGATGGGATCTGATTAGGAGAAAAAGAAGTGTATGCTACTAACCATGAATCCTTTTTACTAATATGAATTTAAGGAGGTGGCATGTGCACAGTAGTGTTACTGAATATTCAACTTTAAGGGCTGGACAGCAACACAACAAAAGCCACGTGAGAAATATTGCGGGTGGATGTGTGTGTGTGGGCAAAAGAAGATGTCAATATACCAAGCCAAGGTTGAACACATAAGTTCTTATTTACCCTCGTTGGCATTGACAGATATTTTTGCATCTTCACTGTATTGTAGTATTTCCTTTTTTAAATCCGTTTATTAAGTTTTAAACAGAACATTCAAACACATAGCAACATAAAACCATGTCCTCCCCCCGTTTTCCCCATTCATCCAGCTTGCACACCCCTATCCCTCCTCCCCGTCCCCCTGTTCCCCTACATTACACCTCTGAAAGCCCCCATAGCGGTCCGGGCCCCCCCTTACTAGCGGGGGGAGTCATCCCCATATCTCCAGTGCTATGGGCCAATGGGCGCATCATTTGGCTGGCCCAGTCTCTGGTCCTGCAAGTGACTCCATGTGCACTCAGGGTCGTAGGTCATCCGGTTATGAGTATAAGTCATTGAGGAGTATGCTCCACCGAAGACTCTTTCTCCATGCTTTGCTCATTTACTATGTCTCTCTCTGTGGCTGCCCGCTTCAGAATGTCCTGGAGCCATTGATATTAGAGGACCTCTGGGGTTCTTCCACGATATAGCCATGCAGTGCTTTGCTACAAACAATAGGAAGCCTGCTAATTTATTCGAACGCTTGCGCTCTATCCTTTTTTCCCTGTGAGTACCCAAGTAGGGATACCCTGGGTGTGCACTCTAATTGACTCCCCAGAAGAGCATTCAGACAAACAACTACCGCCTGCCAGTATCTAGCTATCTGAGGGCACCCCCAAAACCATGTGCCAAAAGTCAGCAGATTACCCGTTACACCATGGGCAAGTGTGGGGGAGCGCCTCATTCATCTTATGTAACTTTTGTGGTGTAACATAGACCCTGTGTACTGTGTTACGCAAAACCTTTGGGACGGCAGTGCAAATTTTGGACCACATTTTCTGTTCCAGTGGTATTCCCAGATCCCTTTCCCATTTCTCTTGAGACCTCAAGGTAGGCCATTTTCCCTACTCTCCTGTAACACTGTATACAGCTGTGTAATTGTGAAGTACCGGTGTGGCTGGAGGTTCATCCGGTATCGACTTCCAGCCCTTAGCTAAGGCTTCAGTCAGCCCCGCAATGTTTAAGAATTGACCTTCTGACAAGTGGAAAATTCTGTGCCCATGCTGGGAAAGGTAGCAGGGTCCTCCTTCTAACATATCCTCCCAATGTAGGCAGACTTGCAGTGGTGCACCTCTTTGATCCTATATCTCACAGGATATCTTCTATTTCAGGATCCGCTCTCAGTGGGATGTCAGGGCTTTATCCCTTACGCAGTTTCATTTTTGCACTTGTACGTTTCCATACCTGTTGGACCACCAACAGCATGTCCACTTCCTGAAACCCCTTGGTTTTTTCATCCATGTGTGTGAACTTGAGGGTTTACCTATCAGTCGTCTGTCAGCCCCGTCTGTCTGGGAATCCCACCTAGCCACATGTTGCAAGTGGGAGACCCAATTATAAAGTTCAAAATCTGGGAGAGAGAGTCCCCCCTCCGAAATAACTCTTCAGTGTGTCCATGGATACCCTATGTATTCCCCCGTCAATAAGAATCCAGAAAGCATGCTGTCCAACCTCTTGAAAACAGAGCCTAATCAACAAGGGGATGTTGGCGAAGTCGTATAGAAACCGCAGGAGGATGACCATCTGCATACCGCTATCTTCCCCATGAGAGATAAAGTTAGCTTGCCCCAGAACCTCATGTTATCTTCCAACCTGGACACCGCTCGTCCCACATTATACTGAAAGGTATCTGTGGTCGCATGGTGCACTTGTACACCTAAATACTTGATTGGCTGCAACTCCCAATGCATCCCTACCGCCAGTAAACTGCACTATGCCACTCCCCTCAGGGATCCCAACAGGAATGCCACTGATTTGTTATAGTTTGCTACGAACCCCAATAACATTCCTATATTGGTCAATACCTCCAACATGTAAGGAACATGTAGCCCTGGATTGTGTACATAGAGAAGGACATTGTCCGCATGCAGGGAGATTACATGCGGTTGTCCATATATTGTGATCCCTGCATCTCAGAAGTGGGCCCTGAAAGTATTTGACAGATGCTCCAGTGAGAGCGCAAATAGAATAGGGGACAGTAGGCATCCAACTGCCAGCTAGTAGAGATTTCCCTGACCATTCTCACCCTTGCCAAAGGGCGGTGATGCATCAGTCTTATCCATCCCTGCATCCCCAGTTTATCTAGCAGCTGGAAAAGTCATTCCCATTCTACCTCATACAACAGGGAAGCTGGCCTGGGAGCTGGCTGCCGACGCCGGCCCCCTTCAAGGCCCACATTTAAGGCCTGATTCCTGTCTGGCATGTCCGGCCGTGGCCAGAGTGTCATGCCCGCTCACCCTCCTCCTTTGTTACACCTGGCTGGGTCGTGCTGCAATCACTGATCCTTACCTCCTGCAATTTGGGCATTATTTTTCATCTTACCACATTTACAGTAAGCATTGCAACCTTGCTCAGCCATCGGCTGCATGCACTGCCCCCGGTTTCCACACTCCGTCCTCCCCGCTCATAGTGCACCCCTTGTCACTTCACTTGTAATGCTCCTTCCCTATGCATCCCTTCAGCTGTTCTCCAGCCCAGCCTCGGAACCTTTTTACCATCTCAGACCGTTGGCGCTCGCCCCTTAAACCAGTCGCCTCCCGCCTCCTACTCCACACTCAGGGTGCACCCTTACAGCTGGTGTTGTAGCCAATGGGTTTCGTCCTCCAATCCTATTAAACCATGCATCGTGAACTGCCTACCTTATTCCACAGTAACAGCGTGAGCATTTCAATATGTCTGTAACCTTTTCACCCGGAACATTGACCTGCTGCGACTTGCCTTCTTTGGTGTCTTGTGCAGCGTTGTCACTCATCAGACTTCAGGTCGCCATGTTTGTATGTCTCATTTGTTTTCTTTCTGCCACTCTGCTCTCTACCTCTCTACACTTGTTATCTGGCAGCATTGTTGTTTGCACCCTGTGCCTGTTTCATCTAGGGCTCCTGCCTCTTCTTTTGCCTGCACCGTTTGACTCTAAATATACTGATTCAAGTGCTTATTGGCAAATTCGAACTTAGGTGTGATTTTCCAACTCTGCAGTCCCCCATTCTTGTGCTCACACCTACTTTGACTTATATGCTTGTCTGATGTACCATGAGGTGTGGCTTAGCCAGCTCAGTGATCACACATACGTTGACTCCCATGCCTGTCTGATGTAGCCCCCGTACCACCAGGTGTGGCTTTGACAGTCCTGTGCTTACATCTACTTTGACTCCTATGTCTGTCTGATGTAGCTCCCCGTACCATGAGGTGTGGCTTTGCCAGTCCGGTGCTCACACTTACTTTGACTCCTATGCCTGTCTGATGTACCTCTCCGTACCATGAGGTGTGGCTTAGCCATCCCAGTGCTCACATCTACGTTGACTCCCATGCCTGTCTGATGTAGCTCCCTGTACCATGAGGTGTGGCTTTGCCAGCCCAGTGCTCACACCTACGTTGACTCCCATGCCTGTCTGATGTAGCCCCGTACTACAAGGTGTGGCTTTGCCAGTCCATTGCTCACACCTACTTTGACTTCTATGCCTGTCTGATGTAGCCCCCGTACCACGAGGTGTGGCTTTGCCAGTCCTGTGCTAGCACATACTTTGACTGCTATGCCTGTCTGATGTAGCCCCCTGTTCCATGAGGTGTGGCTTTACCAGCCCAGTGCTCACATCTATTTTGTCTGTAAACATACATCTATTCATAAAGTACTATAAGTACTCTGCACTTTCTGTAACTAGCGACTAGAGACCTCTGGTCTTTGTGTGCTGAAATAAATGCAAATAAATAAATAAATACTGAATCGAACACTTTGAGCGTGTCTATGGCCACTACTTCTAGCTTCCTATCCTCTTTGCTTACTCTTTCCATGACACCATGGAGCCATCGTAAGTTGATCGTGGTGTTCCTCCCTTCCACAAAGCCACACTGGTCATGGTGAATTAACTTCGCTACCCGCTCCGCCAACCTATTGGCCAAAACTTTCCCGAGTACCTTCACATCCACATTCAACAGCGATATGGGGCAATAAGACTCACACCTGCATGGGTCCTTTCCAGGTTTTGCAAGCACCACTATCATGGCCTCCCGCATGGATTCCGGCATTATGCCTTTCTGGAAGGCAGCCTCATAAAGTAACTGTAATTTGGGGACTAGAAGGTCTGTGTATGTCGAATTAAAAATTCTTAAATATCTCTTTCCCCGTGGATTCACTTAACCTATTGGGCATAGTCATGGTTGCTGAGTCTGCTCTGTGCTCTGCCCGAAGTCTCTGTTCTCGGAATAGGTCTGCGCCGCATACGGAGCCCCTCGCTAAATCCATGTCTAGTGTTGTATGCAGGTCTCGGCCTCTTTGAAGCAGGTTAGTTCCTTTCTTAGACCGTAGGTGGTGGCAATACATTTCCCCCTAATAGTAGTCTTAAATGTTTCCCGCAGGAACCCATAATCTCCCACCGACCCTTAGTTTTGTTCTAAGTAGTCAGTAATGGCTTGTCCTATTCCCTCCCTGAAGAATGTGTCTCGGAGAGCCTCTGCCTTAAGCCGCCATGTAGGTACTGCACATCTCCTTCTCCCCCACGTGGTAATGGTGTGCAGGGCGGCATGATCTGACAGCGTTTTCCCCAAGTAAGTTGTCCCACTGTATCCAATGGCGTGGTCCCTGCTTACAACAGGAAGAATATATAGGAGAACGAGTCCTGTGGGGTTGGGAGTAAAAAGAATAGCCCGCTCCTCCATCCTCTGTTCATGCCACAGGTCCACCAGCCCGAGCTCTGACACTGTGTTCTTAAGAGAACTCATTGCTAACGTTTTATTCACTGCGCCGGGGCCCGACCTGTCCGCCCGCCCGTGCATCAGGCAGTTAAAGCACCCACACTGTCTCCATGTACACCTGGCCTCCCAGTAATTGTACCGCTCCTGGAAAGTAAGAATCTGTGCCCACGTTTGGGGCATAGGAATTAATAATGCAGATCTCCCTTCCATCCAAGATGCCTAGTAGGATTAAGGTTCTGCCTTCCATCCTAACCTGCAAGGGAGTCCCTCTCGCCACTATGTCATGACCCCTCTTGAATAAGTGGAGAAGTGCGACCCATACGCCTCCCCGCAGCTCACTTTTACTGTATCAAATCCTGCTGTCGTCCGGTGGGTCTCCTGCAGCAGCGCCACCTGTAGCCCCATCTCCTTAGAGAGCCCAATATCTCTCTCCTCTTCCTTGCATTCCATGTCAGGAAAGTGAGCATTCCCATTTTACTTGAGTGAATCTCACCCCTCTCCTCTCTTCTCCACCCTCCCCCCGGGGCTCCAGTTCCACCTCTGGTGCAAGTTACATTTCGAGTTGAAGAGTTACCCCCCCCCCACCCTCCTGATACCCCTCCATCCCCCCTGCCATTCCTCTCCCTTCCCTTCTAATTCGTGTGCCAACCATGTCTCCCCCCACATTCCCCCATCCCCATCCCCCAACATCCCAGTTACCAAACCCACAACAACAAATACTAAGAACGTGCCCTCAACCAGAGAGTGTGTACTCTGAATACCTGTACTCTGTTTGTTAGTCGGGCAGTCGCTCCCGACCATCACCTGGGGGTTTGGAGGGTGCAACCGTCTGCCCACTTTTGGGGTAAGTTTCCCCCCCCCCTCCACTGGGGAGGGGAAGTGGTCCAATTGGGATTTGCGGTTCCTGGCAGTTAGTTGCTGCCTCCTCTGGTCTCGGTTCCCGCTCCTCTCCCCTGCTGCCCCCTGGTAGTGGGTTGCTGTTTCATACAGTGAACCAACCTCTTTATCATTTGTCTTGTTATTCAAACAGTCTGGACTGGAGAGCCTCCTGTCTGTTCCGAAGATTCTGTTCCATAGGCATGATCGTCTGCCATACCAAGTCCAGCCACTCCCTCTTTAGCGTCCATCTCCCCCCTTTGTAGAGAGCCATCCTGTGGCACTGTTATCCTGTCTCTGTCGGCACCCTCCCATGCCCTTTCCCTCCTGCTCCGAGATGGCCTCTTCGACGAGTTCCCCTGGGACCCAGGCCTCACGTCCGGGGTGCTGTGTTTGCGGCACCGTGGCCCAGCTCTCCACCGTCTCCCAACAGTGCCATGCCTCCTCTGAGGATTTGCAGAACCACTGCCTATCACCTTACACTATGCTCAGCTGCTCCGGATTGTAGCGTACCCCGTTGTTTCTTAGCGTCTGCTTCACCTCTTCAAAGTTCTGCCTCTGGCATTGAACCTGCCTTGTTTAGTCTGGAAAAATTTGAACGGGGCTGTTGTCCACTTGTATCGGGCCACACTGCCTTGCCATTTGCAGGATTGTATCCTGATCTCTATAATTAAAGATCCTGGCAATCACAGGTCGAGGTCCCGCACCAGGTGGTGGTCTGGTTGCAGGGACCCTATGTGCCCTCTCCACTGCGAACCACTTGGAAAGACCCTTCGATCCCAATTTGTCTTGCAACCACGATTCCAGGAAGAGCTCCATGGATTCTCCCTCTGTGCGCTTCAGAGGTCCAATTATGCAGACATTGTTCATTCTGGAATGGCCCTCCACATTCTCTAACCTCTCGCTTCTTGAATTTTGGTCTACTGCATAAGTTTAAAGACCTGGTTTCTGAGTGTCTGTACCTCTTTTGTCAGTGGCTCTACCTTATTGTCAGTTTCCTTCTGTTTCTCAGCTGTTTTCTGCATGTCGGCGTGAAAAACATTAGGTTCCTCTCCAATGTGGCCGATTTTCAGTTCCAGGGCCATTCTGGAGCTCTGCACTGCCGTGAGGACCTCTACAACAGAACCACAGATAGAGGTGGCGGCCTCGCATGACAGTCCGGCGGGGGGCAGGGCCGTTATGAGGCAGACTTAAGAGGGAGTTGGGATCGCCTAGTGTGGTGGGATGTGGTGGCATAGCTGTCCCCACTTCCCTACGGGGGATGTAGCACAGGAGACAAGGATTCCTCACCTCTCTGCTGGCGCCATGCAACTCCCCCACTTTGGAGAAAGACAGAAGCCTGACACAGGTGAGGAGGGCGCACCCCCTGCTGACCATCTCGGTCATCATGATCATTGACTAGGGGACCCCTCCGTGGTCCTTGAGCAGGTGCGCCATCCAAAGACTCATATCCCCCCTTCAGCGCCCACTGCTCAGGCTACGCGGGCGGTGGCCATCTTGTTGCCGTTCGCCCACGCTTTCGTTAGGGATTTTTGGAAAGCAGTACAGCTGCTTGCGAGTCTTTGTTCCAGGTTGGAACAATGTATGCCCTGCTCTCCCGATGTTCCGGTACACAGAACCACGTTTAATTCCTTGGTCGGTTCCCTGTAGGCAGGATGTTTTCAGGATGAATCCCGGGTGGCAGCCGGAGCCACAGAGGTTTACTTCCTCATCGCTCGCCTGCTGGCCACGCCTTGTATTTCTAAATGATGACAGGTATAGTTCATAATCCGCTTTAGTATTCACATAAATTACATTTAGAGTTACCAGGAAGGAGATTTGACTTGGTGGGGCAACACTAAGGAAACCAGCTTGAAGTCACTCATATAAACAAAGCTCGAAAACAGTATAAGTCAATTCCGTTGGTGACAGTACGCTATATAAGTACCTTTAACATAACATAACATAGGTCCTCCTGAAGGAGCTCAGTACACTTTGGGAAGACCCTGTTCCATTTGGGCAAATTCAATCCTTGCCTCACCTCGAATACAACAAAGAACAGCAGCAAGAATTCAATGACATTGGTGTGTTAGTTGTGCAGGGCTTGCACTTGCCTGACAACAGCATTGCTACCCACACTCCGGCTGAGCATTTCGGCAGAGGGGGGCGGGTTCTATTGCTCATATGCACTGTGGAGAGGGAAGGAGGCCTCGCCGCTTTGCACTAGATAAGTTCAAAACCAAACATGGGAGATAAATGGGAGAATTTAAGGGCGGTGGAATAAGAGTGTAAGGTGATAGGTTTGTTCTCCAGAAGGAAAGGTGCATTTGAAGGACAAAATAAAACGACTGTATCAAGACAAACTGCGAAACCTGAATAAAAAATGCAAAAAGATTATTGGCAGAAAAGGTGTTGCTGTTGTTGTTTTTGAAGTATTCACATTTCCACGTTGCGAAGCACCAGTGAGATAAAATAGGTTGTAGTACAAAATTAGTGAAGGCAAGGATGCCTGGCCAATATGTAGTCTGACTAATGCTTATTGGGTTTTATTTAGTGCAACTATCGCTGGGACAGAGTGCTTGCTAGCCGACTTTGCTCGTATTATAATGTTTGCGCTGTTGCCTTGGGGATACTGCCAAACTCGATTACTGATACCACACGCAGTGATGATGCGGGAACGATGACAAACGTTCCTGCATGACTATAGTCACTTAGACCATTTTAGTCCCCATTTTACAGTTCTATTTGGGCTTAATTGGTGAAATGCAGTATTACCACCTGGGGTAATTCTGAATGTGTAGTACCACATCCCTTATCACATTTCTTAGAAGGTAATTCCCTGTGTACAAAAGCAGGAACATTTTAACAGCTACGGTAATGAAACGCATAAATTAACAGACTGGTTTAACAGGCAGTGTTTTCAAATACGGCCTCTTTTACCACTACCGCCAAAGTAATGATGAGGCCTTAAGTTTCTCTGGAAAATGGTGCCACCTACAAAGCAGAACTGGTAACAGGATCCATCTTGCTATTGGCTGAATACCATTATGCTCCTTAGGCTTAGGTCTCATTTCAAATTTGGCAAAGAGGTAAAAATCTGTCACTGTTAATTCTGTTACTACCACTTTTTTGGCAGTAGCGGAATTACTGCCCGTTTTAGGGCACCACCAAACAATATTGCGCCTCAGCATAAGGTTGGTGGTCCGGAAATAAGGGTGCCGATAGTGACGTACTGGCACCCTTTCCGGACCACCAAACTATAAGTATGCCGGTAGGGGCACGGAACTCCCTGCAGGCCTGACCTGCCGAGAATTCAGGCCCATACAGGCATGGTTTTCACTGAAGCATGGTCCTCTGGGACTCCATGCGAACGGGAGCTAACCATACCGCCACCGTTTCCGATATCCCGGTGGCACCGGGATGTCAGACGGTGTTAACAGTGTTGCGGGTCAGCAGTAGACCACAGCCTACCAGCGGGTTTTACCACCAACCTTGTAATGAGGGCCAATGAGATGGATTGACGGGTGGTATCTGTAATCAGGTTTGGTAGTGCTTCTTAGCGAATTACTGCAAAACTTGTAATGAGGACCTTTGTACTAATCTCTGACCTGCACTTAGATTGATATCTCAAAGTGATTATGCAGTTAGACAACTTTAAACTCTTTTTCTTTTGAGGAACATGTGTCACATTTTTTATTCTTTGCTGGCCCAATCAATGCCACACTATTGCTTTCTGCAGCCCGCCTGATAGCAGAGCGGGAACTGAAGACCATACCACCAAATTCGCTGGAGCATGCACCGGCTCCCTATGGAGGCAACAGTGGACATTGACGTAGCTCATTTGGCTTTAAAAGTTGTCAATGTGGAGACGTAAAGAATGCAGTGAAAATCTGTACAATAAACACTAAGGGGCTGAATCATGGAAAAGAGCGCATAAATCCTGCAAGGGCCGCATGCCAAAAACGACACTGCACGAGCCTGCGCACAGAATAAAAAACGGGTGCCCCACATATTTATGGAATTTTCTGTGTAAAGTAACCATATATGCAAGTAGCTGATGGAACGCCCCGACACGCTCCCACGCAAAGCAAAAAACAACCAGTACAGCTACGTTTGCGTGCTCCTCTGGGTGCGAATACACGCACCCTTCAAACAGTGCGTGGGTTCCGCCGCAAGCGGGCCTGCATGTCGAGGACCCTGCGCGGGGTCCCCCGTAACTGTTACTGGCATCCTGACAACATGCATACGGTGTATCGTAACTCTGGCGAAACTCGGAAACTCTGTGTGCGAAGCCCCATAAACTGTTCCTGCTCCACACTACACTGTGTACGTGCATACCTAAGTCTGATTGGAACCCCGGCTGCATACACACACCCCTAAATCTGACATGCAAACCCACCTCCGTGCTACGATTGCTATGCGCAAGTGTACCTCGGCCTTCCTTCGGGTGATGGAGACATGGAGGGATTTGTGTGGGCATTTTTTAGGCAGGAGGTTGCATGGTCACATCCATGAATACGCTTTGTCCTGCACATTTGTGGATGTGCTATGGACTGCTGGCAGCCCGTCCCTCGTAATGACCACTTTTTCCCTTGTACTTACTAATTTTCCGAGTTCTGCCCCCTACTCCGCCTTCTGCGCAGGCTTCGACCATGCTCTGCGTGGTGTCTCACGCAAGGCACTCGACTGCACGCAGAGACATCCCGAGCCTGCGCAAAGTCCAAGCAAATCAGGAAAAAGTGCTGCGCAGTCGATTCCATGAATCGACAAATGAGGTTTTGCAAGCAGAATGACACGCAGATCCCCGATTTTTCCACGTAAATAATTCCATGAATAGCCTCCATGAATAGCAGTGTTAACATTTCGAGATTAGAAAACCCACGATTTTGAGAATGGTAAAACTATGCAAAATCCACTGGCACTGCTGAAATAACCTGCAACTCTTTAACAGATAGAGAAGTCCAAAGTCTCGTTCACAAAAAAACAATACTGCGCTTAGTTCTTGAGTCAAGCAGAATAAGGATGCCTTGCTGTTGTACTCTATGTAGACTCCACCCTGGAATAGGAAGCTATTTTATTTATGCTTTTTATTTTTCCTTGGTCTTTCTATTTTGAAAGGATTTACAGTTGATGTGTTTTCCTTTTCAAAATAATTTCTGATATTTACATCACTGTGATACCTGTACTTCAGATTGTGATCACAAATAAATAAAATATGATGAAGTGTAAAATGTATAGTATGAGATAATATTGCTGTAACACCTGCAGCAAAAACTGTAGATTTTATTTTCCTAGCAACTCAATTACACGCCATCACTGGCAACACTCTCTTGATAAGTTGACTGTGGTCCTGATTTACAAAGCCTTTTTCAATAGGGTTTTCCCATCCAAAAGTGTTTTGGGAAATCAGGCTCTGTGTCTTTTGTCAGGATTTCTCTGCAGAGTATACGTGTGTGTCACAGTCACAAATTATGCTGCGTTGTTGGTTTGTGTAGCCTGTACAGATACCCTTTCATCTGCCCCACGGCATCTATATTGGGTTTAATTCAGGCAGTATCAGAGGGGTACAGATCCGTTATGACATGATTTGATTTGATTGGTCATTTATAACACGCTTAACACCCAGAGGTTTCGAAACGCGGACCCGGGGATCGAACCAGTGTGGCTCTGCGCCATCTTGCTTCCAAAGCGAGCATGGTGCCCCTTTGCTCTCATCCACCCATTCCTCTACCCCCTCCCCCTCTTCCCATTGTCTATCGCATCCACTCCCCTTGTAGAGCACCCCCTTGCTTCTGAGCAAGGACTTTGCTTTACAAAACAAAATATTAAAACGCAGGTGCAAATCCATTCTTGGTTATAGATAAAGGCGGCAGCACTCACATGCTTGGCATTGTTGGCCACTCTGATATGCCGCTGTGCAGTCGTGTACACATGTAATCTGCATTGTAACTAGCACGAGGCGACAATACGACTGTTGAAGAACTACAGAATCAAGGGTGCCTTTATTGTTCCTTGATTGGTCCTGGGACATGCTTTGGCTTTCCATGCCAGGTGAGAATGGCCACTATACTTTGGTCTTCTTGGTTACTTGAAATGTGCCCTTGTTCGTAAATGCCAACTAGCAAGACCAATGAACACCACAGGGAAGATGCACCAAAGTGCCCCACCATAGATCATGCAGAATGGACAGGGGTAGTAAATCTCAGTGGCAATGCGTTCGTCTTGGAAGCCAATCGACACAGAGCAACACAGGTTCGAATCCTGGGTCTGCGCTTAAATAAATATTTATAATTCCTTACAGTAATGTAGAACACCCCACGAAGGAACCAATGACGGGTAGAGGGTGCGGGCAGGGTTTTTGCATAAGTGGGAAGTAGAAGGTACACTGAACAGGAAGCTCAGAAGAGATTGTGGATACTAAGGGGAAATACGGAGATGTAATGTTGTATCAATAATAATACCTTGATAGGTGGATCTCTAATGGTTAATTGTACACTACCGTACACATGTGTTTAACATGGTAAATCCTCTTGCTCCTGTAATGGTCTTTTATTCATGCCCCGGTTATACAGCTGATGTGTCCCCCTTCTGGAGTAGTTAGTCACTTCCTCCACCCATATACAGTTGCTCACCTTCAGAAACACATATTGAGGGCTATGTTTTGGAGCGGATGCCTCTAATAGTGGGATGTCGCTGTGGAGTTAGGTCCCTCTGCGTTGGGGTCAAAGGTGCATTAAAAAGAACCACTCACAATTTTGGAGGAGTATGATTGTGAGTGCAGGTTCACAAATACTTTCCAAGTGACCTAGGTCATCATTTTCAGAAAGCGTTATCCTTTATAATTAGTGCGCTCTCCATTCAACACAGACATCATGATAATACATTCGCTTCAGCAGCTTTGGCACCACCCTGTCGCATGCTTTTAAAGTTTACTTGCTCAGTGCTTTAGTGATTTCTTCCATTGGAAATGTAATGGTATTAGATGGAGATGATGATTTAGCAAGGAGAGACAAAGTCGAAGAAGAGCCATTATTTAAAAGGTTACCTGGTATTAACACATACACATATAAACCATGTAATGAGCAGGGACATTTGATCGCCCAGATCGCCCATGTTCAGGTCTTAAACCTTGTTATATAATTTGCCAAAATGTACATGATTTAGGGGATGTTGTCACCTTTTACAATGACCTCCCCTCTCTTGTTGGGCAACTTCCATGTGTAGTCGCTTGCAAGTCTCCTTCTAGAGCTTTCTCCTAATAGCCACAAAGGGTGGATTTCTCCAGATCATGTTTAATGCTGTTTATTATGAAGTTTACAGTATGATCCATTTCTTTATGGGATTAAGGCCAAATAAGAGCCCAGTATCAAATTGGGGGAGTCTTGCGATAAAGTGATCCTCTGTTTTCCATCGCATCCTCCTCCGAGTAGATAGTGTGTCTAGCTCCTCTATCTTCATAAAGGTTTTTTTTTATCTATGCACGGCCTCCCTGTTGATGTAAAAACAACTTTCAGGAGCAGGGGTCATTCTCTGTTATATGTCTAATGTGCATATTCTGTATCCATTAGCAGAAATCATAAAGAATTATGAAATAGTCAATATATAATTCACCTCTTGGACCCTTAAATTTAGATTGGCCTAGTGTGTCAGAGATGTCGTGTCCATTTATAAAGCGTAGACCTTGTTTTACTTTAATGATTTGTACCGCGCGGCCAATGACCCGTAGGCTTAATGACACAGACAACAACAAAAACAAGACGAACATGAATCATAAAGCCAGAGACTTAAACAGCGACAATACAGGGGGCAAAAAGGGTCAAGCAAATAGAGAAACAATGTGGAGCTCTACATCTTTGATATCAACCGTCGGATACTTCATTAGCGCTAGCGCATGTTCCACACTTTGTCTCCCTGAGTGCTAGATAATAATCCTTCCATCCAGGCTTGCAGACTGCAGACTTGCAGGGCTACACACATGCCTGTTCTTCAGGACATCCCTCATAGATATTCATGAGATAAATGCGCATGCTTTTGGAACCATTGTATGGAAATGTATCCTATGAATCTTAATGGGAGATATCCTGTGAACTTGACATGTTTGCGGCCCTCCAGGCCTGAAGCTCAACATCCCTTCATTAGACATTCCCTGGCTTAAAAAGAATTTATCTATTGGAAATCATTAATTGGGAAACTGCAACTTCATGTGCTTTGAAAACAGCTATGTCTTACTTAGTAAGCCCATTCTCTTGGTTTTTTTACACCGAATTTGAAAGCCAGATATATATTCCGCCAAATATATGATGCCTCACACTTTACGGGCACCCACCATATAGAAGGCTTAACCATCCGCAAACCATGTCTCGTGAAGAAAGACTACATCATATTCAGCCAGAGTCTTTCAATTCTGTTTCTACAGATGTACTAGCTAGGCCTGCTACGCTCCATGATATCATTCTAAGAGTTGGGCTCTCAGGGTTTGTGTGCATTTGTTGTTGAAGTTGTAAAGAAGAACTAGATTATCTGATAGAAACAAAAAGTGAGGACGATCCGAAAATTCAATCTGTACCTGGGCCCAACAGGTCAGCACACAAATGCAAATGAACAAGAACAACGGCCCTGGTTTATTTAGGACAAAAGGTTTTACACATAATGATCAAAAACATTTCTCACAAGCAATCCACGCATTTTTACAAAAATAGAAATAGATTTCTTATGACAATTCATCACAATTATTCATCGATCTATAAAAACAATGTCTGCTACCAAAGGACAAGAACAATTTGAAAGACTGTATAGTCCTCAGACATTCCAGGTAAACAAAATCAGCCCACCACCAAAAACTAATCAGAAAAAGAATATACAATTAAATACTTTTGCATTGACAGTCCTACTGGTGGCCCCTCTCTGAATATAGTTAAGGTGCAGCCTATGTATGTTCAATCAGTGACATAGTCTGAATCTTTAAATAGACAGACAGAAGCACATAGTTCACCCTTAAACACATTTGGTTATTTATTATGTGAGACCCTGTGGGGTAGCAGCCTTTCGGCCCATGGCCGGGCCAAAATCGTCCCTGGGAAGTGAGGGCCAGTTTCTGGCCAAGCCTGGGCTGGTTGGGGAAAAATAAAATGGAAAAAAAATATATATTTATTTTTTCAAAAAGCCTTTCATCCTTCTTAGGTCTTTAAATTATATTGTATGCATATGTGTTCTATAAAAAAGAGCTTAAGCGTAAGTGCTATACAATAACATATTATCATTTGGCCATGGATGTCTGCTTGGATTCACAGTAATTTAGTGTACTTATGCTATTTGATGCCACTTCCTGTTTTGTAAAGGGGTGAAAGGTTGTGTTTCATCTCTTCTCTGTACATCACTTCCGGTGATGTCATCAGAGGTCAAGAGTCGTGAGGCAAGGGGTGGGCCACTTTTTTGAGGTGAGGGGTGGGCCACTTTGTTTTGGGTGACCGGGCCTATTTCTTGTCCCAGTCCGACCCTTTGGGGTTAGTGTGTATCCATTCCAATCAGATGCCAATCTGATAGCCTTAACTCTCTCTTGCATCTCCCGAGCCACTACGGGTTACAAGTTGGAGGGGGTGTGATGTAAGTGGCTGTTATTGTGGGTGCTGCCACATTTGTGAGACTTGCCAAGCCAGTCATTATTCTCCCATGAAGGAAGTACTCTATTGCCTAGCCTGGATTACGGCTCTGCTCTTATGGAGGATTTAAAACAAGTAGCACCACTCAGACTCACCGGCCATCAGGAACTGTACGCAATATAGGGATTTTAATCAAATCTAAATATAGCTGCTCTTTACTCCAAATGCAATATTCTGAGCCGCCTTGACAAGTGAGGATTGTGTTGAAACAAATGCATTGCTGGTTTCTAAGCTAATTATCTCCAGCTGTTTCTTGGGTGCTCTCCTCCATTCTCCCAGTGACCTTACCTCACCCTGACATTTTTCTTGGCGATACCAGTCCGGAATCATTTTGGCCGCAAAGTTCCAATAGCTTTATTAATATGAATAATTCTTCATTTTAAAATATGTTTACTGACGCATTATATACTAGATGCCTAAGGGCTTGGTGCGCTTTACAAATAAACAACATACAAAACAGAAATTAACAGGTTAAAGAAATAGAAAACAGCAGCGTGTTGAAATCGACATAAGTGTCAGAGGAATGGAAAAAGAGACCAGAAGAAGAGACAGCCAGAGGGCACCAGAAAAGCTTAAATGACAGAGAGAGAGATTCCAAAAGCAACGCTTAGTGACAGTCTGTCCCATGCCTGATGTTGCCTCTATTTCCTCTTCCCCTGCTCACTTTGCCTTCATGTCATTTCCTTAAGTGTCTGCTTAATTTGGAATAACTTTTGATATGGGTCCCCATACTTCAGTGACTTAAATCATCAAACCACGTTGTCAGTGGATAATTTCTTCAATACAGAAATGAAGAGCAGGTTCCTCATTCCACTGGGAGACTGACAGTGCGTGCCTGTCTCGCTCTGCGCAAGCAATGATAATGCATTGCAACATAACGTACAAGACGTATCGCTCATGGCCAAGTATTCTAAACTCACGAATTTAGATGATGGTAGGTTAGCACATTGCTACTTGTATTTCTTACCATGCTGCAAAAATGGTTCCGCTAGCAGAAGCCAGTGGATAGTGTGGTGCAATGCTCCAGCTGAGACTTAGGCCCTGATTCATGGAATTATTTGCGTGTGAAACAGGGATTCGCGTGCCATTCTGCCTGCAAATCTCCATTCGTCATACAGGGATTTGTGGGCAGATTGATATGATGATATGATAGGTTATTTATAACGCACTTAATACCCAGAGGTTTCTAAGCACGGACCCGGGGATTGAACCTTTGTTACTCTGTGTCGTCTTGCTTCCAAGGCGAGCGCATTGCCGCAGAGCTATCCTCCCGAGACAACACGCAAATCCCTGTTTTACACGCAAAAAATGTAATTAATCAGGGCCTAAGCCTGCGCTGCAGAAGAAAATAGGGGAGAAAAGAAGAGACATATATTTGAAAGTGTCGTTCCACTGGCTGAGGGACAGGCATAAAACACACCTCTTTCCGCAGTGTGCTGTCTATACGGTTTCGCTGGATACAGAGTGGAGCTGTGGGAGGGGAAATGCTGTTTTCAACAGAGACAGAGGATGGGGCAGAAGTGGCCCTGAATTAGTGCCGGATTAAACCATGTAGAGGCCCCTAGGCAGTTGAAATGTGCCCCCACTCTCGTAAATTACGATTTTAATTTTCTGCACCGCTTTATTTTGATCTGTTGTCGCGGGCCCCTAAAAGGTGCGGGGCCCATAGGCCGGTGCCTACTAGGCTTAATGGGTAATGCAGAACTGCTCTGAATCTCACATTGGGGAGAATTGTGAGTGTCATGGTGTGCCACACCCCTATATTTTCTCCATACTACCCACGGGACTGGCTAACTAGTGATGTCCTTTCTACGTTTACCCAGCATGTGTACAACTACATGTACAGCATATTCAAACAGGGATTTATTTTAATGCTAATTTTAGGGACCTACAAACTTATCACTCTACGTAGTGGCAGCATTCACCCCAAATTGAGGCCCGTGACCTATGATCAGAATATGGAAGTGTCGGGTAAATCAAACACCAAGATGGATTTAGAGTAAGGCCAGTTTTTCAAAGATCTATTTCATTGCTCTGCAGGGGACAAGCAAAAACAGACTCTGTACATCAAAGGTGTCAGACCCTGAAATTGACCAACCTTTCTACCCTCATGGTCATATCCGCTTCAGTGCAGGTTACTGGGAAATGAGCATGTTCTGGCAGGGAGGCTCTGCCTCGTAGCCAGTAGAACACGGAGGTGGTGTGAGCGTGACAGCCTCTGGCACCTCAAGGGTGAAAGGTCAGTCAGAGTTAGGTAAACGTGCAGCTGTGAGCGAGCGAAATATAATTAGGCTTTGAAACCTGTCCTTGCGATGTTAGCAGAGGAGAGAACTTATTAATGTACGCTTAATATCATTTAGCAGTGAAAGTATTTCTAAAAAAACGAATTGTGCTGGCATAGCAAAATATCAACGTGCACATGAGTACAAGGACTATTTTGCTTCGTTTTTAGTGTTAAACATTCTCTGCAGAGGAAGTTTCCATTTCAACTCGTTTTGGGCCTAGTGCCCCACATCAACAAAGGTAAAATACGAAACGTTGATGCATGTGTCGGGGATACCAAGTTTACAAAAATGGTTAGGTGAGTGCAAGTCAGTGGACTTTGAGCACAACCACTCAAGCAAAGCCTTAACCAATGCTGCCGCAGAAAACTGGGAGTATAGTACATCTTTAAAGGTGCCTCTCCACCGGCGGCGACAGCACAGATTAAAAAGAAATGAGACATCTTGAATTGCTGGGCAAGTGCAAACATGTGAGCCCAGGCTAGGACTGGCCGATAGGGCAACAGGGCAATGCTCGAACCAAAAATGCAAAATGTTGGTGTGCGCCAGTTTCTGGGGCAAAATGGGCCATTCTTTGGGCCAGTGTCGGCCACTTTGCTAAATTACTACACCATGTGGCTAGTAATTTGGACCAGTGTTACTGAATGGGCTTTAAAATGCACAATTTGCATCACATTTTATCAAAGACCTCCCCCTTGGGTACTACTCAAAACAGGGTATCCCTACAAAATATCCCCACCAAAGATATATCGCCATACATATGGGGAGGATAGGCGATCATTATGGGGAGGATATTTTGTGGGAGCGGGGGTTGCGGGCGTTTCCCCCGCATATTTTAAAATAATTCAGGGGTTGCATGGGTGTCCCCCGCAGGGTCCATGGGTCAATATTGCTGCAAAAATATGGCGATATGTTTGTATCGCGATATTTTTGCGGGGAAATTAACACATGGAACCCTCAAAAAGTCTATCACAAAGGAATGAATAGCCATTTGCAACCATGGGCCACTTTTTCATTGGTGCCCAAGATAATTTTATGCCTCAGTCCGACCCTGCGTGACCCAGATCTGCACCGTCAAGTTCACATCTATTTCAAGAAGATTAATATTATTATTATTATTATGAGGGTATTTATCGAGCAGGGATTGATTGCAGCCCTAGTCTACTTCAGGGCCAATAGTGTGTATTAGATTAGCGCAGGTGTTCTCCTTTCTGCCAGCACTATGTGTACCGAGAACACATTATAATCTCTTTAGCAGAAGAGTTCCATGTGATTTTACAGGCCATTTTTTTACTGCAGTTTTTTAACAAAGTTTGCCGCAAAATGCGCTGGGTCACCGCGCTGCACACCCCAATTAATGCCAAACCTACTCCCACCTCTGTTGACTCATTAACTCCTTCCCCAAATCAAAACTCTCTTTTTCTATCTTTGAATACTGTATGATTTTTATCTCTGAATGTTCTGCACTGAAAAGTATGTGTGGTGAATATCAAGTCGCTGGCCCACACCTAAAATGTGTTTAGCGTTTTCCTTTCTTTAATGTTTTATATCATATTAATTTTTAAATGTAATGACTGCCAAGTCTGAATATTTTACTAAATGCCAGCTTCTGGTTCGGCAGGCAGCTTGAGCACGCTAGAGTAAATAAAGCAGCAAACGGTGAATATAACATTATGGGCCTAGGTCACCTGATCCAGATAGACAAACAGTCTCTATAATTAGACTATTAAGGGGGTTTGCTGTGTGTGGGTGAAATATAGCCCCTGAATGCTAGAAATCAAGAGGCCAGAGTGATTTGCAAATGCCCATTGTATCTAAAGCCAGCACAGAAAGGGTGAGGTCAGACATAAGGCCTATTAAACCTAAATCACCAAGGAAAGAAAGTGTGCCTAAATCAAAAGTGCGAAGATATGCGCAATGCATTTCAGCAAGGAAAAGAAAGACATATGACTGATAATGCCACGTTATTCAATCCATGGAGAGCTGCACTTCTACATAAAGAAACGGCAGTGCGTATATCATCTTCAATGGAATACCAGATTGTGCTCCAAGCAGCTAAAAGGAAACCGAGCAAGTGGAGGGAAGTGTTTCAGCATGAGGTTCTTAGCTGGGGGCGGTGAAAGCTATATCGAGTGCATGCCGGAGGTGTGAGCGAAGATCACAGTTTATCAGCAGGTGCTTTACACAGCATGCAGCAGGGAAGGCGCGTAGTCTACCTTCCTGATCAGTGACTGGTGCCTTTCCTCAGCATTCAAACGAGGATGGGGTCATTTAGAGTTATAGGTTTCCTGTTAGGGGTGTTCAGTCACACGAATAGGGATTAATGTAGGTTTTGCCATACCCACTTGGTGACCTCACAGCACGGGCCTAGCATAAAGGTAAATATTGTAATGAAAAACATAAGTAATATTGCCAGTGCACTGGGCCGGTGTATTTGCACCAGCACCGAACTGGCAACTACATGGCATGTGTCTTGTTTGAGAACAGATTTGTGGAGGAGGGGCTCAGACCCAGTCTTGGAGTAAGGCCTATCGCCAAGGCTCTGAGGGCAGCCGCTATGTATTCTCCTTTTGGATGTCCTAATGGCAAATCATTCAGAAAATGTAATAACTAGAATCAAAATTGTGAGCAATGTTCAAGGGTATTTATATTGCACACTGTCACCACCGGGGTGGTCACCTGGCGCTCTTGCGGATCTGAAAAGCAAGTGGGTAGGGTACATTAGTAGGACTGAGTGGGAAAAAGTGCAAGAGAGATGTGATGTGCTGTTGGCAGCTTCAGTTTGGTTCAGACTGTTCGCTGAGCATAGGTGCAGTTTTTCGGTCAGTAGTTGTCATGTGCTGTTGTGAGAGGCTATGTGTGGATCGTTTCGTTGTTGTGGTGTAGTAAAGTGTGTGTGGTTTGTTGTGCTGTATAGGTATGGTTGGGATTTATTTAGAGTGTGAGAGATGTAAACCAAGGGGAGAGTTTTTTTGTGGGTTGGTTAGTGGTAGCGCTCTATCGTACCCATCCTCTTTGGTCACCAAGGTCTGCGACCCTGCCGGTGTCACCCATTGTGGTGTGCTACGGGTGGGGGTTTCCCTTCTGGATTTTGTGCAAAGTTATGCGTTGTCTGCAGGCCTGTTTACTGGTGAAGCCTCCTCCACTTCCCCTCCCCCTGTGCTCAGACTAATGGATGTCTGGACCGCTTTGTCCCTGGCATAACCTTGTGTGAAGCCGCTAGCCCCTCCCTGGGCCTCTTCAAGTGGGGGGGGGCTCTTCCTTGTGCCCTTTGGCTCACTGGGCCCTGTGGTTTATTTGTTGGGTCGCTACTCTTTCCCCTTCAGCTCTAATACCCTCTGTCTGTGATTCAACCTAGGATGCTCCTATTTCTCTCCCTAGCCTCTAATCGATCCCTCCAAGGGAGTGGGTCTGCCCGGGACTCCCTCCCACTCTGACTTCTCTCCACCACCCTGCACTGTGTCATGGTAGGGTCTGTTCCTCCGTCTTGCCTTATGTGTGATCAGTCTGTGGGAGGTGTGTGTTGCTCATTCATGTTTGTCTGGTTCTCTGTTGAAGAGCCCGGTTTTCAGGGTTTTTGGTGAATTTTAGATTGTCCGTCATGTTTTGTATTTCTCTCGGGAGTGAGTTCCACATTTTTGCAGTTAGGCAAGAGAATGCTGATCCACCATGTTTTTTTCTTGTGTATGGTTTAGGTTCCAGGCGGATGTCATTGCTGGATCTGAGTGTTCTTGTCGGTCGGTGAATGGTGATTTATTTTGTAATGCAATGCAGTGGTTCCAGCCCCCGCGCTTCTACATCATCTTGCAAACCAGCATTTGAGCCATTTAACAGTTGGGTCTGTGCTTTTAGATTATTTGCAGTGATGCCACAATTACCTGGAATATTTGGGAAAAATCAGAGTGTCTGGCAAAGCTGACATGATTTAAAAAAACATAAAACTGGTGCGGACGAGGTGCAAAAGCTATGTGATATTTGAATGAAAGGGCCATGCATCAATATCACACACAAAGGGCCAAGAGTTCACCACCAGTTCGAGAAATGTGGCTAGCGGGAGAATGGATGTCATTTGGTGGCTATCAGGGTTAGCAGCTGCGACCGCCTGCACCCTCTAGCACTGCCTCTGTGACCCCGACTGAAGAAATGCAGAGGCAGTGTGGAAAAAAACAAAGCACCTTCTTAGAACCTTCTTTTTTGGGAAATCCCTGTGAAGTTTTGCTTTCTCTAATGTGCTATATTTGAAAAGGTGCAACTAGAGATTAGTGCTTGTTTACATTGGCCAGACAGATTGGATGCCCAAGATGCAGAGCTCCCTATTTCGAGTCACCATATTTGCTTTATATTTCAGAGGCCTATTATTTTGTGCAGAAATACACCACATTTTGATGTTACCATTGCCTACATTCTCCATTATCCGCATAAAATAGTTGGTATTATATCATATTTGTATCTATAGCCTTTCATGTCTGACTCATGATTTCTCCTGCTTCTCTGCTTCTGCGTGCTTTAAAACTAGGTGTTATTACTACACAATGTAATATTACTTAATGTATCAACCTCAGTAGGATATATGCTGAAATATGAACTTCGAAAGTGCAGGCGGACACGTGTTAGAGTTCATCTATCCAATTGTGACACAACATGCTATTTAATCAATTGTGCCATTAAAAAGAAACATTTATGAGGCTATCTACCCACCACCCTCTCCAGTCATAATTAAAAATAAAATCTTTATTTGTATTTTCCAAAAAGAAAAACAGTTAAGTTGCAGGCATGAGAACACTATCACCATAGATTGCTCTTACAATTTAAACAAAACCTTCGACATGAGTTTCTGAAAACAGAGAAAATTACAATTACAATTACTTAAAATAAAAACATCTATGTACAATACACCCCCATGTGGATGAGCAAACAAATAATGATAACACATACATATACAGGAAGACAATAAGACACACTTCAAATGCACAGCCACCAATTATAGTCAAACTGAGGTATAACAAACACACTTTACTTCCCTCCTCCACAAGCATCTAAAAAATCTAGTCTCAGGGCCTGATCACGACTTTGGCGGTAACACCGGCGGTATTACCGCTGGTGGTATTGGCCCTACTGCCGAACTCCCCAGCGCTAATAGCGCCGGATCACGAGTTCGGCGGTAATGTAATTCCCCATTGAGCCCATTTGGGAATGCCCCATTCCCCATTGGGCTCAATGGGGAAAATTCACGCTCTTGAATTTTCGGCGGATTTCCCCCCAGCTCAGAGCTGGGGCGAAATCCGTCAAAATCCTGATTTGGCGTACCCTTAAATCCGGTGGTAATAGCGCTACCGCCGGATTTAAGGGTTACCGCCAAAGTCGTGATCAGGCCCTCAGTCATGTAATTCATTAAATGGGCCCCACATTTCCAAATAAGATACCTCTCAATCTTGCTTTTTTGCGTCATGTACCTCTCATAGCTAGACAAGATCTCTAGGTCTGACAACCAGCTCTCTACCATCGTTTATTTCCTCATTTTCCATGCTCTCAAGATTTGTTTGGTCAAAACCATCAATACTTTATCTATTCAATACCTGAATCTACGAGCCACATTACATCTCCCATTTACCGAAACACTTCCTTCCAAAATTCAGTAACCCTTGAGCAATCCCACAGCATGTGTAATAGTGTGCCTCTCCTACAATCGCAACCCCAGCAGGATGCATCATCCAACATACCTATTCCATGCATCCACACTGGATTCCAGTACAGACCTGATATACTTTGATGTGTATAATGCAAGTTCAAATCCATCTTGGACTTTGCGCAACCCACCCTCAATATGCCTTCCCATTCCGTAGCAGGCCTGTCTCAATTTTTTCCAAGAATCCACCTACGCATCCTCCATAGACATCATTTAAGGTAGTTTGAAACCATACATGGAGGAGCATCAAACAACTCACAAACCTCTGGTCTAGTCTTCATTGGAGCATTCAACATCCCCTGTCTTCCTGACAAAAGTACCTCTAAATCAGTATACCTCTTGAATTCCCTCCTACCCAATGCACAATTGCAACTAAGAGAGCCGAAGGATACCATCTGACCTTCATGCCAAACGTCCCCACCCATCAGAATCCCTCTTGTAATCCAGCGGCACCAACACAATGTCCTATTCCCAATTTGAAACCTGGGATTGTGCCAGAGTGAAGCCCCACAGTGTATCCATAAATTCTGACCATTACTTTATATCCATAATGCAAGTGCAGTCCTGGTAGCCTCAATCGATGGCAACTTTGGAGCTAGACTGGGCATCCTCCCCATGGAATACAAGCCATTCAGAGAATACAGTGAAAACCTATCTCTCTCTATTGACATCCATAATGGTTCCGAAACATCCCTCTCTTCAAAATACAAAGTGAATTTCTTCAAACTAAATCCCCAATTATGATTTTCAAGGATAGGTTATTTAAATCCAACCTGCACACCAGGATATATCATGGTATTCTAGGTCTCTTTCCTTCACCACACAGAAACCCCTGAAAAACCTTAATACGTTTAAGTATCTTCTTTGGAAATCTTAAAGGAAGAGATTGCATAATATAGAGTACTTTAGGTAAAAGCACCCTCTTAATGGTATTAAACCTTGCCTAAATATTCAGCGTCAATGGATACCATTTGCGTACTACTCACTGGAGCGCTTCTATCAGTTTATTAATATTAAATTCCACAATCCTCCTCAGATCTCAGACAAGATGAACCCCCAAGTATTTTAAGCATGAGCCCGCTCACTGACAGTTCCACAATGCTTTAAGTGGAAAAATTACTGATTTCTCCCAATTTATTTTATGGCCTGACAACTGGCCCACCTCTTCAATTATGTTTTTCAACCATTCCCCACCTCCATTTGGATTCGTCAGGATCATAGTCATGTCATCAGCATAGGACAGTACCTTGATTTCTCTATCCCCTACTCACAAGCCCTCTACTCTAGGCTCCTGCCTAATGTATGCCGCTAAAGGCTTGAGAGCCAAATGGAAAAGAAAGGGTGACAATGGGTAATCCTTGCCTAGTGCTCCTAGATATGGGGAAGGAGCAAAAGTTCACCATTCATCCAAATTCGTGCTGTAATATCCAAATGTAAGGCATCAACCGCCCTCAGAAAAGTTGTTCCAAACACCATCTTGAACAAGGTATTATCCAAGAACTTCCAATTGACACGGTCAAAAGCTTTTTCAGCATCCATAATGATTAACATGTTTTCCACCTTGGTCTCAGGGAGGCCAAAGATATTTATAATTGTCCTGATATTATCATATCCGTATCGCCGCCTCATAATCCCCGCTGGAGATTGATCAATCAAATCTCCCATATATTTATCCATCCTGTTATGATCTCAGTAAATAATTTAACATCTACATTAAGTAACAACATTGGTCGGTAATTGCTGCATTTGGTAGGATCCCTTCCCGGTTTAGGAATTAGGGTAACAAGTGCCTCCCTCATGGATGGCCAAAGTACTCCATTCAATAAGAAACAGTTATACAACTCACACAAAAACAGTGCCAATTAAGAGCTAAATGATTTGTACAATTCCACAGACAAGCCATCTAAACCCAGAGATTTACCAATGTTAAGCGGGTCTATTTTCATCACAACCTCCGCCATACGAACCTGAGCATCCAAAGCAACCCTCGTCTCCACTGACAAATTTGGTAGCACAATTTTTCCAAAGAAACTTTCAAAATCAGATCTTGACGGGAATAAGTCCTCTGTATATAAAGAGGCATAGATAGAAAGACCAAAAACATTCACACATATCAGCTTTTTTTATCACTACTACTCCCCGATCATTTTCAACTTTTTGAACATATGACCTCTCTACCATACCTTTCAATCTATTAGCCAAGAGTCATCCACCCCGATCTCCTTGCTACCAATATATCTCTGTCGTGAAGAACAATCCTTTCTGTCTGTTGATCTATTTCACATTTTAAAGCTTCCTTAGCCATCTTAATTTTCAATGTATCCTCCATACTCCTTATCAGCTCATACGGTCATTGCGAGCCACCAAGCTCACTTTCGAAACGCCTCAGATCCTCTAACCCTGACTTCCTAGAGCGGGACGTCCAGTTGATTATTTCTCCATGAATGGCAGCTTTGACGCTATCCCAAACCATCAACACATCTGTTGACCCTCTATTCTCTTCAATGAAATTTTTAAGAGAATTCTCCAAGCACTTTAGAATCTCGTGATCATTCAGTACAAATACTTTTAGGCGCCACTTAAAAAAGGTAGATCTTATATCCTCCAAATCCAACCCCAGATCTATAATCGAGTGATCAGACAATCCACATTCTCTTATTTCAACACTAGTAGTCACACAATGAGCCGGTCTACAAATAATAAAGAATCAATCCTCGAATATGAGTCATGTAATGGAGAATAAAACGTAAGTATTCCCTTTCCCCAGGATGTAAAAACTTTCCAGATTTCCACGAGGTCAAATCCTTGGAGAAAATTCCTAAACTCCCTACTCGCACTCAGACCTGTAAATCTGCACATCGCTGACCAATCTATTTTGTGGTCAAGCACACAGTTGAAATCCCCACCCAAAATAATGCTCTCTCCATGCATATCACGCAATAAGGATGTCAAACTTGCAAAAAAGGCACACCCCGCAGAACATGGACCATAAATGGACCCTAAGCTAATTAATGTCCCTTCATGGCTCACATCAACAAGAATAGTCCGGCCTTCATCATCCATAGATACTCTTTCCACCACCACACCCAATCCTCTGCAGAACAAAATAGCCACCCCTCTCGATTTTGAAGCATAACAATTCAAAAGTACTTTCGTGAATCTTGAGAGAATCTAAGAGATTTTTAGAACCCTAAGTCAAATGTGGCTCTTGCAAGAAAACAACATCAGCCTTCGCTCTCCACATCCTTCACATAACGCTCCTCCTTTTTTGTGGGCAATTCAACCCTTTGACATTCCATGTGACAACTGTTAACAGACCCATCAATGATCCATCTTTTTAAACCTTTGTACAATGAAATGTATTATTAAACAAAGTATCAGTGTATTAAACCTGTCTAGATTCTTTCTAAACCTTTTCATTGGCTCTTTAATGGCTTTTTACTAAAAACCGAATTTCGAAGTAATGATAACATAACCCTGATGTGAAACCATGCATGGGTTATGCATCTGTGGCAGTTCTAGAGGCTATCTTAGGTCACATAAGCATGCCTCAAACCCCATGGCCTCCCACCAAGACAATCAACATTCTCCTTCAGAGATTTGAGTCCACGGCAATGTAGATAGGAAGGTCAGCTCAGTTAGCTATGATAATAGAGTCTACATATCCTTGCAGCTGTAACCATTCAAACAACATAGGCCTTATAAGCCAAGCAATGGAGAAGCTAAAATGTATAAACAAAATTCTCATGTTGCATTCAAACCACACACTAGACAAGCACAACGCTGCACGAACAAAACGATATATTTATCAACAACAGTCTGAAACACTTCAAACCAAAGAAAAGTACGAATGTGTACATGATGCCTGTTTTTCTGAACCATACCCTCCCAACCCCATGCCCTTTTTAGTCAAGACTACAATATAAATATTGGCCACCCTCCCCCATCAGAGCCTAGAAGCATTAAGTTGCCCACGTCATCGTCAGCTTTAACTATCCCGAACTTGGAAAACCCTGACCAACAAGGCCACATTCCATTATATCAATATTTAGAATATAAGACCATTCATCCTTCCTGCATCACTAAATCCCCAGCCAGAAATAAGGACATCCCCCATCCCCTATCAATATCAGCATGGGAACGTTACATATGCGCAATATAGCAAAGCATAACTATTTCTCTAACCTCTCAAGTCACCTAGGAAATAATACAGCCCCTACTAGTCGATGATTAATTCCCTCGAGTGAAGCGTACACTACACGTAAAGCCACAATCAAGTTGACATGTTCCTTCTAACATTCCAAGCCATAATCCGTCTTTGCATTGGAAATGTCAACTGTTGCATGCCTACTATGTAGCTAGTTACATGCTCTTTAAGAATAAACATGTCGGTACACATTTATTCATAACATTTTTTTCTTTCTCTACCAGCCTTCTTTTCATTTCCTGGTATGTAGGTTCTGCAGGTCACAGCTTTTAATCCTAGCAAGGTTGACTCAATCATATATGCTGCTGACCATATAGCTCAGACATGGATGGTTATCAGCATATATGGTCAGCGGCATATACAAGTACAATGCCGCGGTGTCAGCCTCTTGGTCCTTCTGAAAATGATCCCTGAATGCATCGAAACGTGTTGAGGAGTTATGGGCTCCCTTTCAGTTGTAGTTATGAACTTTTGGTTTAAAATTGTGTGGATGGATATGTCCTCTACAAACTTGACATTATGATAAAGTCCTTCTATGATAAAAAGAAGAAATAAAGGGTTCTTTGTTGCTTAATACAATGTGTGGGGTTTTGTGTCAGTTGGTTATTCCCCTGTATTTATCTCTTGCAAGTTGTTTGAGGCATTACCTGATATTGGCTGGCATTACTGGACCTTTTATGGATGCACTTGGCATATGAAAGAAGCAACTTGATATATAAAGCTGTAACTTTCATAGATTGACCATACCGAGGCTAAAAGACTAGAACACACATGAGATAGCAGCATCCTCAAAGGATAGCCACACTGTATTATGGCAGCACCTGGGGCCTAGTTTTACCGACCTACAGTTTTGGCGCATGCATTTTTGCTGACTTTTCACTCCGCTTAATTTTTACTGCAAACGGCAGATGGTAAATTGGGGTATGGTATATATGGGGTGAGGAGTTGTGGTAATAAGGAAGGGTGCAGGGGGTCTCCAACCACATCTTGCAGTAAAAAAAAGGAAAAGTCATTAAAAAAGAATTCAGCAAAACTGTACGTCTGCAAAAAACATCCAGCAATTCTTCACAGAACCCACCTGGGAATGTGGGGGGGGGTTACTTAGTGCATGATTAAGAGAGCTGACATGTGCCCCAATAATTGGTATAAATTGGCAATACATTGCCACATGAGGCTGCAGTGGCACATGCATGGCAGTGTCCCGGCCTGCGTTGGTTCTCCTGGTTCTACCACTGTCATAACATGACCCCCTCCATGGCACATTAAGGCAGCACCATAGTTAAGACGTGGTTGGTATCTAAAAAAGTAATGTTGTCTTCTTTAGTACCAGTTTTGTATTTTATGAAATGTAAGCATTTGTGCATTTATTTTACACCCGTCAGTCACTTCAGGTGATCACATCAGGGTTAAAGGATGCATGATGTTATTTCATTTCATGTGATGGTATCGAAGTCACCAGTCATATGACGTCACTCCTGTGCTGTCATTGGGTGTGTGATGTCACTCTCCTACCTGTGGCATTTTGGTGAATTGACCTCCCCGAGCGGGAGTATGGTCTGTCTTGCCACTGGAAAAGCTAATGTACTCCCTGAAGGAGAGGTTAGGTAAATTAATGTGTACTTGAATCCAATTCTTTGACTTTATCTACAAGGAACATATAAGCTGCCTGTCGCAACCCAGGGCCCTGCACCTGTTAAGTCTTTCTCAATGAAACTCGAAATGATTTACTTCTATTTTCTTGACCACCCGGCGCACCCTGCCCCAGGTTGTATATAAGTGAGTGGGAGTGGGCTATGAGGGTAAACCTTATCTGAGGAGGGGGAGTACTGAAGAAACTTTTAGGTGACTCGTGCTGTTTGAAATGAGCACAGAAAAGCAGAAAACATTATACAAATACTTTGGAGAAAACAAATGATGCAGAAGACGCGAGATGCAACCGTTGCTACCAGCACAGTGCATTGAGGAGATGATGGTCTGACTCTCGAGGCTCCATTGGTTGACCTTGATAAGGACAAAGGAAGGACAGTCCTGAAGGTTAACTGTGCCAAGTGGCACTGATCCCTGTCTGTCCTATAAGTGGTGTGTGGAAGGGAGTCCCTGATTCTTGTGTTATTTTGATGGGTAATATGTAATGTGATTTCTTCCCTTTTCATACCCCCTTGACATTTAGGGGCCTACAAGTGATGAGTTAGGGTTGCTTGGGGTAGGGCGTTCATAGGACTAGAGGGAAAATAGCACAGGAACTGTTGCTGCGTCATTGCTGCACGCCGACCTGAAGAGCCCGAGCGCTGCATGAGGGTGCACTACTGGGTTCTTTTTGGAGTCACAGTTCCTAGTGAGATCTGCTCCGTACTTTCACTGGGCGGCACATGTTTGTTGTAAAGTATATGTTTTTTAATAGTGACAGAGCCAGGTTCATGCATGTATATGATCGGTTTTGAGGTTGTGGTCATGGGTGTTTGGGATGCGGTGTTTCAGTGGTGTGGTTTTGTGGATAGATGCGGCATCAGCTCGGATGGGAGGCTGAAAGGATAGTTGGTAGTTGGTACTGTGCTTTGGTGAGGTGATAACACGATTCTCTGCCAACGGGTGCCTTCGATCTATCTGATAGTCTAATGCAAAATCATAAATAGCGTGGAGTCTGACAATAGCAGAATGGTATACATGTGGAAGCTGTGACCCTGAAAATGGGCAATATCACAATATTGCTTGCAGAACAGTGTGAGAAATTAGCGGTATACATGAGAATGTTCCTTACCGGTACATAGCACCATGGTAAGGCTGCAGTTGGAGTGTGCATGGCTGCTATATAGTGTTTGCTTGGCTAGGCCATTACAAGTACCAGAGTCACTAATGAGCAAAGAGACTTCTGGCAGATTGTTACTAAGGGCATGTGTGGCATAGCAAATTCCCCAGAATCCAGTTTTATGAAAGATGTGTGGTATAACCAATTTAGATTCCTTAATCAGGGTGAATCGTCAACTCAGGGAATTACCGTGAATGGGTCTTCATTTGGACCTTATCCAGGCTGGGAATCTCTAGTCTGTAAACCCTGTGACGTTTCACATGCACTGGATTCCCACAGGGCAGAGAAAGTCCCAGGCCTTGATAGGCTGCCTATAGACCTATTGAAATCCTAACCCCTTCTCTGTGTCCCTTTATCACCAGAAATGTGCAATGAGCGAGACTAATGCGATTCCATCTTCATTGCATGTGGATGAAATCATCCCATAGGGTTGAAAGAGGTCATCTGGCCAATGATTGCTCTATTTTACTCTTTCATTGCCTTCAGAAAGTATGTAGAATTATTTAGTCACCTGGACACCTGGGCCTTTTTTTAAACAGCATTGTGAGAGAGAATAAAATCTGTGAGGATCAACGCTTGACTTAATTCATTTTGAAGACAAAAATTATGCAGGAAATTTTTTTGAAAGGTAGATCTGCTAATCAGATCCCATTTCTTGACACTTCATGCCCACACATAGTATCCCCATGTACCTTTGCTGGAGCAATCTCCTGGCATCCCGCAGTGACTGCCCTGCAGTGGCAGCAGGTCAGGTTCAAAGATCCCATATGCATTTCTTGACACATCTGCTGGAACGCACAGTTCCAACAGCCAAAGGCGGCTTTCGAACCATCTGCCCTTCTGCATCAAATTCTTATAACTGCATCACAGCAGCATGGTAGCATGTTAATATTCAAATATGAATCAAGCCTTGTTATGACATGGCGTCCTCTGAGATTGCACAAGAAAACAGCAGCAAGCATTAGATGTCATGTTATTGCCAGCTTGGGAAGGCGACTCATTAATGACAGGGCTCGGTGTGTATTAGCCGTTCAAGGAGACTATATCCACCATGACCATGTAGCGTCTGGCCCAGGAAGATTCTCGTTTGATTCCCCTGAGGAAGGTTGAAAACTTCCTCCAGGAGTCAGAAACCCTCCCTTGGAGGTCCCCTGGAAACAGTTTTTTTCAAAAACAGTCCTAGCATGACAGTTCCCTTTCAGACCAGGGTGTTGATTGCTGGAGCCCTTTTGAAGTAGGCAGACAGAGGAAGGGAGAGGAGTTAGAGTAGCCCAGGGGAGAGGTTCAGTCCAGATAGGATTTTTCAAGGGCTCACCAAACCTCCTGCCCCCTCCCCACTTACTGCAGACCAGGCACTCAGGCTATAGCATCAGCAGGCAAAGGACTGGAGCCAGGATTGGATGCTGAACGACTTTATTGTTGTGGACCAATCTGCTGTAGAATTTGGCCTATATAAGGGTTGGAACTCTCCCCTCAGTTGATTCATCTTTGGACTTCAAGACAAGAAGGATTCACCTGGAGCTCTGTTGTGGATACATTCTATTCCAGCCAATGCCATCTGCCTTAGAGGTGAAGACATAAGGATCAAGGAAAAGGAAAGCTCTTCTCTCTGCCTATCCCAAGGGCACCTTTGGGGTGAAACTGCAGTGTGGATAAGACCTACTGCAACTAAGTCACTGGTACCCAGGGCCCTGCTACTACAAATGACAAAGCACCCTCAAGTGCCCTCTAATGCCCCATGACTGGGAAGGGTGAAAGAAAGGAGTCACCTTGCTGATGAGACCCTGCACTAGATCTCCCAGCAACCACAGAACTGAAGCAACCCCTGGGCCTCCCTGCATCTCTGAACTGCCTCGACACCAGTTTGGGCTCCTTTGATGCTCTTCAATCTTCTCAAAGGGAACACAAGGAGTCATCCTTGATGCGTAATCACCTATGCACCTCTGAGGTTTACTGGATGCCACTCTGCATTTGAGACCCACCAAGCTTTCCAGGCACCCTCAACTCAGCACCGCCACCTGGTCACCAGCAGCTTCAAGTTCCAAGTTGTTGCCACTGCAGTACTCCGAATCTGCTGAGCCACCCGAGCCCACTCACTGCCCACTCACATCTGAGATTGCTGAGTCTTCCTGCCCCACTGACCCGACATCACTAGCCATCCCCACCACCTTTGACCCACAAGCCATCACGGCTGCTGAACAGCACCTCATCATTCAGCCTTTTGCCACCACTATCCGACTTGAGCCCGGCTCGGTACTGGAAGTGCCCAGATTCCCAGTTCAACCCTGTTGAACCCCAAAGAGAAGAACATGAGGTATTTGAAGATGCAATGTCCCTCTGGTCCACTCTAAGGACCACAGTGACTTGTAAACCCACGTCACTATGTTTTATAAAGATGTATTCAGAAACTTTGACATTTTGCCTGAAATCCTTGCCTGAGCAACTCTGCCCACAAACATAGGCCTGTAGTGTTTTTATTAGGTGTGTGCATTTTAGTTAGTTTAATTAAAAGTCCTATTTTTATGAAACCTTCGTTGGACATCCTTTTGTCTTGGTACCACAGTACTATTGGTGTTTATGTTGCATCTGTACCAGCTCACAGCCTTGCTGAAGAGTATAGTTTGCCGTGGGCCCACGATATCAAAAGAAGCAAAGGAGGTAAACCTGTCGGGCTGTGTCTGTTTCACCTTTATAATTGGGATTACTACTGGTGAAGTAGAGTGGGGCTGAGTAGGCGCTTTAGCCACTACATATCCCTTTACTCCTTCGGCCTTGTATTCATTCCATCACAAGCATACGCTCACATCTGCAGGCTAGATTTCAGTGGGGGATGATATCCCTTTACTCCTTCGGCCTTGTATTCCTTCCATCACAAGCATACGCTCACATCTGCAGGCTAGATTTCAGTGGGGGATGATATCCCTTTACTCCTTCGGCCTTGTATTCCTTCCATCACAAGCATACGCTCACATCTGCAGGCTAGATTTCAGTGGGGGATGATATCCCTTTACTCCTTCAGCCTTGTATTCCTTCCATCACAAGCATGCGCTCACATCTGCAGGCTAGATTTCAGTGGGGGATGATATCCCTTTACTCCTTCGGCCTTGTATTCCTTCCATAACAAGCATACGCTCACATCTGCAGGCTAGATTTCAGTGGGGGATGATATCCCTTTACTCCTTCGGCCTTGTATTCCTTCCATCACAAGCATACGCTCACATCTGCAGGCTAGATTTCAGTGGGGGATGATATCCCTTTACTCCTTCGGCCTTGTATTCCTTCCATCACAAGCATACGCTCACATCTGCAGGCTAGATTTCAGTGGGGGATGATATCCCTTTACTCCTTCAGCCTTGTATTCCTTCCATCACAAGCATGCGCTCACATCTGCAGGCTAGATTTCAGTGGGGGATGATATCCCTTTACTCCTTCAGCCTTGTATTCCTTCCATCACAAGCATGCGCTCACATCTGCAGGCTAGATTTCAGTGGGGGATGATATCCCTTTACTCCTTCAGCCTTGTATTCCTTCCATAACAAGCATACGCTCACATCTGCAGGCTAGATTTCAGTGGGGGATGATGATATTCGACCTGGTCTTCCAACTTCACCTGTTAGACGAAAAATATGTATTGTTAAAAGATGACGCCTAGAATATGCTAACGATTGGTCTAAAGCAGATTTTAAGTCTCTGGGTTGCACCTGTTGAGTATGTTGAAGGCAAAGCATACTCTTATGCAAATACTCAGTTCAATAAAAGAGTTGCCTAGCCAGAAATGTGCCGCTGTTTGATGGGGCTCATTTGGTGAAACTTCCAGGTCCTTCCCAGTTGAAAAGTGGGTACACCAAGGCTCCTTTGTTGTGTTGTCTTTTTTTAAAACGAATTAACTACATACATCACCTCTCTTACTGTAGACACCCCCAGGTTCAATAGAGAATCACTGGGTCTCTCACTTTTTGCCAGCAATGTTGCTTTAATCTCGAGGACCCGAATAGGCCTCCAAAAACAGTTACAAAAAATATTATTGCACTGACCTTAACTAAGAGAGGAGGGGTTACTTTAAGCTTCTCAAAACACTTTTGTGGGCGTGCAATGCCCCCAACCCTTGACTTCCTGAGGGCTCAGCCTCAGTCTACAGCTTTTTTACAGAGTCAGTCTTTGGAGTATTGTAATATTAAATGCTTAATAGTTTTTGAGAACAAGTTTTTGAAAACCTATTAGCACTATTACGTTACACCTAGTGTATTCTATTGACTTAGGCTAGGGTTTGGGGGCATATGGTATACAGCTCAGATTAGGGCGTTTCTATATTTCATTATGATTAAGAACTCTGTGCACAAACTCATTGCCCTGGATGAAAAGTATTAGACAGACCATGTTGGCCTTAGGTTAAGAACAATCATCAGTCAAGGAATAACAACCAGCTGGTGACTTGGAGAATGCCTTTGTGGGATGGGCCATTCAAAATATGATTGAAGATACCGATGGGCAGTTTGTTGGCCGCTAGTAATTTTCCCATCAAAGGCTCCCCTAGGCCAGAAGTCTATCTCAACAAAGTGGAGCCTTTTTGCTAAAACTCCTTATTTAAAACTAAACATATGGATTTTGTCTCTGTCAGATTTCACAGATAAATTGTATTGTATTGTATTGTATTTGGTTATTTATATAGCGATCTTTCCCCATTTGTATGGCCTCAATGCGCTTTGTAGTTTGAACGCCCTCGGTGACCATAGTCAGTGTGCTGGAGGGTCTGTGAGTTTTAGTTTAGAAGATGCTGGTTGGCTAGTCTCGACTGAGCAGCCCAAGAAAAAGGTCAGGCACGTGGGTGGGTGCTGTTGGTGGTTTGCAATAGAGGGCTATTGTTGAGAGAGTCGATGTGTGGCCAGCTATGTTGAGTTCCTTTTGATTGGTAGTCACTATATGCTAGTGGCAGAGGTGTTTTGGTATGTCAGGTGTTTCAGTCTGGACGACTATATGCGATGCTAGACCGGAAGAGCCTAGCCATAGCAGCATTCTACGGTGTATGGGTGCTTGGCCATGCCTTTGGCCTGTGTCCACAGAGGTGGTGTGAGATATACGTACTGTAGGCTTCTAAATTGTTCGGCTGGAGTGATCTTTGTCAAGTACAGCAGAGAGGATGGCGTAGTCTCATTATTTGTGTTAAACATAATTAAACATAACACATTTAACATAATGCAGTCTGGGTACGGGAGAAAACACACTAAGATCTGAGAGTCCTGCATAGTGGGAGAGAGGCTCAGGTCTCACAACACAGTAGGTTTCACACTATAATAGGCAGAAATTACCTAGGTTTCGGAGTACAGTGCTCTAAATATCCTGTATAGTGGGAGAGAGGCCAAAGTTCCGCAATACAGTAGGTTTCACAATACAATAGGCAGAAATCGCCTAGGTTTCACAGAGCAGTGGATTTCAACAGCAAATAGGCAGAGATGGAAGACATAACCAGACCCGAGAGTGCTGTACAGTGGAAGAGAGGCTCAAGTTTCACAATACAGTAGGTTTCACTATACAATTGGCAGAGATGGAGGCTACCCTAGATTTCACAGTACAGTAGGTTTCAATAGTAAAATAGGCAGAGATGAAAGACACACCCAGACTTGAGAGTCAGGTATAGTGGGAGAGAGGCCTACGTTTCACAATACAGTGGGTTTCACAATATAATAGGCAGCGATGGAGGCTACACCTAGATTTGAGATTCCTGTACAGTAGGAGAGAGGCCTAGGTTTCACAATGCCATTTGGGTACAGGAGAAGATACACCTAGATTTGAGAGGTTAAATGGTAACCTGGAAACTCAGACGTGTGTCTCTTTTATAGTTAAACAAGGGAGGACTTAACACATTTTCTACTCTTTTGCCCTCTCCATGAGTAATTTAAGCACACTCTGTTTAAGCCATGTTTGAGGACCCTGAGAGTGAGTATGGTCAATGAAGAGATACTAATGTGTAAGCCCTCCACTCAAAGATATTGTTACGCTCACCTGGCTCCCACAGAGGCGTCGATCTGAACTGGACAGCTGCGGTCTCCACCAATGTGACGCGTAGGGCCGATATGACGGACTGGACTGGCCCACCTAGCTTTGTTTGCTTGGCCTGTAGGAATATTCTTCTGCAAATGGAGAAAGGAAATTAACCACCTGTAGAGTTGAGTGTAAATCCCCCCACCCCCGCTGTTCTCCCCACGGATCACCTGTGATGTCCCCTCTTATAGTCTCACCTGATGGTTTGAAAAGATGAGCTCTCCATCCTGCATTGAGCGAAGGGGCCCGTTGATAACAAGTTGCTTCACTGGCTCGAAGGAATTGGTGAGTTCCAGAACAATATTGACTCCGAAAAATATGTAGTTCGTAAGAGTTCAAATGCCTGACTTTCACTCTTGTCCGATTCCTTGCAGATTGCAGCTTGACCCTAGTGAAGAGTTCCTCGGGCAACGGGTAATATTCTGGTAAGAATTTGTATTTCCAACACAGTTCGATAAATAATGTCAATATGTAACCTGTTGCTTTCTCCCTTATTCAGGCACTGAGAGAAAGTATGAAGTCTCGGGGAATAATACCTCCGGCGGTAAAATCAGGTAAGTCTAATGTGGTGAGGAGGGTTCCCCTTGATAGTCCCTTTGTTTCACCTTGCTGTCCTTTTGTTTCCCCTTAGGGGCTGGGGTTCGGCGAAGATGCAGTGGAAGCTCCGCCGACCCGTGAAGAGGAATAGTACCCCCAGTGGTAAAATCAGGTAAGTCTATGGGGGGGGTTACTAATATTCCTCTGTATTCCCTTGGCTCACCTTGCTGTTCTTGTCTACTCCTTAGGTGCCGGAATGCGGCGGGAACATGCAGGAGGATGCGGTAGAATGTTAAGATGCTGCGAAGGCCGGTGAGTTCAGCGCGGCGATGCAGCAGACGAGGCGACGCGCATAAAATAACTTCTTTCTTTCAGCTTGAAGGCGCGATGGATTGGGAATTCAGGTAAGGATCAAAGGTATTGCTCTTGTTCTAACCTTTTCTCCTTCTTTCTCCCTTTTTCTAGGAGCTCCAAACTCGAGGCGGGCGTGGCAGATGGCTGGATGCAGACTTGCAGGCACGGTGAGCCTTACGCTGCTGGATGCAGAATAACACGAACATATGCTGCTCTTTGGGTGTGGTTTAAATAGCCTCCAAAGTAGTCCCAGGTAAGTATTCCTCCCCAGCCCCGCCCGAGTAAAAAATAGTCCCTAGGTAAAATAGTCCCTTCCAATCCTCATTTGGCTTGGAGCTCTTGCAGCATGGTCTGCATCAGGTAAGCTTGCAGCATGGTCTGCATTAGGTAAGTTCTACTCTATGAGCCTGGCGCCTATGGCGCCACGACTGACTCTCCATATGAGCCTGGCGCCATAGGCGCCAGGACCGCACCCAAACAGCCCCTAGCAGGGGTTTTTGGGCTTGCCCAAAATAACTTGATGCCTGCTTCCGGGGTTGCTGGACCTGATCTGGATCCCCGGGGGTAGGCATCATGACAGATATGTTGTGTTTGATGTGTCAACCTTTACAAGAAAAGGATGGCATCATAGGACTAGATGTGTTGAACATATCAATTAGTTTTCTTAAGTATGGTAATATAATAAAATGTATGATAATTAATTCATTTCCGTTTTTGATTGAATTTTGTATGGACATAAATGCATGTTTTGGATTATTATAATTAGTTTTCGAAATTTCAATTTTAATGTACAAACACGTTTGGTTTTAAGGGCATTCGTGAAATAAACCTGTTCTGATACACTGCAAGTGTGTGTACGGCCGCATTGTATCGTCTTCTCCTGTAAGGCTGCGTGGCGCTACATTTGGAATATCAATGAGGGTTAAATAAGTAATTGTAATGAATTTGATGGCAAACTGAATACCAACTGCATACCCTGAGTTTGCACCAGGCATAGCATGACTGGATATAGCATGGCATAGCTTAACATTACATACCATGGCTTCCAAGGAAGGGCAACGCACCTAAATGACAACCAAGAGCTGAAGGGAATGCCAATTAATATGAAGACATAACACAACTTACAAAGATAGTACCAAAGATAACAAGGCATAAAAAGACACTGCTTGACCTCCATCTCACTCGATTCCCACTTGCCTCTGCAGAAAGACCCCATCTGCGCTTTCTCGTTCTGCTGGTGTCAGTCTCTACCGCCCTCTGTGTCTCTCTCTGCCTCTCTCTTTTGAATTTATATTTATTGAGTATTAGGGTGTCATGTCGGACAGAACTGACATTCACAGGAAGCAGCACAGGTGGCTGAGGCAGTGTCTGGGTCGGATCTCTTTACAAGAGATTGAGGATATTTCAGTTAGATCAACAGGATGATATAGGGGAGAGGAAAAAGGGACCCGAACAGGGACAAAGACTAGGTAGCAAAAATAAATATCATAAATACTTAGGGCTTCGTACCACGGTTTACAGTTGTATACGTATTTACAGATAGAACATGCTTGAGAAGGTGGGGGAGAAGCTCTTCCACTGGCCAGTAAGTTGAGCTTGAGTATGATTTCACAGCATTCCACTGAACAGGGGAAGTAGGAAGGAGGAGGAGGCACAGGGAGGTAGAACAACAGAGGTTGAGCTGGGAGGAGGATTGTAGTGCACAAGGGGGAGAGTTCAGAGAGATGCAGTCAGCACAGTGGGAGGCAAGACCATATTCAGCTTTGTACACAAGAATTTTAGAGAGAGATCCATCCAGCATGGTGACGGTGTGTAGAGATGGGAGTTTCCAGGTAAATTGTTGGAGGGCCTAGAGTAAAGCTGAGGAATTTGTTTAGGGGAGAGAAAGAGAAGAAGGGGAGGCTGATGAGTAGGCGTGAATAATAGTCAGTCTTGTGGCAATTGGCATTTTGTCTGAGTATTGAGTGAGATGTTACATTTTCCTAACGATGAGAAGGTTACCTTGTTCATTTTTGGCAGCAGCTGTAATTAACTGCTGTAGTGTAAGGTTGTGAGCCTCAGGTGAGGAGGGAGGATGTCCAACAGAAGGAGATAGGAGATGGGGTGGTTTAGGGCTAGTATTATAGGCAGGGAGAAACAGGATTACAGTTCTGGAGTTAATCATCAGGCAGCATGGACCCACCCAGGCTATTGGCATCTTTAGGGTGGACAACTTCCCTAACCCCACCCCTCTCAGTGAACAGCAGGTGCAATGCAGTCCTTTACATGGATGTCAACAGGGCACGCTAAAGCTGATGCATCAAGCAGATCCTTAGCATAGACCCCTTGTTTTTTCGAGGCCAGAGAGAAGACTCATTTGACTTAAATTAATAGGCAGCAGAGGCACAATGGTGGCATACATACTGCACAGGCCTCAGCCGGACCCATAAAGAAGAGAGGCGGTACAGCCCTGCTGCCTGCCTGGGCTCAGTACTGCTGCCTAGACACTGAAAGAACAAACACTGGAAGCCCAACGCAGCTGCCCCATTGAGGATTTCAACTGAAATCTATTGCTGTGCACACCCGTTTTAGTGAGAGTTCCCCTTTTGTTTGAATATTAGGTAGCTCAGAGAGTTGTGTGACTTTTGCTGAGATCTGTAGGTGACATGTATAGCACTGCATTTATTTTAATCCTTGGAGGACTCATTCAGTCCAGTACATTTTTTCTGAAGAAGTGAATTACACTTGTTTTATTTAAATCAAGTTCTATTGTGCTTAAATATTATTAGCTTGATATATCATGAGAGTTGGTGCTTTCCGAGTCAGATTTATTGAAGAGAGTCCTAGTCTAGCCCTTGAAACAAAATTGTACAGCATAGTGTGCTGGTTTTAAAATCGACGATAACACAGATTACTATACTGTTTGCATTGTAAATTGTGGAGCCCAGAAGCAAGGTGCAAAACCCTTCTTCCCACATTATGTACACCACTCTCTCTCCTCCTAGGCTGAACTCATCTTTCCATCCACTGAAGAAGCCTTCACTAAGTTTAACACTGCTGTTTGTGCTCCCTTTTCTCTCACTAGCCTCTTACTACACTCACTCCTAAATCCTCCCCTACACAGCCCTGAATTACACCTCCCACCCACACCCTGAAAACAACAATGCAGAAAAAGCTTTGCACTTGGCAAAGGTCAACACACTGCTCTGAATTCCAACTCTATATCACTACTCTTCAAAACTATTCCTCCACTCTCGACTCTGCCAAACATGACTTCTATCTTTCTCCCATTTCACCTCAATCCTCCCAACCTAGGCACCACCAAAAACCTCTCAACTCAATGTTCTCACCTCCTAAACCCAGTTCTGCAAATGATCTTGCTCTCTACGTTGCATCTAAAATGTCTACCATTCACAAGACCCTTGCTAATTACCTTATATCCCCTTCTCCTGCTCAATTTTCTCCACCACTCCTACCCTCCACTACTACTGCTATCTATTCCTTTGCCCCAGCAACCCTAATCCTGAAGGCTAACCCTTCCTGTGCCTCCACTGACCCACTGTCCCAGCAAATTGTGAAGCACATAGCTCCCAGTGTTGCTATCATACTTCCCTCTTCAGCTCCTCTCTTGCAATGCCACTTTTCTCTCATCCTGTAAGACAGTTACTGTCATCCCTCTCTTTAAGAAATGTGGTCTAGATACTAACTGTCCTTCCACGGTTCGCCCTGTCGCTCTTTTACCTCACTATTTCAAAGTCCTAGAGAAAGTAGTATTCAATCGTTTCTCTGAGTTCCTTAATGCTCACAACCTCTGGAACCATGTTCAATCTGACTTCTGACCTCTGCTTTCTACTGAGCCAGCTCTCCTCAATGTCAGCAACTTCATCATTTCCGCTCGGCATGCAAACCTTTCATCTATTCTTATTCTTCTTGACCTCTCTGCTGCCTTTGATACTGTTTACCATTCTGACCTCCTCTCTACATTATCTCTCCTTGGCATCAGAGAAAAAGCTCTCAGTTGGTTTGCTTCATACCTTGCCCCAGACACTTTCAGGTGTCCTGAAAGATCCTTAACTCCCCACTCACTCCCTTATTGTTGGAGTTCGCCAAGGGTCTGTTCTTGGTCCACTTCTTTTCACTCACTATACTTCATCTCCAGGCACCCTGATCTCCTCTTACGGCTTCGCCTAACAACTCTTCAATGACAAAACTCAGATCTTCTCCTTTCACTCCTTATCCAGTAAGACTGAAGCTCTCTACTTCTTAGCCAAAATAGGCTATTTCTTGCTCTCTGACTCTTCTTCTCGTCTCTCCTAACTACCTTTCCCTAATCTGCTTCCACTCATAACCTTGGTGTCATCTTCATCCCATCACACATCTTCCTGCTATTCATCTCCAAATCGGCCACTGCAGCCAGACTCGACTCTCTCAATATCAGAACAATCTGTCATCTTCCGTTCAATACTGATAAACAGCTAATCTTCTAAGTCCTTTCTAGATCTGACTTCTGTGCAAGTCTCCTCTATAACCTTCCCAACTATGCTTTTTCACCTCTGGGCAAAGTCCTCAACTTTGTGGTCCACACACTTTTCAGCCTTTCTCGCTTTATCTGTACCTCGTCTGCCTGTTTCCAGATCCTCTGGCTATCTATGAAACTAAGGCCTAAATATAAACTTCTGTTCAACATCTTCAAATCTATCCATGGACTTGCCCCGCCCTACCTATCTGCTCATCTCACTCCCTACTCTCGTCCTTGCTCATTAAGATCATCCTCAGCTCACCTCCTTGTCACCACTAGAGCCCCATGGAGACACGTTTGATATTCATCCTGCTAATGTATGGAGGTGGGGTGTGAGGGATTGGGAGGACCAGTGATTGTGAAGTTAATGAGTGAGTATTCAAAGGGAAAGTGGAGGAAGGAAAGATGAGATCCAGGGATTTCCCCTAGGTGTGAGTCAGAGGCTTATGCAGTCTGAGCTGGGAATCATCAGTGACGGTAGAGTCAAGGAGTAATTGGTTGGTCTTGGAGATGGTGGGAATGTTGAGGTTATCCATAATGCTCAAAGGAAATCAATAGGGAAAGACATGAGCAGTAAGCCTCGGTCACATAAAATAGAGATTGGAGATGTCAGGTGGGTGCTATATGAGGATAATAAGAGGGTGGATGCAAGGGGTTGGACAGGGCTGTGCTCAAATGAGGATAGGGGAAAAGTCTGATGGTGAAATGGGGCAGAGCCTGTGTCTTCCAACCTCCTCTGCTTTATATAAGAATCTGGGTGAATGAGACAAGGTGACAAAGTTGACATCGAGCTTGACAAACATTTCAGTGCATTGGGGGAGATCCAGACTTCGCAGAGACTTTGTAGTGATGGGAGATGAAGTGGACAGATGGAGTGAGCATCCCAGAGTTCCAAACTCAGCTTAGTAGAGGGGTAGTGGGTGAAGTGTTAGATGGGGTATTGGTAGAGGCAAAGCGGGCAGGACAGATGATGTTGGATTGAATGGTTCATGAGGGAGAGGAGCAGCACAGGTAAAGTTTGGTGGAGGATCAGCGGATGACTATATGGAGAGTGGAAGAGAGGGCCTGGGATAAGGGACAGAATATTTGGGAAGTTGGACACCCTGAGAGAGAAGAAAGGAGAGAGAGAAAGGACGGTCAGGAGGAGTATTAGGATAGGAAGGAGCATGATAAGGTGGGGGGAAAGAGGATGCGCTAAGGAGAGTCATGGGATGGGGGGAGGTACAAGAGGATGTTTAGAGGCAGCCTATCGGGATGATAGCCTGGTTGATCATGTGTCAGCAGTGACCACACACACAAAGGGTAAATACACTGCTAACAACCAAAACAGATACAGGATTAAATAGGCTTTTAGTGGCCAATACATAATCAAGTAAAATAGGCATGTAGCAACCAAAACAGATACAGACGTAAATAGGTTGGTAGCAAGGAAAACAGATATAGGCTTAAATAGACAGGTAGCGACCAATACACAAAACGATTAAATATTCCGGTGGCAACCAAAACTGGTACAAGTTTAAATATTATGGTAGTACTCAATACTAAAACAGGTTAAATAGGCTGACAGTGACCAAACCAGATTCAGGTTTAAATAGGCTGATAGTGACCTATACAGAAACACGTCAAATAAGCTGATAGCGAACACTGATACTGGCTTAAATACGATGGTAGAGATCAATACACAAACAATTTAAATAGGCTGTTAGCGCCCAAAATGCATGCAGGCTTAAATAATCCAGTCGCAACCAAAACAGATTCAGGTTAAAAGAGGACGGTAGAGACCATTACACAACCAGATTGAACAGGCCAGTACAAGCCTGAACAGATATTGGTTTAAATAGCCCTGAAGCTGCCAAAAGATATTCTGGCATGAATAGGCAAGTAGCGACCAACACACAACCAGTTTAAATAGTCCTCTAACGCAAAGGTATGATAGCACAGCTTTTCTAGATAACACTCCTCAATAAGCAGGCATTAAATGTGTTTCAAAAAGGTAGCAGGCGCCTCTCTCCAGAAAGAACATGGCATGATAACCTGCTCTGTGGTTTTTTCCCACTTGCTCACTGTACCTGTCACGGATGGGAAATATTCATTTGCATATCAGTCTTTGTCCCGCCCACATGGGCAGTCCAGCACCGAAATGCTATGGCAATTCCATTCTGAACAAGACTACCAACAGCAACCCCATACACGTGTTTCAGCCTTGTTGGGCCTCATCAATGAGGTGGAGCTGTTCCTCTCTGAGCACAGTGAGCAAGGGGTCCACGTGTTTGTAAACTCACATCAAAGGTAAAGAGAGAAGGAGGCACAGGGAGACAGAAGGTTGGGCCCATGGTGCCCTTAAGCCCTAGCTGTGACAAACAGGAGCAGCCCTTTTCTGGTCATCCCTTAGATGAGAATCGAGGCGATGAGGTGCATAGAGCCAGGTCTATACTGCAGCATCAGGTGACAAGTAGCACCCAACCTGCCCCAAAGATGGACAGGGACAGGTGCAGGTAAACTGGCACAGTTCTCAAGGCACTCGGCCAGTGCCTGGAGATAGTGGGCAGGCGAAAAGGCCTCACCAGGACCCCCTCACAAGGGACAGTGGTGGAGAGGAGCAAGCCAGGAATTTCTACAGCAGGGGGTTTGCATCCCGTGCAAGGGCCCTGATTGGCCCTTGCTGCCACTTCCTAGTGGCAGCAAGGTCCAGTCAGTGACCTGCATACACTAATGAGGGGGGGACAGAAAAGGGGAAAATACGGCTGCAGGTGGCACTCAAGCACCCGACTGGAGCGAGTGGGCAGGTGGATATGCCTCACCATACCCCCTTTTCGAAAGGGCCGGAATGCAGAAGAGCAAGCTTCAGCAAGGGTTTTAAACAGTGACGTCTCTTGTGGGTCCTGCGGGCGTCCGGGCCCCTCCTCTGAAATCCTGCCCCAGCTTGTGCCCCCCACCTCAGCTGAGCTACTTTCTCTGCACTGTCTGCAGTGCTGTGTCCGCCCGCACAGCACACACACAGGGCCGCAATCAATGCTACCACACAACAATGAAAAGCTGTTAAGTTCCCCTGCAGCCAAGAGCAGCCCGTCCATTCAGAATGTAGCGCACAAAACTGCTTCTGATGGCTCAATCGTGGCTTAATGGTTTCGTACCTACAGTCTGATGGGAGGGGACGTGCAGTGGGGTGTGTTAGTTGGTGTGCACAAAAGATTCTCTGCAGGAGTGCTTCTGACGGCACACATTGCCCTTTTATAGGCACTCCCCCTACTTTTGTCTGTGGCCCCCTCCTAAATTTGATTCCTGGCGACGCCACTGGTTTTAAATCCTGGGCTCAGCCGGAATGTTGGTGGTGATCAGGTGACTGCAGTAGCCAATCAGCACCTTGCTTGACCCACGGTGGAGGGATACAGACAGGGATAGGTACGGGCAAAATGGCAACTCACTCTAGGCACACAAGCCCCTGGCTACGGTGAGGGCGCAGGTGGACAGGTCTTACCATGCCCACGACACAAGGTCTAGGTCTACGGAAGAGTAATGCATTTTACTTTGTGTGCAGTAAGGAACAGGGGTTAGCAGCTAACGGCAGGGCTGCTGTGGGTCTCCGCTCATTACCCTATGTGCAAAACGAGTGGTTCTGGGAGGTATGAACTCTTGGCTTGACTGAAAGAATGCGCTGGGAAATGTACAAATGCAGGCCGCCATTTCTTTTTTCTTAGTCTGCTGGAGAACAGGTTGGGAGCCATCTTAGATCTCGTGCTACCCTGCATAGAGAATGTCGTTTGATGGTTGTTAGTCAAGTGACATGGGCAGGGGCCAAATTCCTAGTTGTTGTACCCAGAAATCGGCCCCAGCAACTCCAGCAGTCCTCAAATCCGTATAGCGTGGCAAACAAAGACCAGAAAGTGATCTCCACTCAACTAGAGGAAGCTCTGTAACGTTATGGTTCAGAATATTGCCGAATCCACGCAGGGGGTTATTCGTTGGGAAGTTCAATGAGATGGTGAATAGAAAGGTAAAGGGTTAATGGAGGATTCCTGCAAGTGGCAACAAAGCAGATGGTGCCTTTCCGCCCCCCTAGGAGGGATGCTGGAATCCACGCAGGGGGTTATTCGTTGGGAAGTTCAATGAGATGGTGAATAGAAAGGTAAAGGGTTAATGGAGGATTCCTCCAAGTGGCCACAAAGCAGATGGTGCCTTTCCGCCCCCCTAGGAGGGATGCTGGAATCCACGCAGGGGTTATTCGTTGGGAAGTTCAATGAGATGGTGAATAGAAAGGTAAAGGGTTAATGGATGATTCCCCCAAGTGGCCACGAAGCAGATGGTGCCTTTCCTCCCCCCTAGGAGGGATGCTGGGGCCGCTGGAGGCTGGAAAGGAAGGGGCTGACAGTGAAAGGGTGCGGGGGTGGATAATGTCTGCTATCCCAGAATGTCGAACAAGGAAGCCTGTCACACTACGCCCAGCTCATTCAGTTTATTGGTGTCTCTTGCCTACCTCGCAGGCCAGGTCTCAACACTCCTTCCCCGCACTCTCTGCTCCACCCAATTTAGAGGCCGGCTAGACATGGACCCTCTAAGCTGTGCGCGGCAGCATCGCTCTTGCCTCATCTATTTTCTAAGTGTGCCGGCGGGAAGGCAATGCTGCTAATTGGTCAACTTCAGCCAATCGAAGTGAAGCACTGTTTAGAAATCTGGCAAATCCGAGAAGAGGCGAGAGGAGAAGGATGGGTGATCTCGGATGAGTGATGACTGAAGGGTAAGAATAAGTGGAGCAGAGAAGTGAGGCATGAGAAAAGGGGGGAGAAATCAGAAGTAGGAAGGAGGAGTGAGGTATGAGAAGTAAGGGCTATTGATGTTGGTCGAGGGGAGAATGAGACCTAAAAAGGAGTAGTGAATATGATATGATAGGTTATTTATAGCGCGCTTAATACCCAGAGGTTTCTAAGCGCGGACCCGGGGATCGAACCTTTGTTGCTCTGTGTCATCTTGCTTCCACGGTGAGCAGGTTGCCCAGAGACTGATGCAATACCCTGAGACATTGCTCTGCAACCATTGCCTCTTCGGATGTTTTGGACTACAACACATATCAGCCCTAGCCCCAATACTAACAGTGAAGGATAATGGGAGTTGTAGTCCAGCACAACTGGGGAGCGGCAGATTGGAAACCCCTACCCTAAGAGATGTGAGTAGGACAGCTGCAGACTGAGGATGAGGAATTAGGAGTGAGGAGGAGGGATGGGAAAAAAGGATGATGTGTGAGGAGGACAAATGGTAATGTCCTAAAATGCACAGTGTGTGGAGACTGTGGGGAAGGATTAAGGAAGAGTTTTGTGGTGTCAAAAGGAGTGAAAGGTGGTCCGGTGAGTGAGGGTGATGGCCAAACACTGGGAAGGACACATTAGGAGTCAGATGTCCAAATAAACAGGAGAAATGAGGACACTCTATAAAATTGACACTGTTCACATGGGCCACCTTAAGGTAAGGAGGAAGCTATAACACCTGTAAAAACCTACTTGCCCTCCAAAGGGGGTCGCTTGGCTCTCAAGAAGAAACTTGCAGAGGGCTAGAAGAATACCAGTTTTTCTGACGCACAATGTTCGCATCGGTTTTATACTTTTATATAATTTGTTATGATTTACGGGATGAGTACCACAATTGTGTTTCACTCGGTTAAAGCTACTACCAAAAGCTCTCGAATCCCATACGTTTTTTTGGTTAGGAAAACAATTATTTATTTTTCAGTAATTCTTTAAATAATCCAAACAATGGCTTAAAATTGTAACTATTTTTCAGAGCAGCCTAAAAACTTGAAATATGTCTTTTTACACTCAGCTAGGTTCTCTTCTACCCTCCCCCTTTTTTGAATTGGACGCATATAGTGGTGCCAGTGACACCTGTGTGGCATATCATTGCTAGCACAATAAGGAAGCATGGGTGCTAATTAGCAGAATAACTAGTCAATACGGTAACCAGAAAGGTTCAGGCAGGAATTCCCCAGATCAGAAAATGTTGTATGTTGTGTTCCTGGGCCATTGAAATCAATGTGTGGGTGTTCTACAATGATTCTCCCAATCAGACGTCTTGTTGGAAATCCCATGCTCTCATCCTGTGCTGGCGTAGTGATTCTCACTTCGCCTGCTCACCCCTCGTCTGCCTGTGTCTCGACTGCCTCCCATTCAGCGTTTTCAGATAGTTCTATTTCCCACACAATTAGGCTGATGATAAACCATTTGTGGGAGGAATGATGGCAGTGTCAGAGGTGAGTTTTTGTGGGCTATTTTTGTCTACTGAGCGCAGCAGTGCTTTGTGAATAAATGTTCTCCATTGCGTGTTCATATGTCTCCTGAGGTGGAAGTGTAAAACAAGCAGTAAGTTCAAAGTGTGCATCTTTACTTCAAAGGCTCACATAAAGGGTCCCGGATGCATGTTCCTTCCAAATTTAGAACCATCTCAGCAGCGCAAACAAGCACACACTGCCCGTTTCCCAAGTCACAGCTTGGCCAAGACACACACAGCGTAGTGGCTCTGCAGCCAGCACCTTAACGACCTTGATAGCGCATTTCTTTTGTCAGCAGCAGAGCCTTTCCTCTACATGATCGGACATTTCCAACTGAAACACCTGAATCAAAAGCAGCTATCTTTCAAATCTGTGCCCACTTAAAAATCAGTTAAAGTGAGTAACAAAATGAAGTCCCCTTTTAAAGATTTGTTTATAGCCATGATGTCTACTAGTTTGACATGGAAAAATGGTGTTACTTTATCAACGAGCTGGAAGCTTGCGACAAAGAATCTCTATAACTAAGTTAGTTTATCACACAACTTCTTTCAAGGTGTGTTTGAAAGTGCAGTGACGTTAAATACATGCTATTTCAGGCTTTCATTATTTTGCATAGTGGCACTTATAGTTTTCCTTTCAGGCGGTGAAAAATAAAGCTGCAATGATATTCTTTTAGCTTAACATGTTTCGTCAAGGATTTACATGTTGTTATGTTGCTGCAATTAGTGTATTTTGCAAGTAAGCTCGATCATACAGTGTTATTGTAGGCCTTGAAATTCAAAACCTAAATATGTGTCCAAAGTTAAGCTTGAGGTGTGTGGTCAAGGGCTTAAATTGCAGAGGGGGTTAAATCTCTGCTTAACTGTTCAGACAAAGTGTGTGATCCTAGGCTAATAATTTAAGCTCACTCTGACTTAACTGAAGACATTAGAGTCCTTATACGTGACACACTACTTGAAAAAAGATACCTTAACAATGGGGAAGATTTAATGATTTTAGGGACAAAAAGGTGTACCCTCTGGTTCCTTTGTTGGTGGCCCCCAATGCCATGACCTTGAAATGCATTATTGCATTGCCCCCCTCAGTCCCATGTCACTTGATCTGACAGGCAGGTATGTAGTCTCACCGGCTATTCCGTGCACCATAGATTAGTGTATAGCAAGGGGGTGGCAGCAGATACAACATTAATGTAGTCCCCTGCTGCCAGTGACTGAAGTTGCTTGGGCCATCTTCCACTTTTAGTTCTAGTTCATATGATGGCCCTAGCGCCACCTATGTGGCAAAGCATTGCTAACACAATAAAGAAGCATGGGTGGTCAGAAGCAGAATGTCTGGTTGATATGGTAAGCTCTCCCCCCCACTCTCTCCTTGTGCTGTCACACTCTCTCATTGCACTGTCACACTCTGCCCTTGCACTGTCACACTCTGCCCTTGCACGCCCAAACTTTCTCGAACGATCTCCTTGTGCGGTCACACTCTGCAACACATTGTTTCTGTATGCTGCCACACTCCTTCTGTGCACTGTCACTCTCTCTCTGTGCTGTCATTCACCCTCTGAGTGCGCTGCCACTGTCTCTCTCTGTGTGATGTCACTCTCCATGCACTGTCACTCTCTCTCTATGCACTATCACTTGTGTACTGTCACTCCCTCTCTGCTCTGTTACTCTGTCTCTCCATGAACTGTCACTCTCTATATCTGTGTACTCTCTCTCTCCCTGTGCTGTCACTCTATCTCTCTTCATGCACTGCCACTCTCTCTCTGCACTGTCACTCTCTCTGTGTCTGTGTGCTGTCACTCTATCCCCATGCGCTGTTACTCTCTCCATGAACTGTCACTCTCTCTCTGCACTGTCACTATCTCTCACTCTGTCTTTGCACTGTCACTTTATCTGTGATGTCACTCTCTCTGCGCTGTCACTCTCTCTGTGCTTTGTCACTTTCACGTTCTCTCTGTGCGCTGCCACTCGCTCTCCCTGCACTGGCACTCTCTCCTTGCACTGTCAAACTCTCTCTCTCAGCTTGTGCTATCACTCGCTCTCTCTCTTGCCAACCTTCCTCCTCCCGCCCTAACTCTCCCTCACCCTGGCATACTTGAAGATATCCCCTCTTGCAGCCTCTTTAAATCTTTTCCAACTCTCACTTTTGCTCACTGCCCTTACTTTTTCTCTCACCCTTCCTCTCACACCTTAGCTTTTTGTCTTACCCTCCCACGCTCACCCTTGTTCGCTCATATCCCCCTCTTTCTCTCTCAATGGCTTCCTGCCTTGCTCTGTTCCCCTTCTCATTCTCTTGCACACCTGCCTCCCTTCTCGCATCCTGCCTTTAAACTTTGTGTTATGTTATGTTATGTTGTGTTGTGTTGTGTTATGTTAAGAAAACTTGTAAAGTGAGCAGTCACCCGAGTGTATCATGGCGCTGAGAGGGAGGGAAAACAGTTTGGCAATACCATCTAAAACAGGTAAGTCTTCAGGGCTTTTCTGAATGCAAAATGATTGGAAGTGGCAGGTAATTCCACAATTGGGCCGCAGCCACCGAAAAAGCCTGGCCTCCAATTGGAGAGCGGCGATAGACAGCACACACAGTAGGCCAGCCAAAGCCAATAAAGGGGCCAATTCGGGAAGTAACAGGTGAATTTAGCACTCAAAACTATTCAGCACCTAGATGGTGCAAGGCCCGATGGACCAGACAGAGTGCCTTAAACTGAATGCGCTGGGCCACAGGCAGCCAATGCAGAGAGCGCAAAACTGGTGAGATATGTGTCCCATACGGGGATCCCATTGCCACTCGCGTGGCCAAATTTTGCAGGGGCTGTAGCCGCTGGACAATGCACTTAGGCTGGGCTTGGTTAAGTGGCCTAAGGCGGCCTAAGATTCTGGGGTAAGAGGGGAAGCACCTTTCTCAGTATGTTCAGATCCATGTGCATCCATAGAAAGTGTAGAAGAGATGACCCCTCCTAAATGATTTATTGTAACATCTGGGAGTTATGTGAACTGTGATGTCATCATTGTGGTCATAGTCTACGCAACAGGGGGCGCAAAGTTAAGGTGGCTTTAGTTGAATTTCCAGGGTTTTGTTGCATTAAGTTCTCACTTTAACGTCCCTGCAACTACATTTTTTTCCTTGAATTTCAAGGGTTTTGTTACAATGTATTGCTCCCCTTAACGTCCCTGCAACTAAAGTTTTTTCCTTGAATTTCAAAGGTTTTGTTACAATGTATTGCTCACCTCAACGTCTCTGCAACTAAAACGTTTTCATTGCTTGTGTAGTATATTACATTAATATAAAGAATACAAGCAATTACACTAAGCAAAACACTGTATTATGTCTACAAAGAAAAATGTAAAGCAATTTGACAAGGACTTTTATAAAATACTTACATGTATGTGTACTACTCCTGCATAGTTATTTAAATGTTACACTAACTGTCACTATATTTAAAAATACATATTTACAAAACAACTGCCCATATAGATGCAGATATATATATTAAATGTTATACCCACGTCTACCAAGTATATATACACGCGGCAGCATACAGCAAAGACTTGGGAAAGGGGGTAAACCAGCGTGTACAAAATGAGCCAGTAGAACGTTGAAATCCTTCAACGTGGCTACGCATCTTCGCGCACAATATATCAGCCAATCAAACCGCACGCTGAGGTTCTGTGCTTACATGTCACTCATATGTGCATCAACAAACTATCCAGTCAGACGCCAATACATTTGTGTTCTGTTTTCCTTTTCCCTCTCCTTTGCACTTCCTCCCTGCATTTCCCTTTGCACTGTTTGTTTTTGCGCTTGTACGATCTGAATGACACAATGCCTAGTAAGATTGTTTGTGTTATCTTCCATCTGTCTTTCCTTCCTTGTCTTACTAACCTTTATGTCATTCAAATTGTATAACTGCAAAAACAAAGAGTACAAAGGGAAAGCAAGGGCGGAAGTGCAAGGGAGAGAGAAGAGGAAACAGAATACCAATGCACTAAGTAAATGCAGCTAGGGCAGCACAACTCTTGGTAGTGCACAGGAACAAGTGACTTTAGAATTACAGTTACAGCCCATAAGTGGGTAGTAAGTCCATTTACACTGAACAGTTGACTAAGCAATAAAGCCTGGTACCCAGTGAGAGTCTAAGAATAGCTAAACAACCAGTTGCTACCGCATACAGATATGTCAGTTACGTCAACAGGGGAAGGACAGAGAGAAAGCACAAGAGAAAAGGAATGTTTTGAGCTGCTTCCAAAATTTCAAGTGGTCCAGCTCAAGTTTGAGAGAGGCACAGAGGCCATTGCAGAAAGATACCCCATCTACAATTCAACTGTACTTGCTTAACTAATGTGTAATACAACTTAACAGCTCATATACCATAGATAATTTACAGAAAGTAAAATATCATTAACTGACCATTAAGTTTGCCAAGTTGTAATATATCTGACCTTGGGACCATACATTTTTCAATAATAAACCTAAATAAAAACTGAGATAATCTTTCACTACACACTACTAATTTCTTACATAACATAACAATTCTTTATGTACTATCAAACCATGCACACGTACACAATTGTAACACAGTACGCAATCACCAATATAGAGTCACAAAATACAGCTTAATATCCAACTAGAAAGTGCACACACACAGCCACAATATTTGTCAAGGGTACAGTTATACTGCTTGGTTCACACTATGATTTCTTATGCACCCTCATTCATATCACATCTTCCAATGTCACAGAAAAACAACCTTCATTTCAAAATGTATTTTCTGTCAAACAAAAGCATAGCATAACTTTGACACTGCTTCATCGCTCTCCTAAAAACACTGAAGTAAAATATAGAAAACCATACTTTTCAATCAATACTAATACATTTGACCAAACGAGACACCCGAACATACTTCACTTATCTTACGAATAGAACATTTCAAACTGTACATAAACTATATAAAAACAGACTATCAAAACTCACCTTCAGCTGCTCCAAATAATGAATAGAACTTCACCAGAAACAAACAAAGAACATGTGCACACTCTGAGCTCTGGGATAACACTGTCAAAACTTCAGAAAAATGTCACTTGCATAACTTTCACAATTCAAAACCATAAACAGTGGACTGCAGAAAGCAAACAACTAAAATGGCAAACACATTTTTATTACAAGCTATATCAATAAATAATCCCCAATACAATTCTCAAAAGAATACTTTACACAAAATATACACACTACATTAAAAACATCTTTTATTTTTTCTCAATTTTCCAAATTACATAGCCGCGGCTATAACCCTGGCTACACAACGAAAACCCGCCTATAGACGCGGCTACACATACATTTTATCAGATGTACTGACATTGTTTTATATACAAAGAATTGCAAATAAACTCACACTGCCTTTCAGGTAAGAACATAAAAACAGAAACACATGTACACATCTGCAAAAACATCCATAACATAATATGATCACTGCACCAAAAACAGACAGGTGTAGCCATGGGTACAACAAATGGGTTCATGCCCGTGGCTAACAAAGCCTGCCACAAAGTACGACATATGATTGGTGAGTTCGTAGCCGCGGGCCAAGTAAACCATCAGTAATCGCGGCTACCCGTAACATTATGACACGTTCAACAAGACATATTCCCAAAGTGTATTAATTCAAACAACACAAAGGTACACATAAGTACATAGAATCATAAACAAATGTGAAATTGTGTGCTGTAAAATCAATGCAACAACACGATCAATGCACAATAATTAGAATCGCTATACCTGTGGCTACAGCGATAGTAATAGAGGCGGCTACACCCGCAAAAAATTCACAACTTGCAATTGGCTTGCTCATAGCCACGGCTATAACCCATCATACGATTGGTACCCACGGCTATAAAACACCTGACAGGATACAATGTTTCATTGGCTGCAGTCGTAGCCGTGGCAATACAATTTTAAAAAGACTTCAAAAGGTATTTTCTTTTTCCAAAATACTTTTTCCATTCCGACCCTGATATTCTTCAATTACTTCCTGCAAAATATGATATATTTCAACCAGATCGGACACCCCCTAAAGCTGAAGGTGAAGTCGCCCTTGTAGTTGAGAAAGCGTATAGTTGTCAGATAATACAATATGCGCATAACCTTGCATGTGAGCTACTTCTCATTAAATTGCAGGTATTTCTGGAAAATTCTGTCTATTTCCTCATTGTGTATCACCTCCCCCACCCCGGGTTATGCTAGCAATCAGTTTGTGGTTGATTCTGTGCAACCCGTAGCTGATGTAGCTCTCATCTATCCCAAGATAGTTATATTGGGAAACTTTAACCTTCATCTTCAGCAGCCTTGCCTTTTGACTCCCAAGTGTGCAAACTTGTTGCTTCTCTTGCAGATAACAGCTTCCCCAATGTAATCACAGTCTCACGCATGAAGGTGGTAACCAGCTCGATCTGATTTTCTCTAACATCTCTCACCTTCAAGCTTCTAATCCTTTACCTGTGTTATTTTCTGATCATTTTTTAATCCTGTTCTCTTTTCTAACTGTGTTTTAACAATAACTCAATAGAGCAGAAATAAGGGCATGAACATCTGTACTGCTTTAGTGACCACCCCTAAGCACACAGCCGATACTTTGGGCCCTGCTCAGCTGCTTCCCACTCATACCGTGCCTTCGGCCCCCTGGTACTCTTCGGAGATGAGGCTGCTGAAACAAAAGTGCCGTCACCTCAAACGAACATGGCACATTCTGCCTGACTCCCCCCCAAAGTTGGCCTGCACATAAGTACGGAACAACTATCATAGTTTTATAAAAACAGCAAAGGCCCAGTATTATGCTAATCGTATTTTAAATGCCCCTTGCTCTTCTAAAGAGCTCTTTCAGGTAGCTAAAGAATTGTCCACTCCTTCTCAGCCTCCCTCTATAACTTTCCACACCCAAGCTCACTGCGACCACACTGCTTCTTTTTTTCAAAAAAATATTTGCGCTGTACGCAAGAAGATATGTACGGTAAGATCTACTCCTCTGAGTAGCTCAATCTCCCCGATCTGTCCGACTGAACACTTGCTTTTTTTTAGTACTTTTAACTTTGTGACAGTTACGGAAACTTTGGTCACTGATGCCCTTTCTAAATTGAAATCTGCCTCCCCTGCCAACCCTATTCCACTTCACATTTTTCAGGATCTCTCTAGGAATCTGGTTCCCCTCTTGACAGAGGCACTTGAATTTTTGTGCACGACTGGATTGATCCCTAAGCCTCTTAAACATGCTGTGATCTCTCCGCTGACTAAGAAACCCCATCTTGATCCGGTAGTGGCTGAAAACTATCATCCTATCTCTCTCCTTCCTGCTATGGCGAAGCTGTTAGAATCTATTATCACCCCTCAACTTTTGGTCTACTTTGAGACCAATCACATTCTCCACCTTCTCCAGGCTGGCATTCGCTCGAGGGATGGGCACGGAATCGGTGATGATCACACTTCATGACGACATTGCGATGTTACAGGACCACAGAGAGATGAGTATTCTTACTCTACTCGATCTCTCCGCGGCCTTTGACGCCATTGACCATTGCAGACTGTTGCAGTGCCTTTCGGATGCTGGAATTTTGGGTGTCCCTTTGAAATGGTTTTTTTCTTTCCTTTCTGATCGCACTCAGGTGGTGTCTCTTCCCCTTTTTACCTCCCCTCCTATGGTAATTGACTGCAGAGTTCCACAAGGTTCGGCTCTCTCCTCATTCCTTTTTAATCTGTACATGGTCACACTGGCCAAACTAATTCCTAGCTTTGGTGTGCATTTTTTCATCTATGCTGACGACACCCAGATTCTCTTTCGTCTTAATGTCCCTACGGAAAGTCCCCCCCACCCCAACTGCTGAGAGACTGTCTCTCAGCGGTGGGGGCGTGGATGACAATAAACTGGCTTAAGTTTAATGGAGAGAAGACTGGGGTACTGGTGGTTGGCCAGGCTTCCGCTAGCCCCTACAGGACCTCAGACTACTGGCCAGCATGTGTTGGTCCTTGCCCAAAACCTTCTGCTGTAGTCAAGAGCCTTGGTATTAAGGTCATGGCCTCTGGCTCTAGAGAAGCACAAATCTCTTTGGTTTGACAGAGTGGCTTTGCCAAACTGAAAAGGTTCTCCACTTTCTCCTTAATGAGGCCAGGTCCAAAATTTTGACTGCCTCCATCATGGGGTCAATAGATTACTGCAACGGTATCTATCTTGGTCAGCGAGAGGTGCTACTTCAGCGCCTTCAGATCCATCAGAATGCGGCAGCTAGGCTTGCCCTTAACACTCTCAGACTGTCCCATTCCCCGGATCTCCTTCTGCACTTTCATTGGATGCCCGTTAAAAGCCGGGTGAACTTTAAAATGTTATGCATGGTTCACCGCGCCATTCACTCTGCTGGAGCTGAATTTCTTCAAATGAAGCTCTCTCTTTACCAACCTATGAGATCACTCTGCTCATTCAACCAGTTTCTGTTGTCTGTCCCCCACTTCCGACGTGCTCGTGCAGGGGGCAGATCTTTCTCTGTGCTGGCTCCGTCTTTGTGGAATGCCCCCCCTTTTCATATGAGGAACATTCATGTTCTTTCCATCTTTCATAAACAGCTCAAAACACTGTTATGTTAATGTGGGATGCTGCCTTATCCTCTCTGGTTCTCAGCGCCTTGATCCCACCAGGTCTTTGTTGCGCTTTACAAGTACTTTTACAATACAATACAATACTTAAAAAGTATCTAGGTGGCTCTTCAAAGAGCCTTTGTGTTATTTTACCAACATGTCATGTGCACATTTATTTTCAATCAGAAAAATAATGTTCACCTCTATGATGATGCAAATAATTTTGAATAACTTCTCTGTGCACTTTTTTAGATGATTCATTAATTTCCCTTTCCCAAAGAGAACAAACATGTGCTCCCCATCAAAAATATGTCTCCACAATGACAACATATACCTCTCATTTCAAACCACTCCATCTAAAACAATATTGTAAAACCAAAAAACCTTGTAAGCCAATGCTTTGACAACTCATCACCTATGTCCTCAACATCACTATGAACCCCATTCTCAAAATCGTGTCCACAGTCTTCTGAAGAAACAGATTCCACTTCTTCTGAAATTGCCTCCATCTTCAAATATCAAATAAAACAATAAATATACCTCAAAACAGCACTATCCTCGGAAGGTACACCTCACCCTTAAACAATGAAAATGTACTATGTAGAAAAACTCTTACTATAATAATACAATATAATTTACAGTTTTATTGGCTTATATAAACATCACTCAAAAGAATACATACTCTGTTAGGTTCAACATTCAACAGTATCTGAGGTACTTGACATCCTATTGGCAACACCCACCACACACACAAACCACCAATCAGAGAGTAAAAACAAGAAATTCCACCATCTCTCCTCATGTGATCTCCCTCCATTGCTAATTTTAATATCTGAGGTTACAAACAGTATTTGCATCAATCACTGTGCAATTGAAAAGTACATGGAATGGCTTGAGGAAAACTATTCAACATAGGAAGAAATAAAAAAGAAGATACTCAGGAAAGGAGGCAGAAGAAAATGCATCACATTCAGGATACTGGGAGTCCATACTTTATATTTATGTAAAATTAGAGAAGCAACAATATGTTATTGAAAAAACATCAGTCACCAAACAGATATCATTTATCTAACTACTTTTAAATATCTATGCAACCAACACAAATATTGTGTATTATACAAATATGTTTGTTCATTTGTTTGTTTATTTATTTGGTAACGTGCACCGAACCCTTAGGTAGCTGGGCGCAACAGGACAAGTAAACTTAAAGCTAAGGTACAGAGCATGTCAGGTACATATACATACATACAAGAAATATAAAATGACTGCCACTTCCAAGTTAAAGTAGAGTGGTGGAAGCTAGAGGTCACATATTATATAATACATGTTGCAGTCGACTAGTGCAGTAAGTAGCAAATACAATGAATGTGGTAGAGCGTAACAGATATCAGGTAGGGGGGTGCAGTCTAGGTATGGGGCGGAGCAGGTTAGGAGTCAGTTGTTCGTAGCCATTTTAGTACATTGTGTCTAAATTTAGGGTAAGGTTGTTCCATTCTGAGATCTGAAGGGAGAGCATTCCAGGATTGTGCTGCTTTGACCGGGAAACTGGAGCCACTAGCTGTGGTTCGTTTGAATCTGGTGATCTGTGTATTATATCTTCAATTGTTTACAAATATTGCAAATATTTTCAAACCGCAGTCATTCAAGTATCAAGAAGAATCAAGCAAGAAACAACACAAACAGTACCCACAAAAGTAATCATAGATTAATTTACGGAACTAAAATAACTCTTACTTAATATTCAACAACAAATAGAATCAGTGGAAAAGGACATTCAAAATTTAAAACAAATCATGGACCGTAGAAATCAAGATAATTGGGCTATAGAAGATTTATCATGTGTTCCAAGTCAAAGAAAAAGAAAACCCACAACCACATCCCTTTTTTATTTTCAACAATGTGTGTTTCAATATGTATTTACCCTTTTGAAGTATATACATTTATATGCATGCTTAATGATTAAAAAGTATTGTAACTCATAAAAAAACTGTTTATATTACACTGAATGCATGTTAAAAAAAATATTCCAGTACATTTTATTTTTCAAAAATGAAGTATAGACGCAGCTATCCAAAAAAACAATTACGCCCCAATTCTTATAGCCGCAACTATACCATTGCCTTTGTTTCTTCTCATGAATTTATTGCAAATATTAATAACAAAAGACACTGCAAAAAATAAGTACGTAAAGAATGCACTTTCCACACATTACATGCATAGCCGTGGATATATGTCATATTCACACCTGGGGCACCTCAGTCGTTGCTGCAGTTACCCGCGTCTTCAAATGCTGATGGCCCATTCAGCTTAATTGTAGCCGCGGCTTCATGTCTATGTTTTAAAAAAAGAATATGCTTCTATCTGAAAAAAAAGAAAACAGAATCAGTTCAATGACACATACTTTTATGCACACATTTTTATGCACACATTTATATGACCCTCATATTTTGTATGCAGTGCATCACATGCACTATATGACAGACACAACATTAGTGCACAGTACACTGTTGTTCTATTTGCACATACTAATCATTGGGAAAAAAAATCCAACCTGGATTAACAAAACCCATACAACAATATAAACAACTACAAGAAAACACCACTACAAAAAACAAACAGGGAAATATAAACTGGGTGAAAGTAAACAAAGAACATTATACTGGTAGCATGCAGAACAAATTATGAGAAGGTTAAGAAAAGTTGGAGAACAAGAGAAAATAAGGTAGGATAAGTAAACTTGGAGAACCAGTCATCAAACAAACATAGTCTATCAAACTACTTTTGTAAACTTTTTCATTTTTGGCAGCATTGTCTTTTTCATGTTGTCATATTCATTGTTTTATATTTTGCTCCCTACTAAAACATTCCAGCATGTCTACACATGGGAGCACAAATACTGGCAACATCATCATTTAGACGAACAATCCACATGAATGAAAAAACAGCAGATAGTTGGCACTACTTTAAAGTCAAGAAACACTGTGCAAAAAAGAGGCAGAGGAGGTACTCTTCATCTTCTACAAGAAAACTGAGCCATGGACCTTCTAATGTTCCATCACAAAGTCTAGGAACATAGATAATGATTAATCCATCATAAAAGAAAATGCATGTGTCTCATTCTTTACGTAGACAGAGAGCAGCACCACCTGCAGCCCCACCGTCCACTAATCCAACAATGTCAACAGCAGCATCAAATGCACAGATTCCTCTTTTACCGGCTTCCCTCATCATTGGAGATGCAAGCAGTGGTTGTACAAATTCAACCACCACTCATTGAAGGTACTGCCACCAACAGCCAGAGTCTTAAAATACCAAAATCATCCAAAATGCTAGAAAAGGTCACAAAGGAGGCTTTTCATGAACAGTCTACAGATGTGCTGCTTCCATCTCCGACAGTACCACTATGTTTTGAACATAGGTTGACTATTCACACAAGTTAACTGTACAACATCTAGTGGAAATCCACTGGGATGATGATAACAATGCAGATACAAGAACATACAAAAATAAGCACATTACAAAAACGAACTTGCACAACACCACCAATTGAATTACCTCACAAAACACTCGGAAGACCTACAAGTAATGCATAGCTCAAAATACATTACAAGTACAAGAGCTACAATGAAAGAAACCATCAGCCTTAATAACAAATACAAAAGCTACATTTCCGCTTTTTCAAACACAGCAAATTGATAAAATCATAATGAACACTATCTGATTCAATGGTCACTGCAACTAACACACAAAACACTGCAAATAAACCTTCAAATCTGTATATACAGAACAACACTTTCACATCAGCCATACTCCTGCCATGTGCACATTCAAAATTCAGGAATCAAAAGCACAAAACTGCAAAAATGGTGGCTTTTATACTTTCCAAAAGAAACACCAAAAAAAGAAGACTATATACCAATTAAACACCTAACATGGCTAACACATTTTCAGCACAACCTATCACTAAGCCCTACACAAATGCAAAAGTAACAACAACCAATAGTGAACAATGAAACTGACAGAAATCCATTTTCTCCCCACCTACCCTCTTTCATAGCCGCGGTTATTCGACGCGGCTAAAGATCTTGTTTTGCACCCACGGCTACACAAAGATTTTTCTGCAAACCCAAAATCAAAACAAATTGGCCTTCAAACCTTCAAATGAAATAGGTGAACAACTAAGTACACAAAATAACCTAGATAAAGAAATATCTATACAGTATCATCGACAGGAACATATGATTATTGCACACAAAATGTATGTCTATAGACACAGCCATAAATATAGCCGCGGCTACTACACGTCCACAAACACACGACATGTCAATTGTCAAAATATAGCTATGGCTACAGAGGGGTTGTGTGCATACCTACCTGAGCCGCAGCTACTACATGTCCGCAAACACACGATGTGTCATTTGTCCTAATTTAGCCACGGCTATGGAGGGGTGCTTTGGATGTCTACCAGTGAATAGCAATGCAGCAAATAATAACAACAGCACCATCAACCAATTAGAAACGACAACACACACACATCATACATGCCCCACTCATACAAACTACGTGAAATTCAATAATTAGAATAATTTTCCTGGAAACAGAGAAACACTGCAGATATAATCATGGCTGCAATTAAAATTGTGTTGCTGTTTGGAGACAGTTGGCTGTTTTGGCTTCTGGCTTTTTGCGAGAAACTAAATATTACCATGGAACTAGGTTTTACAAATTTCCCACAATTAAATGGTTTGGAATGCGAGGAATGCAGTGGAGGCACTGATTTGGGGAATGTACAAGGGGTGTCCCTTACTTTATTGATGAAACAAGACATGGAAAAACTAATGGAACTATTTCCTCACACCATCTTCATCTTTTCCATTCTAATTCAAATGGAGATGGACCACCAGATTTAATGGTAACATTGAGAAATCCCAGAGAAATGTTAATGAAGCTTTTTCAGCATTCATGACAGACCACAACCAATTATGGATTTTGAACAACAACATACAGTTCTACATGGCAATTTCTATAGGCATGACAGAGTACACCTAACCGATGAAGGAAATGCAGTGTTCCTTGATAACATCAAAACAGTACTCCTGATGGGCTAAAGTTCTGCACTTAGTGTTCCCCAAACTGTCCTTTTAAGGACTACTTATCATATATAAATACACAAATATAAAAAATAATAACAAAAAATGTTTTTATTATACCCACGGCTACAATTCATTGACTTTTGTCATAGCTGCAGCGATTGCTAAAAGTTAGTTGAGAAGGGGGCTGGCTTTAACTTTGATACTACTATGCAACTTAAATAATCAGTACAGAACAACAATGCCATGTACTTATATGAAATAACTGAAAAATAATAAAAATATGTAGCAATAAACTAGGTAGGCTAACGTTCCACAGCCACACAAATATAAAACCACAATTGAAAAGACACACCCTAAAATACATTATATCTTACATCTAAAACTACAGTACAATTCCTCCTTTTCAAATTCATTTTGTTAAACTATTTCCTTCTATTTCTCTCCAAAGTCTCACATGCTGAAATGTCTGAAAACACACATCCAAAATAAAAAAGACTCTCTAATATCTAACAAATCTCGGACCATGGCCTATGGCCATGGCAAGGGATTTTTCACCCCCAATGAGATTATACCTAAACAAAGAACTTTAAAGAAATTATAAAACAGTGACACCCCAAACTATATAGCCAAGCATACCAAACTACACATACCCGTGGCTATCTGTAGTCCTTTGTAGCCTCGAACATAGCCACAAATACTGACAAAACGGTAGAAAGAAAATACTAACCTGCCCCCGAGGCCCTCACCAATTGTCTCCTTCATGTGTGCCAGCTCCCCCCACTCCCCAGATGGCCTCCTCACCTCCTCTACCCTTTCCCTTTCACCCAGAACACACGCTGCTTCTGTGACGCAGTTTGCATCAAGATGTCGTCTATTCGCGGCTATAGCCGAGGTTACAGAAAGCTTTGTGCTGCAAACTCGGTCCCTACGCCGCCCCCCCCTCCCCCAACTCCCAAATTTCACTCAGTGCCCTCTGGCCATCCCCCACCTCTACCCTAATGATATTTATATGTTTCTTCACCTACAGATAGCTTTTTACTGCATTTCATTTTCCCATAACCTCAGCTATAGCTGCGAATATCTCTCGCATCGAGAGAAAAACAAGATGGCGGTTGTTTCATTTCTGAAAACCATGATCCTGAAATGCACTATGAGAGATTTGAGTATAATTTTTGTGGGGATGAGGCCACCCTCTTCTCCATCAAATTTTTAAATAGCCACTGCACGGAATAACCCCAAACGACAAAAGGATTGTGAGTCAACCCTTCATGCTGAAGTTGTTTCGGACCTGGTCCAAATCCATCCAGCGGTTTAAGCTGTGCGCTTTGGCATAAATTGACCTTTATGGTCTATGGAAAAATGAATGGGAAGCAGGCTGCACTTTTGGGGGAATAAAACAATTTAGCCATTAATAACTTTTTCATTTTATAACAAATCTTTATGAAACTTTGCAGTTTGAGGGGGCCAGCCGACTTTTAATCATTTTCAGAAATTCGGGCTAAATCTGTTACTCGAATCAAAAGTTATTAACAATGGAATTTTGAGAGGTTCCTATGTGTCTCTGACTCACCTTACCTATAGGCCAGCAGTCTGATGGAGTCTGGTGCCTGGGACAAGTGCATGATGGTGCTTCGATGCTCTCTTTTGATTTCCTTAAATTCAAATATAAGTTGAGAGCCTCAGAGTTTGCTCACTATCAAACCCTCTGTGAAGTAATTGTAAACGCATTGGTGCCTTTAAATGCCTTTTTATGTGATAATCCTCAATTAATCTGCCTCTCCAAGAGCTCCCCACTCTCGGCCTCCTCTATATATAATTTGCTGACACAGGCATGTAATAGTACTCCTTCAGAATGTGGAAAAGCTTTGTGCTCTCTGGAGTTGGCTTTTATAATACTTGAAAGGGATTGGGGCCGAATCTGTACAGGACCATCCAGATATAAAGTTGACCTGAACCTGAAATTTACTCAACAGAGAATTACACATGGTATTTACTGGATGCCTTTGAGGATGAAGAAATGCAAGCTTCTGCAAAAAGACACATGTTGGAACTGCAAGAAAGAAGTTGGTAGTTACTGGCACATGTTTTGGTCTTGTGTAGAGGTTGTGGGTTTTTGGGAGGAGGTCTTGTGTCGAATGGAGCTTGTACTAGATCAGTCACTTCCCCGCTCCCCTACTCTGTGTGTGTTAGGATTATTCCAGGGGATATCCAAGTATCCATTGATCAATTTTTCTGGACTTCTAGGGTGCTTCAGATAGCAAAAAAACAGATCCTAAAGAGTTGGAAGATTGACAACAAGCCGACAATTGATGACTGGTTGCAAGATCTGACTATTCTATCGAGCAGAGAGAAGACAAGTTATCAGTGATTGTAAAGATTGGATTAATATCTTGCCATTTGGAATACATTCAATGACGTATACATGTGATATCCCTCAGGCCCCCCTGTCTTTTTTCTTTTTCTCCTCCTACCACTTCTCTTCTTTTCTTTACCTCCCCTTCATTGTCTACTTATGCTCCTTGTACATTTAGTATAAATCTTACATTGTAATTTACTCATATGTTTACTTTTTTATTTTTATTTAATGATTGTTAAATTGTTAATTGTTAAATTGTTAAATTGTTGAATTGTTAAATTGCATTGTTTTTCTTTCTCTGTTTTCTATTGAAAAATTTCAATAAAGAATTTAAAAGAAGAAAATAGGGCAGCTATGGCCGTCCTATAATATAAGCCACATAGATTTATGGCATGGTGGCTACTTAGGGTACACAGTTAAACAGCTTTGGGGACTGAAAGTCTTATTATTCTCAGTTTGGTGAGCATTGAATCATTCATGATAGGACTGCGTGTGTATTAGCCGTCTGGCCTGGGTAACATAACAACTATGTGGGACCGAGACTAGGAAACCTCCCTTCAATCCACAAGGAGAGTAGACACCTTCCTCCACGGAACAGGAACCCTCCCTTGGAGGTCCCCTCAGAATCTGCGCTTCAAGACAGTCCTGTCATGACAATGGTCATCTTACACCAGGGTGCTGAATGCTGGAGATGTTTTGATGAAGGCAAAGAGAGGATGGGGTGGAGTTATAGTAGCCCAGAGCCAAGGTCTAGACCACAAAGGGGTCTTGCTATTTTGGTTCTTGCTTGGGCTCCTACATATTCTATCCCTCCTCCCCACTTCCTGCAGACAGGCCACTCTGGGTATTAGATCAGTAGGCAAAGGACATTTGTTACAGCAGCAAGGAGTGAACCCCTAAGAGGCTTACTGTGTATCAATGCACTATAGCATTCTGCCTACATAAGTCGGGAAAGTCTCCTCCGGGTTGATTCATTGTTGGACTTCAAGACAAGATGGATTCAACTGGAACTCTGTCGGAGTCACTGTTTATTCCAAAGTCCTCTTCCATAGAAGTGAAGACAGAGAGCACTAATGAAGAGGAAAGCTCTTCTCCCTAACCATCAAAAAGGGCCTATTTGAGATTACCGCTTCGATGTATAAGGCCTACTGCAACAGTGACATTGGCAGCCAGTACCCTGTTCACTGGAGGTAAACACTGGAAATGCTTTCTAATACCAATCCTGGTTGGAAAGGACAGACGAAAGGACACACCTGCCCCATAAACCCTATACTGGATCTCCCATCAACCACAGAAACAAGGAAGCAACCCCTGGTCCTCCTTGTATCTATGAACTGCCTCAAAACCAGTATGGGCAGCATTGACCCTGTCCAAGCTAATGCAAGGGTACCTCAGAAGTCATCTTTGACCTCAACAATCAACTGACGCCTATATCTGAGTTTTACTCAATGGCAATGGCAAACCTCTGCTGTCTTCACATATGGGACCCGCCGAGTCTTTGAGCATCCCCTGACTCAATACCACCTGCCTGGCTACCAGCTTTTTTGAGCTTTAAGCCGTTGCTGCTGCAGTATCCCGATGCTATGTTGGTCCAACCAAGCCCCTCACCACCAAAGGCCATTCTAAGCTTCTCTGCACATGAGGCCATAGAGTCTTCCAGAGCTGCCGACCCAACCCCACCCGCCATCTTCAGCATCTTTGCCTGCAAGCCATTGCCACTGCCGAACAGAACCACATATTATCCCCAATGCTCCCTGATTCGACCCCACCCTGTACTGAAAGTGCCCAGATTCTCACCACCGGTATACAGCAGGTGTGAGCAATGGTGTTGCATGTGTATGATGGATGGTTGTATTTATGTAAGGGTGAATAATGCAATGTAGCTGATTGAGTGAGTGTATGCCGTATGGTGGCTGTGTGCTCGCGTGTGGATGAACAAGTGGTTGGTGCAGGGATGCCAGTGTGAATGGAATAGATGAGAGACTGAATGCTTTGTCAACAGGTGTCCGTGTGTGAGTGAGGTTCTCCTGCGACAGCCACTGAGGAGCTGATTTTGGCAGGTGGGGTTAAGGGGTAGGGAGTGAGCGGTGGGATTTGGTAGCAGGGGGTTTGGTGCATTTTTGGGCATTCATCAATGCTAAATCAAGCTGCGAGATGAGAGAATACCTCCAGTTCCGAAAAGCGCTGAAAACTCTTCTCTTTTAACTCTTTTTCTTAAGACTTTGTTGCACACCAGGGCTGTCCCTTTTCTCAGTGCCTTGATGCCTTCAGGCCATAATATACGCTCTATAAGTACGGCACATCATACAAGCATGATATATTATTAACAGACTAGACTGACATTTGGGTGCAACCACCAGGCTTGCCATTTCTTACTGTGGAATGACATCTTTTACGGGGCATGTATGATAAAGAAAGCAAGATGAGTGTTATTACTTGGCTAGACTGGCATTTGGGTGTAGTCGGTCTAGACAGTGTTTACTGTGGCATGACCTTCTTAATGGGGAGCTGTTAAGATGATGGATGGAACTTCTAAGTGGAATGTGAAATGAAGGGAGATGTATTGGAATGTAAGAGTGCAGAAACGGGTGGGAGATGGAGGAGAGTAGAGGTAGGTTGTCACTGTGAAGATACTTAATAAAAGAACATATGTCATAAAACCTCAACAAGAGTCCTTTGGCATTCATCAAGGAAAATGATGTCACAACAGCCATCAATAACAAATCAAGCATGATATGTTAATACATGATGAGTCTTATTACGTGGTTATACTGGCATTTCTATGCAGCCAGTTTGGACATGTTTTCTTATTGTGGCACAGAATTTTGAATGGCAAAGCCAACGTATGTCCTTCCGTAGGGATCCTGCCATATATTGGCCGAGACAGCCTGGACATATTTTCTGATAGTTGCATTACTGGAATTATTTGCAGAGCAGAGATTCGTATGTTCTTATGTGGGAATACTATCATCTACATAGGTGCTACCAAAGTGGACATCTATGGGCACAGCCAGAGTGAACATGTTTTACCATATATTGTGGGCAAAGGCATCATGGAAATGCTCCTTTGCACTGTTGGTGAATTGCATTGGTTGGATTTTTGGATTGAAACCAATAGCAAATTGTCTGGCCTTTTAACCAATTTTTCACAGAACGTGTGTTGTATAATGTACAATTTTAACCCATTATTCAAAAACATTTCTCTGTGAGGGAGGGTACCATTCCACCCTGAACCACGTTTGGTTGGTTCAGCCTCCCTCTCTGTGCTCGCACACTGTGGCATATTTGTGGGAAATGTTTACACCCTTAATTAATGACCAGCTGCCAATGGGTGAGTAACTGATTGGTGAATGGTTATGAATGTGTGCATGTAAAGCTGGGGTCCAGGCAAAGGGAACTGGCTCATGGATGTTTTCTTACATGTTTTACTGGTATTTTTGGGCAAAATCAACTTGATGAATGTTATTACACAGAAGAGGGGTGGGGTGTATAGCGCAATGGGGCAGGAAGACTGGACATTTTCTTTCTTTGGCATGGCATTTTTTACTCATATAAGAGGGCACTTGTGCAGTCAGCAAGTAAATGTTTTCTTACTGTGGCATTGCATGTTTTATTGGTGTTAAATACAAAGTCAACATGATGAGTGTTCTTACATAATAGGTGGAGGCATACGTGCAGCCAAACAAGGAAATGGTTCTTTAATGTAACAGTGCATGTTTTACTGGCTTTGAGGGCAAAGCCAATATGAGTATTTGTACATGGCGGTGCGGCATTGGGCAAGCAATTTGGGCAGCAGCAATAACATGTTTCCTCTTGTGGCAGGAGAGCTTTACTGGCATAAAGGTCAACGCCAACAAGAGAATGTTCATACATGGGGATACTGGCATATACCAGCAGAGCCCGCATGACATGTGTACTTACGGTATCATTACTGTGCATAATGTTATTGGCCACGCCCAGATTTGGCAGGTACGTTTGGGTATCAGGAGGCAAGAGCCAGGCCCAGCCCCTTGTTTCTACGCTAGGTGAAAGATTTAAGGTTTTATTGAAACGCATAATCCCATCTTTCACCTAGTGCAGCGCGCAGCATACCCCTGCAGCAGCATGATGACCATGCTGCTGCACTTGCATGGTGATCCGGCTGGAGTGGGGAGTGACCTTTGTTGCTGAGCATGGAACCACTGCATGGCTTGCTGGTGGGCCCACACATTTTGAGTTACGCCGCTTCATTTTAGCTGCTGAAGTGTTTGCCTCAGCACACGTGTCTACAGACCCAGACTGAAACTTTTCTCTGTGTTTTCCCTTACAGAGGTGGCCTAGCAGAGTTCTTTTTTGGTTCTGTGCATTTTTGTTAGTTTAGTTAAACATTCTGTATCTTGGTTGGACATTCTTTTATGTTAGTACCCCCATAATATTGTTGTTTATGTTGCTTTTGTGCCAGCTCACAGCTCTCGTGAAGAGTACAGCCTGCCCTCGGTCCACGTCATCAAAGGAGGCAAAGGAGTACCTGTTAGGCTGTGTCTTTTTCACGTTTATGGTTGGAATCACTGTTGGTTTAATAGTAGTGAGCGGCAGATTAGGCACTGTAGCCCCTACTCCTCCCTGTGCTCCTGCGAGTAGTAGTCATGTCTTCGCTACATTCAGTTAAGATGTGTGAAAGATGGCGCCGCCAAGAAGATGTCTAGCATGAAAACCTGCCTGGAATTAGATAAATACTCCGAAACATTTGATACCAACACATTTCTTACACTCCCATATCTGCTTCAAATTCAGGATACACGCATCAACATTTCCTCTGTGTACTCTTCCCTGCTCAAACCCAGGAACCTGACACCTGCCCCAAACTCACGAATTCTTCATTTGCGGTTCAACTCCCTACAGGCTGAATGTCGCAAATTATTTATTTATTTGTACATGTATAGTTATTCCACACCTCCAGCATTTACCTGAAATCAACAGCAATTTGTTTTCCCTTTCATTTGAAAGTGAACCTGTGTTGCCCACATTCACTGATTCCGTGCATATAATATGTACCACTTAGAGACTGCATTGCAGTCTGCATAGACGCCTCTATGGATGCAAGTGCTGCGTGTGTCTGTCCTGTAGACTCTCCTACAGGACCTAGCGCTGTCCCCATTCAGTCCTGTAAAGAGCACTATGATTATAGTACTACAGAAATACAGTGCTATATGTAACATCTAGTGATAGCAGTGTGAACTGCATTCGGGGCTGTATGGACCCTGTATGGATACAGAAGCTGTCCGTCTCCTCCCTGTAGACTCTCCTATACAGGCTCTCCTGCGGTATTACCCACTTTCACCGAATTACACTTTCACAGAATTTCTTATGGCGTAATTTTTACCACTTATTTTTTACTGAAAACATGCAGATGGTAAATTGGGGAAAATTATATAAAAGGGGACTGGAGGACTAAGAGGGTGGTGGCGAGTATCAGTCGCTCTATGGAATCTTATCGTGCTCGCATTCAGTTATGCATGTAGCCATCCATGCGTACCAGTGCTGCGCCCAATCAGTGCTGTTTAAGACATGTGGGGCCCGATTTATGGAACTTTTAGCACGGTGTAATGTGACTTTGCACTGGTGCAAAGTCACTTTGCACGGCCAACAAACAGCCTGATTCACAGAGCGGTGCAAAGTGTACTTTTGTAGTACAAGGTCAATACACTTTGCACCGCTCTACGAATCAGAGTGTTTGTTGGCAGTGCAGTGTCACTGTGCACCAGTGCAAAGTCACTTTGCACCGTGTTAAATATTCCACGAATCAGGCCCTTACATTGGTGGTCTGATCCCCTTCTGTAGACAGAGAAGTAGAACCTCCCTGCAGATCACAGGAACACATTTTTGAGGGCTGGTGAGGAGGCTACAATAAAACTAGAATAAAATACAGAGTGGTGACATGCTTATTGTCTTTTTATGCCATCATAGCCCCTACAACCTTACCCAAAGACCCGCTTACCCGTTCTACCGCGTATATAATGCAGAATGGGGTGCCATCAGGGGGCTGCAAGCACAGCTTCGCAGTCACCACCAACAAAATAGTACCAGCCTCTTTCGATGTCATCTTGAGTGGCAGGAGCCCCTGCGACTCAAAGAACTGAGATGTGGAAACTGAAGGGGCTATTTTTTCTGCAAACATTAGGATTAAAGGAAAATCAAGGAAAATGGCAGTATTTTCTCTTGGTCTTTGTGGTGATCAATGACATTTATTTGAATAGTAATTTCTTTTTTTAACATGATGTGTAAAGTTGAGACTTTATGTGGCCGGCCTTCCTTAATGATATCTTGCCCTGTTGAAAGCAGTCAGAATTGTTTCAACCATTCTCTTCCAGACCTCATGGTCCTCATATGGCTCCCCATTGAAGAATGCAATCTTCAAAATGGAGCGCCCAATATACAGAGTGGTTCCTCTGTGCACAAAGCTTGTGGACACGCATGCTATCTCTGGGTTATCTTGTATACTTCAGAGGGCACAATCCAAGAATGTACACACCCAGACTCTGAATCATCCCTTTACTATCTTTTCTCCACCACCATGGAACACTTTGCCCACTGGGATCCCGCTTCCTCACTCCCTCACCCTTCTCAGGAAAGAATTCCAGGTCTTCCTCATCACGAAATTCCTTGTTACAAAGTACTGACCGCTCAACCCTCATTCCATAATGCTCTTACGTAGCAACTTTGATAACCCCATTAACAGAGTTACATGTGACAGTTCCTTCTAGACGTCGCCCCATTGATGAGCCTTGATGCCTTTGGTCAAACCTTAATATTGATGTTTGACAACTTACTCCCTATCTTTTCCCAGTTAATGTAGTCATGATCCCGGCCCGCCCCATTCTAGTCGAGTGTCAGCAAGCTACCCTACAAGAATGAAGGCAAGAGCCAGAAATAATTAGAAGGGATGCAAGAAATCAAAGGGAAATAGATGAAGCAATAGAATGGAAAAGGGGAGAGTGAGGTTTTGACGTCAGTCTCATTCGTAAAGAACAAATGAGACCGAGCACAGAAATACGGTGGGATAGAGTGGAAGAGATTCTCCCGATAAAGGAAGTAATACCAGCAACATATAGAGTAGCGAGAGACGAAAAAAGATTTGATGCAGAAAGCATCGGGGAAAGGATCGATAAGTTCTATCAACAGTAAAGGCAAAATAGCGAGTATGAAACCCAAGGGAACGATGATCGATCCCCAATACCTTAATCAGGAAGTGAGGAGAGAACCCTGTTCAGTGATGAACGTCAAGCATTGTCTTTAAGCAACTGAATCTGGATAAGGTTGAAGGGGATGATAGTCACACTAGTTGGGGACTAGACATGTCAGATGAGGAAAGGGAGTCCGGTCTTGGGGCAGAAGAAGGGAGCGCGTGCACCCATGAAGAAAGCCTGCAAAGGGATAAGGAAGTAAGATGGTCGGATCTGGAACAACCTAAAGATAGAACACCAGATCCTACAGCATATCCTTGATTGTCCCAGAGGATGATCACATAGTGAGAAGGGAGAGTCGCCATCATATGTGAGCAGGTTAAAGTCATTACCAGAAGGAGACAGACAGAGACGATTATCCCTGCCATTGATAGACTAATAGTGGGATCTGACTATGGGATGGGGATTACGCAGTTTCCCTTTTTAGAAAAAGGGGGATCAGGACTGCAATATGTTCCATTACCATAGATGGACAAGGATAACTTAAGGTGCAAGCTCCCTAGTTTGACTCTGGCCACTTGGAAATGGATATACGAATTAGAAAAAATGGTAGGAGGAAATATGCTGGCCATAGGGGAGATAAAAGGTCTCCTGGCAGCTATTCTTTGGGAGAGGGCTGATGACATATGGAGGAGAGGTGGATATTCAAGTGTGACTGCACAAAACACAGCGCATGATGGAGCGCTGTTTAATAATTGTAGAGCGGATGTTTGGAGGGCACTCAAGGTTATCCTGATAAATCAGATGTGGGTGTGATTATGACATGTAAAATGAAGGAAGATGAAGACTCTATTGCTTATATTCAGGATATAGAGGAGAAATGCCAATTTGAAACTCGCGAGCTGTGGGAAAAGACAATGGCATTATTTAACCACATTTTATGTTAGGGGTTGCCTGTGCCAGTACAGAGGAAGATGAAAAAAACAAGTAGGGATAGAAGCAAAGCCATGGGCTGAGATACACCTGACAATAGTACACCATTGTCGTTTATTATAAGAGAAGAACAAAAAGAAAGCTGAGAAGAGGAAAATAAAGGAAGCTTAATTAGTTCAGAAAAAATTGCCAAAGCTTGCCATAGAAGGGGGGGTATTGACAAGCAGAGAAGGATTGGGAATGCTGGAGACAATGGGTACACTGCAGGTGAATAATCTTTGCCAGGTGGATCAAGGTGGATATGGGTTCATACCACGAGGCAGAGGTATGTGTTACAGAGGAAGAAGAGGCGGATTTCAAAATAATCAGGGTGGGTTTCAAAGTATGCAGAATGAGAACCAGAATGTTCAGGGAGGATGTAATGAAGGATGGACTAATAGAGTTCCTCCAGTATGTTTTAATTGTGTAATGACAGGACACATTACGTGCATATGTGGGAGCCACCTTCGAGGCTAAGAACCTCAGGGTCATATTCAACTCCACACTCTCCTTTTCTCCTCACATCTCTGATGTCTCTAAGAAGTCAAACTACCAACTGAACCTCCTCAGAGGTATTCTTTCTTTCCTCTCCTTCCACCAGAAGCTCACTGTCTCCAGACCTCTGGTTCTCTCTAGGCTGGACTACTGAAACAGCCTCTTTCTAAATCTGCCTGCTTCTACTCTCTGCCCTCTGCAACTCATCCAGAACAGGACTGCAAGACTTGTCCTTGGCCTCACGCCCAGGGATCGTATCTCTCCTGCACTGAAATCTCTGCACTGGCTCTCAGTGGCTGCAAGGATTAAGTTCAAGACCCTCTGCATTGTCCGCAAGGCCTTCTGGGGCCTGGGGCCTTAATACCACCAACTCTCTCTTCGTAAATATCTTCCTAGTCGAGCTCTTCGCTCCTCCGCCTCCAACTCCCTCTGGGGCAGTCGCTTCTCCAAGCAAGAAGTTGGTGGTAGATCTCTTTATTCGGCAGGATCCTCCCTCTAGAACAGCCTCCCTGCCTCTCTGAAACTTGAGGAGAACCATCTCTGGTTCTAGCAGCATCTCAAGACGTTCCTCCTTGCTTCTGCCTACTATCTTCCTCTCCCTTGCTGAATTCCTGGATGAAACAGTCAGTAACTGCACTGGTCACCTGGCTAACCTCTGATCTCGGGCCCAGGTCCCCTCCCCACCAGTTGCACACATGCACTGCCCTCTGGCAACCCTTGCACTTGGGTCTGTATCTGTAACCCTACAGTCCCGCTACCCGCACGTTGGACACCTGCTGTCAGCATTTACCCTTGCACTTGCACCAGCTGGCCACACTATTGTTGATCCCATGTACTGCACTGCCCCTCCCCTTTCCCGTCGCACTTTTCCCCACCCCTCTCTCCTGCACTTGCGTGATCTCAATATCGCCTGGACTAGTAAGATCGTTGTCTCTGTCTTCCCTTTGTTCTCCTTCCCTTGCCTCGCTGCGCCTTGAAACACTTCAAGGCACGTTATAAATGCCATATAATATCCTATCATATTATAATGTACAAAATGGACAGTTCTCAAGATGGGGGACAGCTTACCCTCTATCATATAGCACAGAGACCAGAGAAAGTTTTGCCCAGGATCACACATCTCATCAGACACAAGCGCTGTGAGTACAGCAGGTACCACAGCAGGGAAAGGAACAAATGAATCCACCACAAGGGCAGTCACAACAAGCCCCTATGCAGACACATCAATATGCAAACACAGGTCAAGTATTGACACCTAAGATAGGAAGTGTCACTGTGGTAGGAGGAATACTTTCTCAGGGATGGGGTTGAGGGTGAGCCTGTATCTGCAATAGGACAGCTCACAGGGTGACTTGATATGTTCAGTTCTATCAGTGACACCAGACGCCCAAGAGGAACCAAGGGTCGATGTGACGATAGGAGGCAAATCATTTCCTTTACTTGTAGACACTGGAGCAACTTTTTATGTATGTACGAGAGGGAAAGAATGCAATGTCAGGAATTGCCATGAATGCTCAAGGGTTCTCTGGAGCTACAAGTCGAGTTCCTTTTACTGATAAACTACCAGTCTCCATAGGAGAATGAGACATGTCCATTCCCTTGTTGTATTCACGACAGACACTGGTCAATATTTTGGGAAGAGATTTAATGAAAAAACGTAATATGACGATTTTGTTTTCTGATCACGGAATAGTGGGCCTCATTACGAGTTTGGAGGTAGCCATACCATCATTACCGGCATGGCTACCTCCAAACTCGTGTCCGGGTCTGGGTTCCAAAAAAAGGGAATTACCGGGCCATTCCGACTTTTGCAGGCCTGGTAATTCCCATTTTCAGGACCCGGACCCGGTACGTCCCCATTCCCATTTGAGCACCGATAGGGCTCAATGGGAATGGGGAGGATGCTAATAAAGGACCCGTTAATGACAGGTCCTTTGTTAGCATCCTGGTCTGCTTGCGGGTGCCAGTATGCACGTCAGGCCAGACCAGACGTGCATACCGCCACCCGCGAGCAAACTTGTAATGTGGCGGCCCGGTATGAACGTTCATACCGCGGCCGCCAGGGTCATAATGGGTTGTTCCAATCCAGGAATACACTATTTAAATGTTGGAGAGTTCACACTGGCTTTCACAGGGCAAGTAGCTCTGTAAGGTGTTACGGTAGGGCCAGAGAAGGTTGACAGACTATTCCTATAGAATCGAAAGCAGCCATAGTACAAAAGGAAATGGCAATGCTTGAAGGGATAGATGATGAGGGTAGACCCTGGAGAACAGTGATAGCTCTTGAGGAAGGGTATAGATTGACTGACATAACTGATGACGATATGTTCAAGGAGGACCAAACAGATGACAAAGTGGTGTTCTTCATGAGCATTACATACTGGATAAAGATAGAGAAAGGGGAAGTTCCACAGCGAGTGGCGATAATGAGGGATATTTTCAGGAAGACTTGAAAAGGTGCCAAGTGCCTTATGGACCATAGGCCCTTATGACGTAGGTTTATATAAGGGGATAGGAGAGGTTAAAATAAAGCTAAACCCAGGAGCGATTTTACCTCGAGCAAAACAGTACCCCATGTCTCGAGAAGCTGATGAAGGTATATTCCAGACTATTTCAGCACTGATGAATCAGGGAATTCTGGTGCCATCAGAATAATTGTGTAATACTGCAGTGTATCCGATTAAAACATCTATAGGGGGATCATGGAGTTTTATCCAGGATATGAGACTGATTAACCAGATTGTAGACACTGCGTTTCCTCTAGTTCCTAATCCGGCGACAATATTGTGCAGTATCCCAGTGGACGCCTGATATTTTACGGTGATCGATTTGAAAAATGCATTGAAGAGGTTAAGATTAATTCTAAACCTTCCAGCCATCACCTCTTTGTTTTTGCTTTGTCACCCCAAGTGGGATGGGTATGCCCAGATGTGGGTCCCGTGCCTGCAGGGTCTAGCGACCCAAGCTACTCCTCACTGATGAGGCCCAACAAGGCTGAAACATGTCTGGGGATGCTTGTGGTCTCATGCAGAAGGGATGTGACCTAGCAGTTGGGGTGGAACCAAGCCTGATTTGCATATGGTCTTTCCCCTTCTGTAATGGCTTGGCAGGCAAAGAATGATGTTCTTGAGGGTTGCCCGGAGCAATGCCAGAGGTTAATATTCATTCTAAACCTTCCAGCCATCACCTCTTTGATTTTTGCTTTGGCCATCCTTGTCCAGCCACAGTTTATAGCGTGTGATTAGGCACTCGTATGCGCCATTACTGGTGCCTGGCTCCACAGTAATGAACAACTCCATGGTACACATATGAAGGTGGTGGTAGACTCACACATATCACACATGTCACACATATCAGGATGGCCCCCTTGCCGAATAGTTGTCATTGTTTGGCAATGCAACATGGAGCAGTCGGCTACCTTTACTAAAGAATAAGGATAAATATACATAATATAAATACAACAAACAGTTGGAAGATGTGTTGGGTAGACTAAAGGTGCTCTTACAGGCAACAGTCTACAACTCTAGTACTAACGTATATAGTAGCCCAGCCATTTACAATTGGCCCTCCTAAATTGTATCAGCATGGAATAGAGGGAAGACAATATTGCATCGTTTTCATGGTCACCAGAAATGTTTATCAGTATTGAGCCATGCATTTCTTGGGCCAGACTGCACAGATATGCCTGATAACCACAGTGGCTACTGGGCTACGTAAGCAGCATGGAAACAAAATATCCCTTTGAAGAAACTCAACAAATCTCTCCCTAGTACAGACAGTTCCACTGGTAGCACAAAAGCAACAAAACATCACTATACCAGGCACCATGAAAGCAAAATGCAGGGCATTTACTGAAACATACAGCAACTTTGCAAAAGGATGAAAATACACAGAAATGTAGCACACAGGTGGAAAAATATCAACACACTATACATGGTAAATTAAAGGAGCTCTCACAGGCAGCATTCTTCAACTACAGGCCAGCTTACCCAGAAGCCCAGACTTTTACAAAATGGCTGACCCCGTGCACTCAGAATTAATTTGCTGATTGTTCGGGGTGTTTCCTACTTCCTCTTTGATTCGCTCATCTCACTCTTCATCAGCTGTTTAGCGTGGGATAGAGGAAGGCCAATGTTGCCTCAATGTTGTGGCCACAAATAATATTGGTCTGTTTCTAGCGATGCATTACTTGTGCCTGACTTCACAGCAACATCTATTAACCACATGTGTTATTGGACTGTACAAGCAGCATTGTAACACAAATTGCACTTAAAAGCAAATCCATATCATTCGGCAATGCAGGCAGTTACACTAGTGGCGCAAAAATGATAAAATATCAGTGTGCCAGACAGCATAAACCAAAATGGGAAACCCTTAAAGCATCATTGACCTAATCTCTCTCCAGCCTAAACGGCTCCACTGTCCCTTGAAAAATAGCCGCTGCTGTAATGGAGCCTTGGGTAGGATGCACTGGTCAAGCATGAGCTGACTAACACCATGGGAAGGGAAAAGGGAAGAAAGAAAGGCCAGTCAGCATTTACTTCAGGATTTCCTGAGGGGGTCTCGACTGAGGGGTTTGGACTGTAGGCCTTTCCCCAAGTGCAATGATATTCGGTCCTGTAAGCACTGGCCTTCTTGATGCGTTTTCCAAATCGTGACCACTGGGCATAATTACATTATACACAGATGGTTGGCATCTTGCCAGAAAGCCCAGTATGCGCTTAGCGATATTTGGGCTCTTGAAAACAATTTTAACAGAGTCAAAAACATTGCTACCTCTCTGTCAGACCCTCGTACAACTCAGGACTTGGTCTTGCGTTGCAAATAGGCACCCTATTGCGGTTCGAAACCAGTGTGTACATGTATTAACGTGTGCTTCCCTGGGTACATAAACACTTAACACCAGTTTAGGTACCCTGTGCAAATATACAATCCCCTCAGATGTCTGCAGAGCTATTAGTCTTCCCGAATGTACACGGTGGATACAAACAAGGTGACTAATTCTGGGCAATGCTGCATGGGCATCCCATAAGCGCGGCAGGGTAACTGCTGTTACCATCGGCAGCTGGGAGAGGGCCAGCCCCAACCTCCCCGTGCCTGCTCCTCTCCTCCCCCCAGCTACGGAGACATGCAGTCTCAGCAGCACAAAGCCACGGAAGGGTAAGGTGCGAACACGGTCATCTCACCCTTCCTCCAAACAGCAAGGTGCTAAGCACCATAAGGAAAACAACCGTCAGGCGGGGCCCAGGTTCAAAAGATCTGCCCCCACCAGGGGGCCAGACAGTCGGCTATCCGGCCGGGGGCTGCGACAACAGCAGCCCCCACCACATACACAACAAAGACCGAGGGCCTCCCTGGGTCCTATAAATATGAGCAGCATGCTCAGAGTAAACGCAATCTGTTTGTGGACCCTGAACGGGGACCCAAGCAAACAGGAGGTTCATGTTTACTCAGTGTCTTCCAAATCTTCTTGCTTCTTCAACAGAGATATAAAATAGATACAAAAGATGCCTGGCATGGAACATTGATACCACAATCAAAGAAGCCATATGGGCCAAGGAATTTATAGAAATCTTTTCCCTAATAGAAGCCCAACGCAAAGGGAAAGACGCTTTCAGAGACCTCAAAAAGATAGAAGAAAAAGCTATTGCCAGAAACGCCCAGGTCGAACAAAACTGGGACAACTGGTTACACGCCTTTCCCATTTTAGCAACAATATATGAAGAAAAATTCCCCATGGATGGTAGGAAGATCTGGGCATACGTTGATAAAATAAGGGAAGTAAAAGTAACACAGAGGGGGAAGACATGGCTAGCATACGAGATCAGATTTAGGAGGAGCATGTCAGAAAGGCCGGCCATTGAGTGGGATGAAGTCCAGAACCCTCAACGCCGAACCTCCCCAGGAGGAAGATACCATGCCTTCTTCTTCCAAAAATAGCAAAGATTTGCCAGGAAGCAAATCCCATGACAATGATAAATCCAAAAAAGGGGAGCAGCCCTTTGGGAGGAACCAGCCTTGGGCGGCTAAAAATAATGCCCACAGACAGAACAAACAGCAGGCTGCCAAATCCAACATCCCATGTAGAAATTTTGGGAAAAACCAGTGTACATGGGGCAAAGAATGCTGGTACAAACACGCCTGCACAAACTGCAACGGCGACCATGCAGCCAGCAACTGCACCAGACTACCAGCCAAGAAAGAATGATATCCCAATTTTAGAACCAGGACGAACACCCATCAACCCGGCAACTTTAGGGACACCCTAAACAACTACCCAGACAAGGAAACCAGCAGGATACTATGGCAGGGTTTCACCAAAGGTTTTTCCATCCCATTTAAGGGCACTGGGTCACACACTATCCCGATGAACCTAAAGTCAACCAGGGACAACCCCCAGATAGTAGAAACCAAAATCAAGAAAGAACTGCATCTAGGCAGGGTAGCAGGTCCCTGGGACAGCATGCCTTTAAAGAACTATTTAATATCTCCACTAGGCCTGGTCCCCAAAAAAGAACCTGGGAAAATTAGGCTAATCCATCACCTCTCCTACCCTAAAGGCCAGTCTTTAAACAACGGCATCCCACACACAGAATCCGCCGTATCTTACACACATTTCCAAGAGGCGGTAAGGCTCATACAAGAGTGCGGCAGAAACCCCTTGATGGCCAAGCTGGACATCAAATCTGCTTTCAGACTTTTGCCAGTCCGCCCAGAGTCACAGCAGTGGCTAGGTTTCACTTTTAACAACAGATTCTACGTAGATAGATGCCTCCCCATGGTGTGTGCAGTATTCTGTGCACTATTTGAGCAATTCAGTTCCTTTTTCCAATGGGCTTTCCTAAAGCAGAGACCAGGGACAAAAATAGTGCATTACCTAGACGATTTCATGGTCATAGGGCCACCAAACTCCGGGGAATGTGGCAGGGCTTTAGCAAAACTTGAGCACATGGCCGCACAGTGGGGAATTCCCCTAGCGAGGGAAAAAAACCACCAAACCAGACACAAACATAATTTTCCTGGGCATCGAAATAGACACAGCAAAGGGTTCTGCAGAATCCCCAAAATAAAAATATCCGAACTCCTGTCTAAAATACAAAACCTGATAACGAAAGAAAAGGGGACAGTAAAGGAAATACAATCCTTAGCAGACAGCCTCAATTTCGCATCCAGAATAATACCTCAAGGGAGGATATTTTACAGAAGCCTAGAATTGAAAATCAAATCACTCACCAAACCACACTTGCATATCCGGCTAGGCAGAGAGGTGAAACAAGACCTAGAAACATGGGGAAAACTCCTCAGAGATTTCAACGGGTCTTTACTTTGGCCAACGCCTTTAAATACCCGGTCAAACAGGGTCCTATACACCGACGCAGCTGGGAGCAAGGGGTTTGGAGCCATAGTAGACTCTGAATGGGTGGCAGGACACTGGCCCAATTCATGACAAGCAGCAGGGTGGACAAGAAACATCACCCTACTAGAAACATTTCCCATCTGGCTAACATTACACATCTGGGGCAGGCGACTAGCGAATACGGAACTTTTGATCTGGTGCGATAACATGGCTGTAGTGGGCTCCATAAACAGAAGGTCTACGAAATGCCCTTTAGTACTGAAAGTATTACAAGCCATTACAACAGTCACACTACAAGAATACATTGTACTCAAAGCGAAGCACATTTCAGGGGCAGATAATAACATTGCTGATGCCTTATCTCGCTTCCAGTGGACAAGATTCCGAGAGCTTGCGCCGCACGCCCAAGAACAGATGACGCCAATACCAGTAGAATGCTGGGCAATAATGGGAAGACAAGAATAACGGCATCAACGCCAGCGCCAGAGAGCACAGGCCGGGATGCCCAACGAAAACCAGGAACCTCTAAAACGGGTGCCAACAACACATTGGCATCAACGCCAGCACCAAAGAGTGCAGGCCGGGATGACCAATACAAAGCAGGCACCTCTAAAACGGGTGCCAACAACACATTGGCATCAACGCCAGCGCCAGAGAGCCCAGGCCGGGATGCCCAACAAGAATCAGGCACATGACCAACGGGTGCCAACAACCTCACAGGCTTCCTAACGGAGATGGCAGAGAGGGCAGTGGCAAGCACTACTGCAACACAGTACAGTAAGTGTTTGCAAGCAGTATTTAAGGCCACAGGTGTAAACCACGTAGAATTAATAACGATTAAAGATATAGAAGTATTTTTTAAATGGGCCCGGGAACAAGGTTTCAAAAGGGATTGGGCTAAAAGACACCTGGTGGCAATTTCATATTTTACAAAAATACGGGGCGATTCAGACCCCACCCAGAACGCCCTCATCTCTTATGCAATGAAGGGATGGGGAAGAATAGAGGGTGCCCAAGTGGACACCTGCCGACCCCTTGATTTCAGCAAACTGGTGCAGATAGCAAGCCAGTTGGAAGCCATATGTTGGCACCCATACGAGATAATGTTATTTAAAACAGCCTTTTTCCTTGCCTACTTTGGGGCTTCCAGGGTAGGAGAACTCATCGCTTCCAGCACCAAGGCCACAAATGGCCTGGGTGTCATGGAAGTCAGGGTGAGACAGGAGAGTGTTAACATAGAAATGCAACAGTCGAAAACGGGTGCAAAAAGAACCATCAACATTTGTTGCATTGATGAAGCAACAAACTGTCCGGTTTGCATCACCAACCTCTATTACGCACAGCGACCCAAAGTGGGGGGGAGTTTTTTAATCCACAAGGATGCATCGGCCCTAAGCCGCTGCCAATTTAAAGGAGTGCTGATAAAAGCAATCAGCAAAGCAGGGTGGGATCCCAAACAGTTTGACACTCATTCCTTCAGGATAGGTGCCGCCACTGCAGCATGGCAGGTAAGCTTAGCACCGCAACAACTAAAAAACATAGGGGGATGGAAGTCAGACTGTTATAAAAGATATATCAGACCACAACTGATATAGCCATCCTCCCTAAAATGTTCTTTCTTTTCCCTCCCTCCCACCACCACAGAAACAACAGGCGAATCGAGGACCACACTCCGATCAGCATGGATAGTTGGCCACTCATTCGTTTTCAGGACAGGCAGATGGGCAGAAGAGACTAAAGAAGGGCCACCTTTCAGAAACACCATTACTTCATGGTGGGGATATAGAGGCCTACGTCGGGCCGACGTCCACGAAACACTAGCAGAATTGGTGGCATACAGGGACCCCCCCCCATAATTCCTGATCATTCATCTAGGAATCAACGACCTAGTCAACACGGCTAGACGCATCCTATGCGAAGAAATCTGCTCCTCCCTAGCAGGCATTTCGCACAACTGGAGGGGTACTGAAATATATTTCTCAGCCATCTTACCAAGAAAGAAATGGCTAGGGGCCAACTGCTACAAATCTATAGACATAGCCAGAGGAAAACTGAACAGGACGATAGAGAGATTCTGTATGACAAGAGGACTGGGTTTCATAAAACACCCAGCCATTACACCAGGCAACCCAGACCTTTTTCTCCACGACGGCACCCATCTGTCTAGCCAGGGCATGGAGCGTTTCTTTCGGGAAATCAATACAACACTTGCTCACAGGGGCTGTCTCTAGGGCATACTCTCGGGGGAACACGGTCAGCCGTCAACCTGCCCGTATGTGGCAGCACGGGTCAGAGGGGGTAACCTCAGGACCCGGTGCCCAAAAGTATGATACCATCATGATATGTGATATTGTTATTGCCATAACTCATATCTGTACAATCAAATTCTACGCCTTTTATTGCCAACACTTGACACAAGTTGTGAGCCTATCATTACGGGAGAGGGTTTGGGGTTCGGCCAATACTAATGCATGCATATGGGTTCAGCAGTTATGGGCAATGCTGCATGGGCATCCCACAAGCGAGGCAGGGTAACTGCTGTTACCATCGGCAGCTGGGAGAGGGGCAGCCCCAACCTCCCCGTGCCTGCTCCTCTCCTCCCCCCAGCTACGGAGACAAGCAGTCTCGGCAGCACAAAGCCACGGAAGGGTAAGGTGCGAACAGTCATCTCACCCTTCCTCCAAACAGCAAGGTGCTAAGCACCATAAGGAAAACAACCGTCAGGCAGGGCCCAGGTTCAAAAGATCTGCCCCCTCCAGGGGGCCAGACAGTCGGCTATCCGGCCAGGGGCTGCGACAACAGCAGCCCCCACCACATACACAGCAAAGACCGAGGTCCTCCATGGGTCCTATAAATATTAGCAGCATGCTCAGAGTAAACACAATCTGTTTGTGGACCCTGAACGGGGACCCAAGCAAACAGGAGGTTCACTGTTTACTTAGTGTCTTCCAAATCTTCTTGCTTCTTTACCACAGAACCCACCGACCCTACAAAAAGGGGAGAAGAACAAAAAGAAGTACAAGGCACTGTACGGTGCCCACAACAAGTCATGGGACACAAGAAGGCGGCATGGGTCAGAGGGGGTAACCTCAGGACCCGGTGCCCAAAAGTATGATACCATCATGATATGTGATATTGTTATTGCCATAACTCATATCTGTACAATAAAATCCTACGGCCTTTTATTGCCAACACTTGACACAAGTTGTGAGCCTATCGTTACGGGAGAGGGTTTGGGGTTCGGTCAATACTAATGCATGCATATGGGTTCAGCAGTTATGCTCTCCTCTTTGTCCGATACAATTGTTAACCTCTATTCCTTATCCACCAGAGATTGAGTCTTCCGGGGCGGTGCGGGGGGATTGATTCTTGAGCACTCCTTTGGCAGATACGGCTAGTTATAGTCATTTCAGGTAAGAGCCCAATCTGTACAATTGGGGATGGGGAGTTAGTACTTGGTTTGATGCCATTTGTTGTTCCCCTCCCACCCTCGTTAAATTTGGTGGTTTTAGTGGCTCGGATGTTACAGGGGTACATTTCGGACAGGGTCGGCCAGAATCCACTAGAGTATCTGAGACCCTTTTTCCCACCTCTTGCTGACACAGTAACTCCCCATTGTTCAGGCCTTTCCTGACACCATCCACCAATAAATGGACCAGTTATTTTCGAAGGAGAAGTTTGGTGAGAACAGCGCTACACTGTTGGAAGTTCCCCTGGCCAGACTGTGTAGGTGTACATTCTGCCAATTGTTGGCAGGGTTTGAGTGGCTTAAGCATCCCATTGTCCGAACTAGCACAGCCGCCAGCCGGGGGATGCAGCAGCAATAGAAAAAACAGACGCAGCAGCAAACCCTGGGTCAGGGGTATAGGATATAGGGCCTGATAGGCTGGACATGTATACTGGGGTATTGGTCCGCTCTTCCCATTTGTTCCTGATCCCTGGACTGACATGTGGGGGGATGCAAAGGCGTGTCAATTTTAATAGGGGGCTCGACATTGTGCAAAGAGCTGCCCCTGCGCCCCAATGGTCAAAACTGATGGGAAACTTAGAAGAACACACAAATCGGTTTATCTCACTAATGAGGGTGTAGGTTTTCCCCTGTTTCCCAAGTGAGACAAGCAAACTGGTTTTGGCAGTGCAAGGCATAGAGTACAACGGGGCCGGCACCAATGCTGGGATTTTCCTTTTCACCAACAACAGTTTTCGTTTGGGGAGTGGTACCGTTATTTGATCCAATATGGTAGATGTAACAGAAGAGAGAGGGGTAGCCATCTTCAATCTGTGTAGGAAGTTAGCAAAATGCCCCTTTTCCATTCTTGGGGATAGTAAAATGGTAAAATGTTCAAAAGAAGAAACCCCACTCAGTTAATTAGCGATTGGGATCGCAAAAGGTCACAAAATATCAATGCCAACTCAAGAATTCCATTCGCCTTGAATCCTTATTGTTTCCACAAATAAAAGCAGCCCAACATCGACCAACTGGGAGCCTTACCTGTTCCGAAATGCTGCATGAGTGCTTGCTGGAACCACTTACTGCATACGCATGTTCTAAAAGGCCTCCAACGAAGATAGCCTCTTTCCAAATATATTGGTAGCAACGTGCTCTAGGCAGAAGTAAAAAGGTAATGTCCAATACCATATAAACAAAGTCCTGATGTTCTCCTTAAGCAGTACTCGCTGGTGCTTTGATCCCATCCAGTGCTTAATTCGTATAAAAAAAATAAGTGCCAAGGCACAAATATTTTCTAGCACCCCTGTGACACTGTGGGTGGGCAGTTCCCCACCTCTGCTGCCACCAACCATAGCTGCTCCCCACAGAGTGGGCATATTTGGGATTACATGACAGCTGGCACCTGCTCATTGTGGTTGATGGATGCGTTATCACCACGTCATAATTAAAGCGAATCTAGACAATAAGTGGCAGGTGCTAAAAAAAAAGTGCCAGCCCTGGCAAACACCCCCACAAATTAAGCACGGTTCCCATGAATTAATAATCAATGCTGCTCTCGTGCACTGCGCTCAGGCGTGGTCTAGGCTACTTTTAGCAGGTTGTGGGTTGACCCCTGTGCTGTCTAAGCGTGCTGCTGGTTCCTCCATGCCAGTGCTGCCCCCGTGGTCCTGGCCCCCTTGTCACTGTTAGGCAAGTGTCACTTGATCTATATTTACCCAGGGGGTGGGGGAGGGGTGATTTTTATCACTGCAGACATACAGGGTTCCCCTGGAGGCATCCTGGGTCCCTCCCTTGCTCACCCCAAATGGCACCCTAAAACTCCACTCTGCGTGCAGAGGGCCCCCACACGGCCAATGTGTCCTTGTGAATGCTTTGGTAATACAAAGCATGTCCACAGACGGCAGTGCGTGCCCCCTGTGCAGCGGGCATGCCCCCCCGTGTAAACAAGAGCACCCTCGTTCAGAATGAATGCCCACAAAGGCCCCCTCTGTAAATCCAATGCACAGTTGGTTCTCTGGCCCAGCCATGAACACAAAATATAATAAAGTCCTCCCCTCCCCCCATGCACTGCACTGATGGGGAGCAGAGGACGGTGTGTTAAAAGAAATATAAGTTCCTGCACCCCCTCCACCAATAGCGACCAGAGGGGAAGCATGATGAAAGAGGGCCTTGCGGCATTAGGCATGCCTGCTAATGTCTCATGACAACTAAATATTTACTAAGCTGTGCTGGAGAGCGCAACCACACAGAGAGGTGTTTCTATAGCAACACAGCTGAGATGCGTGGCAAATTGCTAAATTACGTTAATTTTTACCAAGCAGGCTCCATGAGACCTGTGCAGTGTGTGCAATACCCAATGCGCAGGGAGCTTCCGGGTTACATCTCAGTCTGGAATTGGCTGAATAGCAATATGCAAATGCGTGGCTGAGTGAAGGACTCTATGTGAGGGGTGAGGTGGACGGACGGATGTACCAAGCCCGGAGCGCATCAAAGCAAAAGACGCCGGTGGGTAAATGATCGATGGAGTCCCTGGGTGGGGGAACTATTTCTTTAGGTAATTGGGCCCCAGGAAACCATCATCAGTCTGCAGACGAGGGGGTGCAATTAATATGTTCCACTTTACAAGACCTCAGATGGAAATATGGCGGTCCCTCTGGGACTATGCTGGAAGGCGTGGCCGTGAAGCGGAACTGACTGGTAGATTGTAAGCATAGGCATAAGGCATATGTAGCGGTTTATGGCTAACGCACAAGTAGACGTTTTGGCGAAGACACTTAGGTGTCGACCAAACAGGACCCCGAGCTAGGATTCCTTTCCTAAAATGTAAAGAGAGACTAATAAACTGTTGCAACAGGGGAAAGAAGCACAGGTGGTCATGGATAAGATATATCGTTTTATTCATAGGTCTGTGGAGGCATGGTTGTGGTTATAATAATAATAATTGGTTATTTATAAGGTGCTTAATACCCAGAGGTTTCGAAGCGCGGACCCAGGGATCGAACCTGTGTTGCTCTGTGTCGTCTGGCTTTCAAGGCAAGCGCATTGCCCCTGAGCTATCCTGCCAAGACTAGTTCATGTATTGATGCGTAGAGCATGAAACAGTGCATGAATTAGGGTTCATCAATGCACTGAACAGACAAGAAGTTGGATGCTGCCTGCATCTCAACCCATTAAGAGCAGCCCTCATCTGCTGGCTGTTATTGATACTGTACCGGCACAGGCAATACTCCAATGGTCCACCACCATCTCCAGCCATCCAGATGAAGAACCTGGGCTCTTACTTCCCCTATGGGCACCTACACCATCCTACATCCCCTCCTCCACTCCAGATACTACTCAAAGATCTGGATGTTACCAGGCACATTATTAATGAAATCACAGGCCAGGCAGCCTGGGGCGCCAGAGTCATGATGGCCGTAGATCACAGAGCACATATAATTATAGCCAAGACAACAGTGGCTCCCAATTGACGTGGGAGCCTGATTTAAGGTGATGTATCTGCTAAGAAAATAAGAGGAGACAATGTTTCCAATAGCACTGGAAAATCTACAAACCAGCATTGACACTGGGCTGGTGTATTGTCCCACCAACATACTGTGTAGAATGGTTTGGAGGGCAACCCTACAGCACTCCGGGCATCCAACACTGGAACTAATGATCAAAAGCGCTTTGAGCCGTACTTGCAAAATATAAAAAAAACGTGGGATGTACAGTATAGTGAATCAACCAGTCTGGAAGTCCACCAAAGTCCCACAAAGCCTTCACAGGTCCATCATGACCACCATCCTCCCAAGCAAGACCTTACGGGTGTCTCCAAATGACGTGCACGCTGTGTGACCAATGCATGTGTCTATGTTATGCTGTGCTGCGTATCCTTGTGTGGCACCCTAATATGTGTGTGACCGTTAAGCAGCCTGGAGGCACAGGTACGAGGCAAAACAACAATCTAAATGCATAAACCAACAATGCTCAGTCGGATTGGTGGATCGACAGGATTGATAGATACATGCAGGGACTGAATGAAGTATGTGTGAATGTAACTTGCGCGTGATTGTACAGATGGATACATAGATCGAGGTGTGCGTGGGTGGGATTTGTGCTTGCATGAGTGAAATGCATGCATAGCAGTGGGAATCTATCACACTGACTGGCGGGCGAGCACATGCAATTAATGGGCCCATGCTGGCGGTAAGCATGGATCTGAATTCATAATGAACCTGCTGCAAGGGGAGTTATTTGAAGGAAGTTACACAGGTGGGTCATAGAGTGAATGCCAAAACCTCACTGCATGAAAGGACAGGATGCATGAATGCACGCGGCTAATGCATGGGGTTTTCTGAAGCAGTCTGAAGAGGGGTGGCCCCTCAAAGCTTATATAGCAAGAAGGAGCGAGCAGCCAGACACAGGCAGATGAGAAAATGCACCTTCCCGTGGTGCTCGTAAATGCAATCTACTCTGATTCGCTTAGGTCCCGTCGGGGGACAGCAATGGCCCGAAGCAATGGCCGCAGGCCACAAACGCTCGCAGTTCAGTCGCCAGCCGAGACCCAGAATGGATGGCATTAGCAGCCAGCGTGGATTGCCGCCCCGCCGCTTTGCGCCGCGGTGCACGCCCGCAGGCCAGCGGCTGTGGGAAGTGACGCACACGCACGGCGGAGACGCAGAGACGCAACCAATTGAGGGCTGTGGGTATCAAACCGCTGAAAAATGTCATTTCAGTGCCTGCATTCAAAGTGCGAAGTTTCCGATTTCCAGGCAAAACAGCCGATTTGATTTATCCCGGAAACACACACATATAAAAAGGAGCTACTTCTGTGTCATGTAATATATTACAGGTTTACTGCTGCGTGGATACCAGTACGATGTAACCAAGAGAGAGCTATCTTTTATTTACACCATGGCATGGTGGGGGTTTCCTTGAGTTTTTAGGATCTTTACTGAAATGTGCCATTGCCACCCTGAGAAGCATGAAGTGTGGACGCCTGGCACTGCCCGTAACATGCCCCCGAGAAACCTGTAGTCATGTGGGGGTGTGCATGCGAGGGCACGCAATCCACAGACCAATGCATGGACATGAACTATTCACTTATACTTGAAGTGAAATGACGATGCATGCACGGGCTTAATTAGAAGATGGTAGCACACGTGGGTGAAGGAATAAACACCGGAAACTAGCTGTTGAATAAATGGCATGAAGTCATAGCATGAGTGGATTCCTCGGACTACAAAATGATCGTGTGATTTGCTGTAAAGTGGGTATAATGAACACTAAAGGTAATATGTCAAGCAACTGCAATGACATGATGAGCTAATCATGGTAGACAACCCTCAACATGGCTATCCGTTCTGCAGACAGTTGGGGATATGTTACTCCTTATATTACATGGGCACACACTGTCACCCCTTTTAATACTTTGCCTCTTGCTTAATGAACGAGATCTTCCAGTTGCTGATACCAATAATCAATGTATAACATGGATTACTAAAACAACTAAAATGCAGCTTCTAATGTGTCGAAGAAACATAATTAAAGCAGTTTTTAAAAAAGCATACATTTTAAGACGTGCACAAGATAAACATACTACCAGGAACAGCTCCTTGACAGCTAATGGCTGTAGAGTGTCCCAGAAAAACAATTTCCCAGGAAGGAATTTGAAAAGCTTGTCATGGCTTTAATTAAGTGCTGCAGAGACAGCTGGAATTCTGCTCTGTGATGGTTCAAGCAGCAAGAATTGTGATGTCACACGTGAAGTGTAATGTCTGATTACAGAGCAATACAGATGTCATTTTCTTATTACAGTCAGTAGGGATGTCACCACTAGCCTGTGATGTGCCGTTAAGCACCCGTTCCAAGGGCAGGAATGGGTGTTAACTACCCGGTGGCCCAAGATAAAAGCCTGAAAGGGTGCATAACGACATTAGCACCCCGGGTTACCAAAGCGGTAACCCGGTGATAACAAAAAGGTAATGAAATTCTTTTCTAAGAAGGCCGCCATGGAAAGTGACAGTAGGGCTCTTCGGAGCCCCTCTTCCCTTTCCATGGAGGCGAGAGAAGTGGGGAAGCAGCTGCGGCGGCTGGCTGCGCCACCACAAGAAACAGGTAAGGGGGGATCGGAAAAGCGGAAAACATTTTTTAAAGAAGGGAACAGAGGGTGGGGGGAAGATGGTGGCGGGGGAGCCGGCCGTCAGGCGGTATGGAACACAGGCTTGCACTGACAGTTCAAGCATGTGTTCGAAGCCACCTGATTGGCTGGCATTCCCCACCAGGGTGCTAATGGGAGAAAGTACCCTCTATCATTTGTTGTACGGATATTGCAAGTAATAGAGGAGTTTTGTTATCAAAGAAAGAAACATGGCCAAGTTATTTTGTAAGGTCAATGAGCTCCGCAGTAATTTGCAATATACCTTTTGTGAATGGCACGGGCATCTCAAGGAGGGGGAAGGCACACCTTCCCCCAGCATGGGCAGCCTAATTTAAATATCAAAGGCTCCATGGATATGCATTCCTTTTGTCCTCTGGCTGGTGGCAGTGCATGCTGTTGAGATAATTGAAGCAAGCCTGCTGAGTGTGCTTGGTTGCCGAAGATACAACAGGAAGACGGGAATAACACCCCTTTGGTATGCAATGTGTCAACTTGAAGCTAGTTACCCCTCTCTGTATGAAAGGCAGTGAATGGCCTGTCCGGGTCCTGCAGTTACTGCAGGTGTCCCTGCAGAGCAGACCCCTTTCAGAGGAGAGAAGAATGTGGTTTGGGGGATACAGGAAGTCTGCTCCCAGCACAAACTTCAAGGGAACCCTGAGCTTTAATCAAGGGTCACAGAGGGCTCAGTTAACCAGAGAGACTCTTTGATCTACAACAGACAGGGAGATGGGTAGGACTTAGGTATATGTTGTCACTCTCTTGTCTGTCCTGTTGCAGAGCACTCTGTTCTTGAGCTCATGGATAACAGAAGATTGTTGGTGGGGACCCAGGATTGGTTCATAAAGGTGGGCTTAGCCTGCACCAATCACTGGGGCCCATTTGGCTTTAAAATAGGGCTGAAGCCCTCACTTAGCAGATCATCTGAAGACTTTGAAAGGAGTAAGAAGAAGTACTCGTTTGGACCCGAGCTGAAGGTACAGTCTACCTTACATCTTCCACCAGTGAAGGAAGGCGAGGTGTTCCAAGAGGGAAACAAGATCCTAAGAAGCTTCGAAGACGAGCGCATTGCCCCTGAGCTATCCTCCCGAGACTGGTGATCGGTGGAACATTTTTTGTCAAAAGCACAACTAACGCAGGGCACAGTGGTTTACCTTTCAATGAAGGATAACTTTTGAACATTATTTGAACAGAATCAGCCACCCTTACAAATGCCTATTGTGTTTCAAATTTAGATGTAATCTATTGCCTTTGGCTTTACGTACTTGTAAGTGGAATGCAGGCCGTAATGCCTACTGCCTGCGCTGTCTGATTGTAGTTGAATCATTAGTGGACTTTATGTTACTCTGTCCCATTTATGCTTGTGCTCGGAATGAGCTGGACCGTTTAGCTCTTGAGTATCGGCGCTGTCTGATTGTAGTCGAATCAGAAGTGCATTTTATGTTACTATGTCCCGCATATGCTCGTGCTCGGATGAGGTGACCTGTTCAGCTCTTGACTATCTGCGCTGTCTGATTGTAGTCGAGTCAGAAGTGAATTTAATGTTACCATGTCGCGCATATGCTCGTGCTCGGACGAGCTGAACCGTTTAGCTCTTGAGTACCCGCGCTGTCTGATTGTAGTCGAATCAGAAGTGCATTTTATGTTACTATATCCCGCTTATGCTCGTGCTCGGAGGAGCTGGACCGTTTAGCTCTTGAGTACCCGCGCTGTCTGATTGTAGTTGAATCAGAAGTGCATTTTATGTTACTATGTCCCGCATATTCTCGTGCTCGCACGAGCTGGACTGCTCAGCTCTTGACAAATATGGGAACAAGAACCACTCATGAAGCTATGAAAAGTATAAAAAGCACAGAAATGTTATCACGGGTGATTGCTGGGGTTGATCTTTTATACTCAGCTTGGTTCTGGAGACAGAAATATCTGACTGAACGGCCCCTAAAAATAGCCAATTTGCACATGTTGCCCTGTTTGTTAAATATGAATTGTTTGATTTTATTAAATGGTTTATTGCTAGATGTTTCTTTCTATGTCTTGTCTTTTTATTAAGTTGAGCTTCATGGAATGTTTTTATTCTGAAATAAACATGAGGAATGACATAAAACCCTGTAAATCCTTTTCTTATTACAGGCTATTTATGACATAACTATTGACTTGTAGAAAGAAAATCACATCGCCACTGCTCTGTAATCAGCTAAAACAGCTGAGATCGTATGTCACAATGCCCCCTGCTTGAGCCAGCACAGAGCAGATATCCAGCTGGTAGTGCAGTGCTTGATTTAAGTCTTGCCAAGCTTTTCAGATGCCTTGCTTGTGAAATAGATTTCTGTGACACATTACAGCCATTAACTGATAAGCAGCTGTTTATGGTGATATGTTTAATGTTTGCACTGCTAGAGTTTAATATGGGGAAGCAAGAATCTTTCTGCCTGTTCTCATTTAGTTTAAGCCACACCACATGTTTGGGTGCATTTTATTAGGCTGCTTAAAATATTTTTCTGCGACACATCAAGAAGCTATATATTCGTTTTGAAAAACAAAATCAACAACTGGAAGATCTCTTACACTACAGGAAATGAGAGGCCAGTTATTAAAGCTGATGACTGTGTGTGGCCATACATACTACAAGGAATAGAATATTCCCTAACACATGTAAAAAAATAAAATAAAAGGATATTGCAAGTCACTTCACCTCCTCTAGCTGTTCACAGAACTCCTCAGTGACATGCAATATCCTTATAATATACGGTAGGAGTTATTTTATGCCATATATTACAGGTTAGTTGCAACATCAATGCCCACATGTGGTACTAAAAGGTGATCACTGCTGTCACTGTTATAATTTATTGTAGATGGCTGTGACATCTCTATGCCAGTTGCTTCAGCCAGGTCAGGGCAGCATTCCAGCAGCCTCTGGAGCACCTAAAGACAGCTTTTCAAATTCCTTTTGTCTAAAATATCTTTCTGTGAGATGTTGCAGGCAGGTGGTAATATGTTTATGCTGCCACTGGTGGAGTTTGAGACAGGTGACCAGTAATCTATATGCAGGCTATCATCTATTCTAAGCTGCATACAGGTGTTTTTTGTTTTTTGAACTTGAAGATCTCTTACTATAGAGTAAGTGATAGGCCAGGTCTTAAAGTTAATAACAGTCTGTTAAAGGAAATACATTCCACCTTACCTTTCATTAAAATGTCATTGCAAGTCACTCCAGAATTCCATGACCTTATAAAGGAACTCTGCCCTCTGCCTTCAGCTGCGTTCCTTTATTTTATCCCAGATTTCCTCTGTGACTGACAATAGCCCTATGGAGGGCACTATATGATACATGAAGTATCTGAGTCAGGAATGGCATGGGGCAGGAACCAGGCTGACTCAGGTAAGTGTAAAAGGAACAGGCTTTATTCTTGCTTAGTTACTTAGGCATTGTTCATGAAAGGTAGGAGAGTAAGTAACAAGCCTCTGCCCTGGTTCCCAGTCTAACTCCAAGTCCCAACCGACACTCTGCGGAATCCCCAGGCCTCCCACACTCCAAGCTCCACCTCATCATTCTATGAGGCCCCTGCATACACTCAAGCGGTCAGTACAATCATACCAGGGTACCACAATACATAGCATCCTGCAATATCAATACAGACAACCTGTAAATAATGTCCTTATTAAAGTATATTGCTGACATTACTGCTCATCTGTAATAAAGGAAATAACATCACTACTGTAACTGTAATAACTTATCACAGTTGTGTTGTGACGTCACAATGTCTGCTGATTGAGCCGGTGCAGAGAAAAATTTCAGCTGCCTCTCAAGCACTCAATTAGAGCTTTGACTAGCTGTTCAGAATCCCTTCTTATAGCTTTCATGCCCCGGCGGACATGGACTTTAATGGCCCGCCAGCCCGAGCTTTGGTAGGCCTGAGCGAAGCGAGGGGCCCAGCTCGGACTGAGGGCCATTAACGCCCATGTCTGCCCCCACAGCCAGGGTGTGAAAGTTATTCGCATCCTGGGATTTATCAGGGTGCGGATAGTTTTCTTTTTTTCATCTGACAGGAGATCAGCTCTGCCTGAGACCAGCTCCTGCCACAGATTTTTTAAAAAATATAAAAAATGCCTGACTAGTTCTCTTTTCGGGTTTGACGGAGGCCATGGAAAACATGTTCCAAAAAGGCAGTCGTCATCCGAAAAGGGACCTAGTCCCTTTTCTATTTTAACGGTGGCGGCCAGACTGGAGGAGATCGGGGACCCGAGCACTAGGCTCCCGTTCTGTGGATAAGTTGGGAAGGGGAACCAGGTGATTGGTGGGGGGGGGTGGAAAAATTAAATATTAAAAAATCACCACCCGGGGAACGGCCTCGGGTGACTGGAACAACAGGTGGTGATTGTGTATTTTCACCCGCTGTTCCAGCCACCTAATTGGTTGGCTCACCCTCCCCGGGTGCAAATGTAAATTATCTTTCTGTGACACTTTACAGTCAGTTATTCATAAGGAAATGCTTATGGTAGGATGTTTATATAGTGCACTATTTGAATTTAACATAGGGGAGCAGACATCTGCGTGTTACTGGTTATTTTAAACCACAAAATAGATTTTAAATGCATTGTATTACACGGCTCAAAATACTTTTGCAAAACATTGGAAGCTGCAGATTAGTGTTTCCCCCCTCTCAACAGATTCTTCATTCATTATATGCCTTAACAACTGGAAGATCTCTTGCATTAGTTCAAGCAAGAAACCAATTATTTAAGGTGATGATAGAGCAGCCATGCATTATGAGAACTAAATACCCCTTTCCATATGCAAAACAAATATTGGAAGTCACCTTGGAGTTATGTGACATTATAAAGGAACATAGCCTTCTGGCGTGTTCCTATATTTGATCACAAAAAACGCATCAGGGGCATGCACTAACCTTAAAAGTATATGGTAGATGGTACTTTATGTCACATATCACTAGCAAACATTATTACTATTTAAGTGGGCACAATTCATCAATTTTGCAGCTCCCATTGCATTAGAATCGAGCACAGGGAGTTGTAAATAGACCCCTCCTCGCCTCTTGCTGTCCCCCTGCCCAGGTCCGTTATCTCCTTATTCTTCCAGGGGCACACCCAGCACCCTCACCACCCCATACCCTGTATGCCAAATCTGGGGCAACATTATGGATGTAGGCTTGCATCAGAAAATCATCAAGGATGCTCTTAGGCCTGAAAAAATACACTAACTTCTTACCAGCTTTAAGAACTCTAAAATGGCTGGCTGTCAGGCAGAGATAGGCTCTGCACGGGCTCTGCACCGGCTCTGCACCGTTCATTGGAATTACAGTGGTATCAGCCCTAAGTACTTGTCAGACTGAGCCCATCTGTACCGCCAAACCTGGAACCTAAAGCCTGCAACAGCTAGCCTACACTGCTTCTTCAAACCAAAGGAAATCCACAGTGGAGGCAGTATGACCCCCCACCTCAGGCAGAGGTCAAGTCCTAAAACAAAGTTTGGGGGGGGGGGCTGATTAACGTACCAATTGAATGTGGCGTCACCAGAAATTAGCATATCACGGAGCCCTATGAAAAAAGTGGGGGGACTCCTTCCACCCACGTGTACCCTCGACCTGGGGCCTGGCCCCAGGCCTGAATATGTGCAATACTCTCCCAGAGAGCTTTGGGTTGAGAAAGGGTCAGAAGTCCATCCTCATCCAACAAGCATTTACACCTTGGCTGTTGACTCGGCCAGATACCAGTGCCTGGACCAAAATGCCTACCCTGAGTCCTGCCTACCACAGGCAACTTGGCAGTTCAGAGTCGAAGGGCTCCAGCGGACTACCAGGATGGCGGGATTTAGCCCACATTCTGCATTTAACATTGCCAAGCACTTTCATGCACGCTTGTTTTGGCAACTGGAGTAGGACTTTAGTGTTGCTGTGAAAGAAGCCTACACACCGTCTGGCTGTTAGGTGTGTCCCACCTCCTTTGCCTGTATCTTCTACTTCCCCCTGCTCCGCACCCCCCTTGGAACCCAGCATGTTCCATGTGAGGTGCAATACAAAATCTCAACAAATAAATATATATAGTAAATACAACATCCACCAGGTGCTCCAGTAAACCCCCTGTTCAACCTTAGACTTCGGGTTTTATGTGGTGGAGCACCACAGCTTTCTGACCACCTGTGGTCATCCCCAAAACTCTTTGATTACAAATCAACCCAGTCTAGAGCTCTTTTGTCGGATCTCTCGTCCCAATCCTTCTGTAACACTGTCAGCCCAGTCTTCTGAATGAAAATATCAATATAAGCTGAGTTCTCTAACCTAATTCATAAATGAGCCAATCAGATTCTCTCCTGATTTAATTCACAGTAATAGCAGATGATACTAATGACAGTACACATTGTATCGACCTTAGAAGGATGAATGTGGCTCCAAGATAAAAAGCCTGTGACATTTAGGTTCAACACAGATCTCTGTAGCAGACCTTCACCTTGTTGAATTTTCGTACCTGAACAGCCTGAGGTGTGGCATCTTAACTAGCTGAGCTATTTTACCTAAACCCCTTAAGCTATGGTACCCCAACTCATTGAGCTATCTTACCTCAACTCACTCAACTTTCTTGTCTTAGCACTGTTTTATCTTACTTTTACCTTCAAATAGATCTCCTCTGTTCAGTTATCTTCACATCCTGCCGAGCTATCTTACCACGATGCTCTAAGCCATCTTACCTTAACTTGCCGATGTGCCTTCCCCCAACTCGCTCAGCTATTTGATCTCAAATAACTGTTTTGTCTTATCTCAACTCACTGAGCAATTTTACCAGTGCAGTTGGTTTCTTCCGTTTCCAAAGGCCAAGCACTCTTACAGCCACGCCCTCTCCAGTCAAACACTTGCACTGATGTGGGACTCTGTTCTTCTCTGGCAGTCCTCCATCTTGCATCTATGAAAGGAAGCTGATTAGCTCGGTCATTCTCAAAGGCGGGCCATGTTTCTTAACAGACACAAGAAGCTGGTATGTAAGGCATTCAGTCCCCCAGTCAACACTTATGCTAGACATCTGTTGGAAATTGAAACGCAAGGCTCTTCCGGCTCACTTTACTGTCTATGCAGCGCTGGTTAATGAGCCGGCTCTTGCCAGGTCCGAGATCCAGCATCAGATGTCTGGCCGGATCTCTGACCCGGCCTGCCTCAGCCCTGACAATTCTTTACTCAGCCCCCAGTTTCGCCGAGGGAAGCTGGTGGCTCGGGGTTCTAATCTGCTCGTCCTCCTTTCCCCAGCCGTCACTGGCGTGTTTGCAGGCCCTATTTGCTCAGCCTGCATTTTTTTCTTCTGGCCTGAAAGAGACACCACAGAAATTAATAGGCCAAAAGCAGGCTTTCTACCCGCTGGGCACATTATTGTTTTCCAAATGTGCATCTTACACTTTCCTAGAAAGAAAAGTCATTTCCAAACTCAAAAAATGTTGCTTAAACTTGCATTCACTAGTTTTCTTTGAAATGTGTTTCGTTTTTTGTCAGGCTACCACACAAATACCCTGTCATTTTTGTGCCCCTTCCTTTGCATTTTATCACAGGTTATATTTATAAAGATGTTATATGCTCGTCAAACTGATTCATCACAAATAAATGCTTCTGTTGTGCTGACAGCAGTTACTAGGAAATTTAACTGTGGGTTCATGGGTGCCACCTTTTGATTTTCACTACAGGGGGAGAAATACCCCCACCTCTGCCCTGAATATAAGCAAGCCACCAGCCCAACCCAGGCCCTTGCAAAGCACATTTTATAGCACTTGTTTTAGTACAAGGAATTGCACAAAGTCATATGATTAACAAGCAGTTTTTAATATATAACATCTCAGCAACAGTCTCTCAACCTCCTGCTCAGTTACCCCGGTAGCCTCCTACACGGGGTCTATGGATTCCTTAATGTACTAAAAATCTGTGCATTACCAACAGTATTTTGGGTGCACCACTGCCATGGAAGTGATTTCTAGTGAAATTGATGTACAGTGTGGAGTTTGGAACGAAGCAGCATGCAAGACATTTTAAAATGATTATTATGAACATTTCCTTTGAGTGAGGTTCAAATACCAACGGCGCCCACTTGAAACTCCACCCCCTCCTACAAGCTCTGGCCCTTGTAGGATCCCCCTTTCCTTTTGTTTCCATTTCCACCACTGTGTGTATGGTTTATCCCGCATCCACCAATCAGCTTACAATTTTGTTTTCAAATTGATTGCTAAGATGCCAGGTACGTCATGCGTGTAGAGTTATTTTGTTAAACTGTGTTTTTGTCACTGAACAATTTGGCAGACTAGTGTTCAACACCAATGGTATCGTTGGGATATTGCTTCACTTGAGCCAGATCAAAATAAAATGTATCCAAGATGCGTTTAGGCAATTTTAGGATTGTGTTCTACAGAGATTCCTTTTCTATACAATGTTTGGAGAGTGTGACGTTGACACAGGTCCAAATGTGAACAAACACCTCCCCCACCCCCCCACCCACTCAAGGCTTGTTGTTGTTTTCTTCTATGCTTTACATTTCCTGAGTTACCTAGTTTATAGTCGTATGGAATCTTGTTTCTTTTTCCCCTCTGTACTTGTATGTGGTCGTTATATAATATTATAATATGTGTGAATGCCACCTCGGGCATATGGTGTTATTTCAATGATGAAACTGATTTGGGCGCTGGCCAATCATGAAGCACTAAAAACAGGCAGTATTCACTGGTAGTAGCCCACACCCTGAGCAGGCTGGATGCTGCTTGCCTGCGCCCCTTTCCCCAATCCTCCATCACACCATTAGCAGCTGCGTACCACACAGCGACGAGGGTCAAGGGGTCGTATCATTTAAAAAAAAATGAAACCTTACTTTGTGGCCCAACACTGCCCTTTCAAAGTCTCAATTCTTGTTGATGATGTCACGATCCTCAACATAGAAACAGACTTCTCAAATACCACGCGCCACCAGGTGACAAAGTAAGATTTCTTTTTTCTTCTTCTTTTTTAATTAAAACACACCCTGAGCAACCGGGTATGAGGGACACGGGTGATAACGAGGAAATAATTCTCGGTGGCAGGCTGACCACGCCAGTAACGGCACCGCCACCAGCATTAACAGACCCCCGCTTACCTCGGGCCCTTAACGTGGGCGGCAGAGTCATCCCACCACCTCAGGTTATATCATTCCATTCACTCTCCCCAAAACTAATCTTAAAGGGCCCGTCATTGTGAAACAGTGGTGAAAAAAAGCATTTCAATAGAGCAGCGAATCACACCCTGCTTTTCCACTTCAAAGAAAATGCATGAAAGGTTCAGAAATGTACCTCGCTTTCCTTGTGTCTTCCACAACAAGCAGGCACACGCCAAGGTCTTTGATTTATATTCCAAAGAACACCCTGTTTGTGAAATGTGCAGGGAAAAAAACGTTTCCTACAAGTGCAAGTGGGTGAAAAGGGACATTTGAATATGCGCACACATCTCATCACCTGCCCATTGTTTTAACACCAGTTTCAACAAAATTAGGACATTTGTACTGTAAAAATGTGACCTAGAAATGCGTCTGCAGTGAGCAATGCTTGATTAAAATAGATTAACATATAAGCAGGCGAGGACGTGGCAAGATCCTGCTGGAATTGTGAAGTATGGTGGAAACTGCAGGACGCTGTTGCAAGCCAGGATTCTGCAATGTTTCGGGAGATAGTAGCAAGGGGACTTGAGAGCAATTAAAATGAGATTGGTAGTCCTTTCTCATCCAATGAGTGGGTGAAGCATTTTATTTTACATTGTATAACTTTACCCTGGCAGGAGGGCATGGGTTGGTCACAAATTATCCACCAATTTAATCTTGGACGTCACGCGCTCCGTTAGCCTTGGCAAATGGGAAAGCACTAGGCAGTGTCACAGTAAACTTAGATATCTTTAAATGAAATCTGGTCATTTGGGTCCCAGTAGTCACAAAGCTGTTTAATGTGTGTGGTAGAAACGACCTCTTCCCAGCAATTTGGAAGGAGGCGATAATTGTACCATTTTTCAGAAAGGGAGTTAGGGCAAGTCCATGCTGTTATTGCCCTGTCTCTTTGATTGAGTGGTATGGGAGAATAATTCCTAAAAATATGAACCGAGTGGGTCCGATCAAATGGACTCTGGGCAGAGGGGCAGTATGCCTTTCGCAGGGGAGCGGGCACTATAAAGCAGGTTTTTAATGTACGCTTGCTTTTAGACAAATAAATAGTATGGTATGGTACACCATTATATCTGGGTTTCTTGGACCTTAGCTCAACTTTTGATAATGTTAACCGGGAGAAGCTTTGGGGTTTTTTGTCGAGTAGAGGTCTGCCTAAACCCCTTCTTAACATCTTGCGGTCCCAGCATGAAAACCTGAGTGCTACGGTCCGTATGTCTCATACAGGCGATCTCTTGCCGGCTTTTAAATCTACACACGGTGTCAGGCAGGGTTGAGTCTTGCCAGCTCTGATGTTTAATTTAAATAGAATTTTGGCAAATCGGGAACGAGAGACACAGTCCCCAACTTAGAATGCAGGAAAGGCCCCTTCGCGACGAAGTAAGGGTCGCCCATCTTACTGAGTTCTATTGGTCGGCGTCTTCTAGGGCCCTCCTGAATGGTGTGGAGGTGCATGTGACTTAGATATCGCTCGGGGAAACATTGAGCGGCCGATTAGGAGCCTTAGTCACTCCAGATCCCCAGGACCCAGTGGACTCAGTAATGCCTCCTTAAAGATAAATCGCCCCTAATGGGCCGCCATGTTGTTTGTAGGGTTTGAATCTATCTTTAGTTCCGTTTAGTCTATTTATTTCTATAGCGCACTTAACCCTCAGGAATCAAGGCACTTCAGCTTGGTTACAAATACATATTAATTCACAGGGCATTTAGTTACATAATTACAGATACATATCTTTTTTATCAGAAGTTTCCAAGTTCATGGCACTCAGCAACCATTGTACCTATATTTGAAAAGGTGGCAAGCACAGCCCTTTGAATTATAGGCCGGTAGCTCCCCTAGACATGGAATCTAAAATCCTGGCATCCCTGGTCTTGGTTGACTTATCCACATGGGCTGTTAGCACAGGTGTCCTTAAGCCAACCCAAATAGGCTTTAGTCAGGGGGCTGGGACCACAACTGTGGGATTCATCATTGACCACATACAACAGGTTTGGCAAAAGCGTGCCCCACAGACCTTTATCGTAGCCATCAACTTGTTGGTGGCATTTGATAGAGTAGAGAGGGGCGTGCTCTGGTCCAAGCTGAAGAAATGGGGGATTACTGACCATTTGTTATTAATCCTGATCAGAATTAATTCTGATACCTCCGTGAGAACAAGACTCAGACAAGGGGGCAACTTGTACGTGGCCATTTCTACATTGGACAGGCTGCACCAGGGGTGTGTCCTGGCACTCCTACTATTTAACATCTGTATGCCATATATTGGAACGGCACTGACAGAGGTGTCTTTTGTCACCCCCTCCATGTTTGGATACAAAACATTCTGGATGACCTACGCAGACGATATCCTGCTGTTGGATCACTCCAAGATTGGTATCCGGCGCCTCCTGAAGTCCATTGGTGACTATGCAAAGGAAAACGACCTGACAATACAGTAAAATCAAAAATGTTGGTGATACATTTTGATCATAGGAAAGTCTCCACAAGTTGGATCATGAATGCCCAAAATATTGAGGAGGTTCCTGATTTTAAGTACTTGGGATTTCAGATTTGTGGAGGAAAGGGGAAGGTGTTCTTGATAGAGCACATCATTGGTAGAATGGTGTGCCAAAGGAAAGTTTTACATCTGCGCAATGGAACATTTCCCAATAAACCAGTGCTCAGGCTTTATGAGGCAAAGGTGGCCCCTATGATCGCTTATGGTTTAGAAATCCACCGCCAGCTGCTTGGCTATGATTTTGATCATATTGAGGGAATGATGTAAAAAAGCACCATGGGTCCCCCAAAATCAGTGCCTGTGGCTGTTATAAGAGCAGAACTGGATCTCATCTCCCTTCACGTGAGAGTACTGCAGAAGAGGGTTCTCTTGTCTTTGAAATCAATGAAGTCACCATGAACATATGGACCATGGCAGGGTTGGAAGGGAAGCCTGCTTGTTCAACAGCATTGAACCAAATTACAAAGGGCTTCCAGTAGTATCGAAGAGGCAGACTTAAATCCCAGACTGGCAAGGAAGAACATTTTCAACCTTAATTGGTTTAATAATGACAAACCCTATAGCTATAAACACTATAAAGATCTAAATAGGGCAAACCATAAATTAGGGTGGTCTGCTCCATTTTTATTACTATATCCATCTTAATTGCCAGAACCTGTATGCGTTGTCGCTTAAACCTCTTGCCAACCATAGAAAACAGGTGCCGGAGGAATGGTAACAAAGTGAGTGATTCAACTTGGCGGTTCCGTCATTCCCACGTTGAATCCTTAAAGCACTTAGAGTGTGAATGTGTGGAACTAGTTCCATGGAGAGGTAGCATCCTTGGCACAGTTCACTGTGGGCATTAGATTGAACTCCTGGGATTTTATATGGGATTGCTTTCATCAAGATTATTGCCTGACATCATTGCAAATTGCACTTTGTTGTTACCTGCTGAAGCTGGGTTTTTAGGTATATGTGATACTAAGTTGTAATGAATATGTGTGGATTGTATTAAGGAAAGGTAAGTGATGTGGGTGTAAATATTAGTGGTGTTAAGGTCTATTCGTTCAGGCCAGAGGCACAAAGAAATAAAAAATAAATTAAAAAACATATCAATTCTTTATTTAGTGATTTCCGGGCCATAGCGGCAGACACTCCAAAAGGTGCTGTTACATTCAGTCCTGCTTTAGGTTATGCAGACGGTGTTGTATTACTCGCTCAAAAACCCAAAGCATCATAATGGTTGGCTTGTGGTTTTGTCGATTTTATGGCAAGCCGTGATTTGAGCCTCATTACTGCTAATTCAAAGGTGATGTCTGTGGGTCGTCACAAGGGCAAATGCCTAGGATTTCTACAGCCACTGGGACTCTGGAATGGGTGAGTGATTTTTCTTACCTGGGAATTGTTATCAAGAACCACGTGGAATGGGGTACTCAGGTAGCTAATTGTGCAACCAAATCAGCACAGGTATAAGAAGCAGTTGTGTGATTTATCAGGAACTTGGGCGGGTGTTCTCTGGAGTCTATGCACCCCATGTATAATGCCAAAGTACCAACTGCCAGATTTGGGGCTGAAATATGGGGTCACTCGTGTATGACCCCAATTCAACGTAAAGCAAACCAGTTTTTGCTTCGCTTGTTCGTTCTACCATTGGGCGCTCCTAGATATTTGTTGCACCTGGAAGCAGGTTTGGCTATATCTCTGTTACCCAAGGCCTGAAACCACTAATATTGTGGCCAAGGCTGTTCGGGACTTGGGCAGTGTATTGCACAATTCGTTTTGAGATAATTGAAGGATGATGGCACGGCCGTTACAGCTCCTTATTAGTTGAAGAATGGACCTCAAGGACCATTCTAGGACTCTAAGATAATTGACCTGTGATGTGGATTCTGGGGTAAAGGACAAAGGTAAAGGTTGATTTGGGTGAAAAGAGGGACGATAGAGAGAAAGCCAGAGTCTCAACAACTTCAGAAGTTACACATTCATCAAAGATCAAACCCTGCCTACAGTGTTTGCACTTAGAGTATATGTTGATAAATACCTCATTGGTAGCTGCCTTGGTATTTCTTTCCAATAATTTGCTGCTTTAGTATCAGTCTCTGTACAAGGGTAGGAAGAAAGACAGTCCAACTCCCAGCTGCAAAACATAGAAAGAGGTTGGTTAAGCAATGAAGTGAAGTCCCCAATCAAAAGCACATACTCAAATATCAAGGAGGACCTGATTCATGGAGGAGGTCACTGTGACACCTGCAATGGTGGATTCAGATGAGACTCGGCAGCTCTCGAGAAGGCCGCTGAGGCACAGACTGCAAGATGAGTAGGAGGAAGCTCTGACTACCTGACTGCACAAGGCCGGGGAAAAAACAGAGTTCGGACTTGACAGAACAAAGGCAGAGGTGAGAAGATACACGAAGGTCCTGCAAAGTCTTGAGGTCAGAAGTCTAGGAAAACAGAGGGTGGAGGAGGGTTCAAGCAGGGCTCCAGGAAACCTTAAATGTGGGCAGTACTGATGGCAGGTAAGGCAAAGTAAAAACACAAAGAGCAACAAGAGTTCACTGAATCCTGTACCACCTAGGGCACACTGTTCAGTCGTGCACAGGCAAGGGGAGCCAGTCACAGAGGGAGTCTGGAGTTGGTAACAAGCAGGCAGACAGAAACAGAGAGGAAGCCGGAGGCAGGTCAAAGAGGCAGTTTGAGATTGGCAATGAGCAGTCAGATAGAAACAGAAGGGAAGCCAGGCGCATATCACACAGGGAGTCTGAGGTGTTCAACGAGCAGGCAGACAAAACAAATACAGAAGGGAAGCCAGAAGTAGGTCAAACAGAGAGTCCGAGATCGGCAACGAGCAGCCAGACAGAAACAGGAGAAAAGCCATAAGCAGGTGACAGAGGGAGTCTGAGGATGGCAGAGAAGAGTCAGATAGACACAGCGGGGAAGCCAGAAGCCGGTCACAGAAGGAGCCCAGGATGGCAATGAGCAGGCTGATAGATACAGAGGGGAAGCCAGAAGCAGGTCGAGTCTGAGGTTGGCAATGAGCAGGCTGATAGATACAGAGGGGAAGCCAGAAGCAGGTCGAGTCTGAGGTTGGCAATGAGCAGGCTGATAGATACAGAGGGGAAGCCAGAAGCAGGTCAAACAGAGAGTCCGAGATCGCCAACGAGCAGCCAGACAGAAACAGGAGAAAAGCCATAAGCAGGTCACAGAGGGAGTCTGAGGATGGCAGAGAAGAGTCAGATAGACACAGCGGGGAAGCCAGAAGCCGGTCACAGAAGGAGCCCAGGATGGCAATGAGCAGGCTGATAGATACAGAGGGGAAGCCAGAAGCAGGTCGAGTCTGAGTTTGGCAATGAGCAGGCAGATAGAATCAGAGGGGAAGCCAGAAGCAGGTCATGGAGGGAGTCTGCGGTTGGCAATTAGCATGCAGACAGAAACAGAGGGGCAGCCAGCAGCAGGTCACATATGGAGTATGAGGTTGGCAATGAGCAGGCAGTTAGAAACAGAGGGGACGCCAGAAGCAGGGCACAGGGGAGTATGGGGTTGGCAATGAGCAGGCAGATAGAAACAGAGGGGAACCAGAAGCAGGTCACATAGAGGGTATGAGGTTGGCAATGACCAGGCAGATAGAAACAGAGGGGAAGCAAAAAGCCGGTCACAGAGAGATTGTGAGGTTGGGAACGAGCAGGCAGATAGAAACAGAGTGGACGCCAGAAACAGGTCACAGGGGAGTATGGGGTTGGCAACGAGCAGGCAGATAGAAACAGAGGGGAGCCAGAAGCAGGTCAAATATGGAGTATGAGGTTAGCAATGAGCAGGCAGTTAGAAAGAGAGAGGAAACCAGAATCCGGTCACAGAGAGATTCTGAGGTTGGGAACGAGCAGGCAGATAGAAGCAGAGGGGAAGTCAGAAGCAGATCATGAAGGGAGTCTGAGGTTGGCAATTAGCAGGCAGATAGGAACAGAGGGGCAGCCAGGAGAAGGTCATGGATGGAGTATGAGGTTGACAACTAACAGTCAGACAGAAGCACAGGTAACAAGAGCACTTTGAGTGAGCAGCCATTACTCAGTGAGGAGTATTTCCCCCCGATTCTTTGAATCTTATCGCTTCCATGGTCTATGTAAGCATGCATAAAATCGAATATGCATGCCCGGAGTTAAAGGTTTGTCGAAAGGCTGCAGTAGACTTCAGACTTTTGCATGTTCAGTAACGGTGTCAAATGCCACTCTGCAGTCATATCGGCTCACCCAATGTCAGCCAAGAAGGCGACAATGCATTCCTGTGACGGTTGCATTCATAGTGATGTCACACAATGCATGTCAGATACACATTTCCTTTATGTGCCAGAGGCTTTTGGTCGGCTGATTGAGCTTTCCTCCATTGGCCAAGAGAAATGATGTACATCATTGGATTCGTTTGTGTTTATTTATTGAGGGACCTAGAAACACTGGCAAATCAGCAATCAGCATTCCTGGGGCAGCCGCAAGGTGTGGTGCCTGGAAGGGACAGGTGAATGGCATTTGCTGATTGTACTGGAGCAGGATGGGGGATGGGGGCAGCGGTCAGCCCCAAACTCACTGGATCTCTGACAAGGAGAATTGTTTCCCTACCACTAAGAGTAGTGGCCGCCCTCAACGCATGTTGTTGGGACACTGGGAATAAGGATGGCCGCACCACCGTGTTGATATCCCACAAGACTCGTGCACCTACTTCATCATTTGGTAAAGGAGGTAAGAGCCTTCCTTTGAAAAGTCAGCAGTTTGTTTGGCCACTTTTGGTTGAAATGAATTCAACCCTTAAAACCCCAGCCAATCCCCATACTCCCATACCCCCAAATACACATATACATATCTAGTTATGTGTGAATGGTCGATTTCCACCAAGAAGCACACGAACAAACTGCTGACTTTGAAACAGCAGTCTAAGAAAACGCGTATTACGGTAAAAGGCCTAGCATCGGACACTGTGCACTTCAGGCCAGGGACTATTCTGCACGATGTTATCACTAGGACACAAAGGGCCTGATTTACAAAAATGTTTTCAATGGGATTTTCCCGCGTTAAAACAGTAGGATAAAGATTGCCCTAGTGCACCAATGCATTGAAAGAATATGTTATGGCATTATGGCCGTTTTCACCCTGGAGCTTATACCGTAAAAGAAAATGGCACTTTCACTGGTGCAAAGTTTGTGTACTATGAACAGTGTAAATAGATGAGATGGTGTGTACCCTTTTTAATTGGGCCAAGGAGTGTGTCACATCAAGCTGCGGACCGCCCTATGTTTTGGGAATGCAGGAGCAATGATGCAGCATTGTGACTTCTTGTCTAGCAGTTTGGCAGTCATATTTGCATTCTGATAGCTTAGCTAGCAGCGTGAAATTCACGTCCCCAGCTTGCCTGCTGCACTTTAAGATGCCTTTAACTCAGAATTATTGTGTGCCCGCGGGTCCCGCGCAGCTGAACGCCTCTGTGCCTGGACCGCCGCCCAATCACCTGCGGCTATACATGTGAAAGCAATGGAGCCCAAAGCTTTGTTACAGCCCTTGGAAGCAAAGGTATTCGGGAGTTTGAAAGCCGACGCATTATACCATCCTAGCATATTGCTTTCTGTTGGCCCAAAAAGAAATCAAAATCTGGAGTTTTGAAATGTGTGAAATGCATCTGGCACAGGATTTGGCAAACGCCATCTTAATATTAATCTCCAGCTGTGTTATTTTAAATTGTGTTTTGATTCCTACAAACAAAAAAGAAAAAGCACATAAGATCTTTCACAAATATAAGATACAAAATAAAGACTAATAACAGAAAACCTTTTTAAAAAAGAAAAAAACAACCCAAAAAACTAAATACATAGTAAAATTCATCAGATTAATCACATACTAAAAGTCCAATTTAGTCTATTTTGATTGCAAAGCATCTTCACCAAGTGTTAACGTTTCTAGCTGTGCTTTTTCTGTATGCCAGAAAGAAAACCACATAATGCCAAGATCAAGCCCTGCAGTTGACCACCCATCAAACTGCTCCACAAACCTTCATTACCTGTAGCAAAACCTAGATATTCCCCCTATCTTCTTCGTTCAGGGCCGTACAACCCATGACCAGATGTTTTGTGGTCTCCCATTTGTACCATCTTCAGTACATTCGGTAGATGGTTTAGTCGGAAGTGGAGATACATTATCCACTTTTTTGGGCATGGGAAAATTAGTAGAATGTATTTGGACACCTGCTCCCTTTTAATAGTGAGCTTGGCATATTCCTTGTAGAGGGTATTTTTATCCAACTGGTCAATAGTATTAGCCCAATCATGTTGGAATCGTTTTTGTTTTTTCACCCTTGAAGGATCTATGGCAAGTTCATCTTTAGAAGAGCCAACTTCAGTCAACAAAGCAGTCATTTGCTCCTTTAGTTTAGTGATTGTTAAGCCTGAGGTGCGCGTTTGGTCCTCGCGCCATTTTTTCGTATAATGACTGGAGGGGCGGATTTATCAACTTAGCTTATTCCGTCATCTTCCTCCATTGAGCTCTGGTGGCCATGGAAACAAGTCCAAACTCGTGTCTTTCCAGAGCATACCCTGAATCACATTTAGTTTGTCACCCAAGTCATTTAAATTGATGTCCAATCCATAAAGTACGGAGGTTCCACTTGCATCAAGTAGAATTGCATCAGAGGTTTCAGGGAGAAGAAGCACAGCTGTGCAAATACCCGTTTCATTTTTGTTAATAGCGGGCTGTAATTTGTGGGAATATTAATCTCCAGCTAGGTTGCTGTAAGATTGTTTTAGAAGCTGGTCTTCGGCACATCCTTAGTGCCCCTCTTTGCCAGCGGGATGAGTTAATATACCTAAAAGGGGCAGTGGCAGCGTGATTCATTAATGCGGCTGCCCCTGTGAAACGCGTTAGCGCGCCTAAGCCACCCGATATGATGATAACATGTACCTGCTCCAGACTGCATAATGAATGAAATCCCCCACCTGGGGATGTGTGAAGAGTTTAGCTATCAACCACTAGCTGTCGTTTGAGATACGCTAACCACATTTCGCTGTTTGATTATGTACTCTGCCCACCTCTGGCTGTGGGATGCCTCCTATTTGGCCACTTTCAAATGAATCCGTTTTGCAAGTCCGCTTGCACCGGCCCTCTTCAGAAGAACATCTCTACGCCCCTATCGCGCAATGCTCTCCCCCGCCACATCTTTCCCCTTGCTGGGACACCACTGGAACCCCAGCCATTCCCTCTACTACCCCCACTCCCCACATTCACCCCCCACCCCCCGCAACAGCTGCTCTTCCACCTCTCCCCTCTCCTTTCCCCAGTTCGATTACCCCCTCCCAGTGCTGGAAATGGAAGTTACTTACTGGGGGATCCCACCAGTGACCAGGGGGGACTTAGGGTGGCAAAGATCGGTGGCAAAGGTCGGTGACAGATTTTTCTTGATCACTCCACTCCCCGCCAACACAAATTAAAATGTTCCTTTCAGCAGAGGTTAATCTTGAGCCCCTGGAAAATAACACGAGAGGAGCGTTTCATTTGCAATAATGTGGCAAGCAAAGTTTAAACTGTGCACACTTTGAAACCCCCAAAAACTGCTGGTAAACATTTCGCTCTTTTGTGCAGCTTGGCATCCTAGCAAGAAATGTTACAGGCACGCTCACCTGGGCCTCGAATGGTCTTGTGGTTAAGGGACCCACCCTGGTCCTGGTGTCATGGGCTTCTATCCTCTCTCGGTAACTAGCAGATCACCGATTCAGAATATCCTGGAAACATTTAAGCAGGGCAAAAACACGGTAGTTGAGGGTGCGAGTATATTTCCTGGATCCCAGGACTGGGGAGATCATTTTTGGCACATCCCAGAGATCCGGGAAAATCCAGCCCTATGAGCAACACTGCCCTTCCCCGTTGCCCAACCAAATTCCCCTCATTCACCTGGCCTGCTCGGCCAAGCTTTCAGCATAGCTCTGGTGGCCCACACGACCATCCCCTTTGCGCTTTGGACCCTTGCGGAATCTATGTTATGCCCCGGGATTATGTGTGACGTGCTTTTTCCTCTACAAACACCAGGAGTCGTGCGGTGAGTTCAGTCTTGTGCCTAAGCATGGCTAACATGTTATCTAAGCCTGTTTAAATGGGAAAATGTTTAGCTCTGGATGTATGATGCATTATGGTGCATATCTGAGGCTGTGTGATAAGATAAGGCATGCTTCTCTGGCTGTGTGATTAGTAATAATACCTCCCTCTGGCTGTGTGATTCACTGAGGGTACTCCATCCTCCCTCTGGCTGCCAGGTTAAGGGTCCGAGCGAAGCAAGGGTCCCTAAATGTGGGCGGCAGTGCCGTTACCAACAGGGGCGGCCCACTGTCAAGGGTAAATTTGGAAATAACACCTGTGTAGTTAGCTACGTGGGTGCTAATGATGTGTATTGTTTAAAAAAAAGAAACATACCTTTTCTGCATGGACCGGTGCCCGCGTCGTGGTTGACAGAGTCTGTTTTCAATGTTAATAACTGTGACATCATCAGCATTGAAAACAGACTACAGGAACCACGGTGCAGCACCGGGCTGCACAGAAAAGGCAAGGTTCTTATTTAAAAAAAATAAACTCACAGTTTTGGCACCCACGTAGATAACTACATGGGTGCTAAGAGGTGAGGTGGAGCAAAGGAAAGAGGAGCGGTGAATGGAACGGGGCGCTGGCCAGCAGCACCAAGGCTGCTCGGAACGCGGACTTGTACCATACAATACAGCCCACATTCTGAGCCTCCTGATTGACCAGCGCCCCTTCCAGGGTGCTAATGAGGATATGTGTCCCGGTGTGCGATGAATTACAGTAGCTACCTCTGTCATTGTGGGGCTTAATGGTACCTATATGTTACTTTGGGATTACTTAGGTTACCTACCTATGGCTATGTGAGTCATTAAAGGAACTCTCTCCTCTCTCTCATTTTGTGTGCATATTGATGGTATGTGACTGGTAGTGTGATTAATCACAGTATCCACCTCTTTCTATGTGGTGGATAATGGTACCTACATTTAACTGTGGGGTTTATTTAGGACTCCTACCTCTGGCTGAGTGATTCGTTAAGGGTACTCGCTCCTCTTTCTCACTGTGTGTATATTGAGGGTATGTGACCGGTCGTGTGATGAATTACGGTAGTGACGCCTGTCTATGTGTTTAGTTATTGGCTATATTTAACTGTGGGATTATTTAGGGTACCTACCTCTGACTGTGTGATTTAAGGGACCCCCCCTTCCTCTCTTTCTTTCACTGTGTGGATATTGAGGGTATATGAATTACGGTAGCTTCCTCCATGTGGTGGTTAATGGAACCTATATTTGACTGGGGCGATATTCCCTGAGGCAGCGTGCCGACCCTATCGGTAACGGCTCACAGCCCAAGTTAAGGGCTCAAGTGAAGTGAGGGTGCCTTAACTAGGGCTGTTGTGCCGTTATCGACAAGATTGGCCCACCGCCGAGGGTCATATATAATTCCCTACACGGGTGCTAATGGTGTCTTTTTAAAAAAGGGGAAAAAAAAGAAAAGTACATTTGCTGCAGTGCTATCCCCGAAGTCCGTTTTCAGTGTTGATGTGATGTAAGTAAGGGTACTCTCTCCTCGGACTCACTGTGTGGATATTGAAGGTATGTGACTGGTAGTGTGATGAATTACAGTAGCTACTTCTATGTGGTGGTTAATGGTATCAACATTTAACTGTGGGATTATTTAGGATACGCTAGTTTGTGGCACGTGGTATCTACCTTCACATGCATAATGTGTTGATGTTTCTACATCCGAGTATCTTATGTGCCAAGGTCTGTACCTCTGGTTGTGTGTTGAGCTGGGTACACACCTCCCACTAAACGAACCCGGAAAGTGATATCAGAGTAATAAAAGGCCTGATGCTTGCATGTTTTATTTATTGATCTTTCCACTTCCGGTGGATGCGGAAAGACTTAGAGAACAATCCAAATGGCATCGTACTTTTCATATTGGACGTGTTTTACAAGTAGCCATGGGAATCTCTCGGGTGGCGCCCGATAAAGGGAAACGAAGGCGTCTGCAAATGCCGCTCTTTGCTGGGTAAATATCAGGCTTTACCATTCTCTCTGTGCCGCTTCACGGGCACATCAGGCCCCCTTAAAAGCCAAACAATACTCATCCGCTCGGCGAAAAGAAATATACTGCGTCCACCTGCACAACCGGTGTTACGGTGAGTATATAATACTCTAGTTAAACTTTATCGAAGCTCTTCCTCCTCTGACAGTGATCTCGCGGTACAGGCATGGAAACAGATACGAATCTGAGGTTGGAATGAGGTACTATTTTTTATTTTTTAATTGGGTGTAAAATAACATTTTGGGGAGTAAAACGGCAATTCCCATTCCCGAAGAGCCTATTTTTGGGTAATAATAAAATTGAATGCAAAACCATGTATCGTTCTGTTATCTATACTTATTTGCACCGAGTAATTCATGGACCTTATTAGAAGAATCTTTACCTTAAAGTTCCTCTTAAGATCAGGCAGTGATAACCTTTGCAGGCTGATTCATGGAATTATCTGCCCGTAAAACGCAGATTTGCGCGCCATTCTGATCGAAAATCCCTGTTTGAGGTGTGGGGATTTTCGGGCGGAATGGCGCGCAAACCTGCATTTTGCGTGCAAATAATTCCATGAATCAGGCGCTTGATCTTACTATGGCACTGCCCTGCTGGAACCCAATGTCACAAAGTGGAGATGTAGGAGAGACAATGGCATTGAGTGACAGGAGCTGAACACAGCCTCCCTCACTCTTGGGCCGCGTCTCTCTGTACTGTGGATCTACATTGGGCGTAGCTGACCGGGCTATTTCCAAGGAAACTCCGTAATACCGCTTTTTTACTGGCACATGTATTTGTATTTGTATTTATTTTATTTATAAAGCGCAGCCAGGCCCCGGGGGCATACGGGCGTAAGTTAGATCTGGTTACAGTTACATTTGAGTGCAGTAAGCAAAGGTTACGTTACGGTTACAGATAGGTACATACATTAGTATTACAGATACATACATACATGTTGCAATGTTCATGTGGCAGGCAGTGGAGGCTGCCGATAAAATATAGTCTAAAATAAATGATGTACAATATGTACAGTAGGCAGTCAGTCGTTCAAGGATCAGGGAAGTTTAGGCTGTCATTGTGTCCATGTTGTGAAGCCAGCGCTTCGTGTTGCGTTTGAATAGGTTAAAGGAGGGTTCTGACCTAAGGAGCGCGGGCAGTGTGTTCCATAATTTCGATGCTTGTACAGGGAAGCTAGCTCCACCCGAGTTATTGAGTTTGAATCTCGGTATGGACATAGTGTTTGCTTGAGCTGCTCTGAGTGGTCTTGATGATGTATGTGGCGTAAGTTGGTTGGTGAGGTAGGCTGGTGCAAGGTTGGCCCTGGCTTTGTGTGTGAGGGCCAAAGCTTTGAGGGATATTCTATGCTCTTCTGGGAGCCAGTGTAGATTACGTCTAGTCTCAGAAATATGCGACTTTTTAGGGATGTTGAGGGCTGCCCTGATGGCATTATTTTGAATTACTTGTAGTTTGTTGATATTTTTGTGGCTAGTGCCTAAATAAAGGGCATTGCAATAGTCTATTTTGGACAAGACTAATGCTCTAGCAAGAGTAATGCAATTAGGTGTGGAGATGAACAGCCTACCTGCAGTGATCAATTTGCAGGTGTAAGCGGCTGATGATGCTACTGCATTGGTTTGTTTGGAGAAGGATAAGGTGGCATCAATGTAGATGCCTACAGTTTTTGTGTTGTTTGAGACAGGGATGAGATTACCATCTATAGTGAAAGATTTGAAAGCAGAGTTTAGATTTTTTAGTTTGGCGTGAGTACCAAGGATGATCAACTCAGTTTTTTCGTCGTTGAGACAAAGTCCATGATGTGCCATCCATGCTTGTATTACTGAGTATATTTCATTGAGGGGTTTGCTGTCTGTTTCGTAGTCACCCGAGATAGGAATGAGTATCTGTGTGTTGTCTGCATAATTGGTATACGTGACACCCAGATAGTCAAGGATATCGAAGAGGGGCTTTGTAAATACATTATAGAGCGTCGGGGACAAACAAGAGCCTTGCGGGACTCCACAAGGTACTGGTGAGGGTTCAGCTGAATCAGTGGGAGAGAAGACCCTCATGGTTCTGTTTGCCAAGAAGGAACTGATCCAGGCAGTGGCTGCGTCTGAAAAGTGTGCTGCAGTTTTCAAGTGGTGACCGAGTGTTTGGTGGTTGACCAAATCAAAAGCTGCTGACTGGTCAAGCAGTAAGAGGAGTGCAAGTTTACCGTTGTCTTTTAGGATTTGGATCTGGGTAGTGAGATTTATTAATGCAGTTTCCGTGCCGTGTCTGGGTCGGAAGCCGGATTGCCTTAGTCCCAGTAGATTGTACGATTCTAGATAAGCCTGTATTTGCAGATACGCTGCTCTATCCAGTATTTTTAATAAGAAAGGTACAGTTGTTATTGGCCTATAGTTAGACGGGTTGGCTGGGTCCAGAGTAGGTTTTTTGAGTAGAGGAATGACCCACGTGTCTTTTAAGTTATCAGGCACTACTCCGGATTTGAAGGAGGCATTGATGAGGTTAGTAATAAATGGTGCCAGGTCATGTGCTGCTGCTTTGATGATCGGGGCAGGCATCACCTTGGCAATTTGATTGTTTAAGTTTTCTAATGATGTTTTCAACTTCCCAAATTGAGAGGGGTGAGAAACTGAATGGCTTACAAGTTGACTTAAAGGTAGGTGACTTGTTAGGAAGTTGTTTGTAGTCAGGTTCAGTGAGCAGAAGGGATTTTTTCGCATTGATTTTAGATTGTAGGCGAGTTATTTTGTCTAATAAGGCCTTCTGAATGTTACTGCACCATAGTGCGTCTGTGACACATTTGTCAATAGGGGCAATAGGGGATTCTAATTCTTTTAGAATCTTGAAAAGTTCTTTTGTGTCGGATTTCACTTGTGTAATCCTTTTGTTGTAGGTGTCTTTTTTAGCAAGTAGGATGGCTTCTTTGTAACTAGTGGATGCTAGTGTTAGCTCATTCTTATTGGTTACTGTAGGGCACTTATTCCAGTGTGCTTCTGCAGTTCTCTTAGTTTTGCGTAGTTCTCTTAGCTGCGGTGTGAACCATGTATTCAGGTGACATTGTGGTTTAGATTTCCGCAATTTTAGGGGGCGATGGTGTTCAGTGCTTTGAGAATGGCCTGATTGTAAATATCCACTAAGACTGTGGGGTCAGAGTCAGAGTCAATGTTGTTCACAAGGGGGAGTAATAACGGTAGGAGTTTATCAGGTGTAATGTCTTTCTTCTTTCTCGTGCTGGTAGCTGGAGCGATGATAGGGGCCGGGTGTTGTGTGTTGGCTTTGATGGAAAAGGTTATTTTATGATGATCCGACCATGTACAAGGATCATTAGATAAGAGATCAATAGAGCAGTTGAGGTGAGTGAGCCAGTCCAGTGTTCTTCCTTTGATACGTGTAGGCTCATGAATAATGTGGGTGTGAACCAAGTCGGATAATGTGTTGGCTAGATAATGGGTGTTAGTGTTCTTAGGGTCGTTAATACCAAGATTAAAATCCCAGAGTAGGATAGTTTGTGAATTAGGTTTAGTGTCAGTGGTTATGAGTGAAGGCTGCAACAGGATCTGTGGCTGCAAAAACTGAAGCACCCCCTGTGCCTTATTGAGCCTCATCGGTGATAGGCTATTTGAACCATGTTCGCTTTCAGTAGAGGGGTTTTCACATGTTTTTTAAGGTTTAGAAACGTGGGGTATTATCCTAAATTATTAAATGTAATCCAAACAAGGACCCCTTGCACACTGATCTTTAGAGAGGCTCACTTCACCTTGCCTCAGAGGCACACCAAGGCCAAAACACATGTCTGGCGTTGCTGACGGTACTGTTGTTCAGAGGAGAATGCTCCACTGCTCCCCCCACTTTGACTCCGTGCCAAGCACACAGAAAGAGAAAGCAGGGCGTTGAGTGATTGACAGCTTCCCTCTAGGATTCCTGCCTCCACACTGCCCATACGAGTCCATGAGAGCATCACAATGGGTACTCGCATGTCCACATATGGGGAGGGGCTTTTGAATACTACCTTCTGTGTAGAGGAACAGAAGCTGTGCAGGTTCCCATGTGAGGGGGCACCCTGTCTCACACGGGGGCCTGCACAGCCTCTGTCCCTTTAAGCAGAAGATGGCACTGTATGCAGATCATTTGCAGCAGCTTTACTGACTGGTATGTTCTGCATGAGAGCAAATGAAGCTTCTCTATAATGGAAGGGTAAGGCCATATGTAGCCCATTATGGATATGCCACCAGGGTATCCTGGGCACGTATCACCAAATAGTGTGGCTTCCATGGCTATCCAGCTCATAGGGTAATACCACATTATTCAAGTACCACCCCATGGTCCGTGCCACATTAATAGAGCACTTTATTGGTTAATGCCACATAATGCTTGCCTGCCAGTCTGACTTCCACTCATGCATGCGGTGGAGACAGGGTCGGACTGGCCTAGAGGGCAATAGGCCCATGACTGAATCAAAAACACAAACTGCTGGTGTGGGGCAGCTTTTTTGGGTGTCAGCCAGTTTGATAAATTACTTCACTATACGGCTATTAGTTTTGACCAGTGTTACTGAATAAACATTCTTTAACATTCACAATTTGCATCACATTTTATCAAAAACTGGCCTCTTGGGTACTGCTCAAACAGTCTGTCACAAAAGGAATGAATTGTCGTTTGCAACAGTGGGGCAATTTTTCATTGGTGCCCGAGACAATTTTATGGCCCAGTGTGACCCTGGGAGAAGAAGCTGCAGGTTACAGACAGGGAAGATAGGATGTACAGATGATGGTCTCCTCTCCATGTTCTTCCAATTGGATCTCATTGTTGACTTGACACTGCTAAGCACAACACTCTTCTGGACCCAGAGGGGTACTTGTTGCGTGCTGTGACTGAGCAGCAACTGACACTCTGAGTAATAACCTGCAGTGTCCCAGGGGCCATTTCTCTCTCCTTGCTTCTTGTCAATATCGGCATGCTAACTTTCATTGATGGGTTCAGGGCCCTCAAGTTCCAGAGATATGGAGGTCGAGGTGTAAGCCGGTGGTGCGCCTTTATAGGTTCATGAACACATTGGATGGATTGCAGTGGCTCAAAGAGTAGATGTGGCAGAGAGGACTCAACCTTACTGGCACCAAGTACCACTACTTGCCCACCTTAATGACTTATCTTGCCTAATCCACACAACGCCTCATTATAACCTTTGCGGAATGGGTTAACGGGTGCCGCTAATGGAGGCGGACCCATTAAACCCATTCCGCAAGATTACGAGGTTCCCTCGTGGGACCCGGTAAGGACCCAGTAAAACCAGGCGTCCTTACCGGGTCCCGCGAGGGGACCAGAGAGCTAACAACGGGCTGGTCGTAATCGGCCCGTTGTTAGCTCCCTGCACCCATTCCCATTGAGCCCTACGGGGGCTCAAATGGGAATGGGGAAGGTCCGGGCCCGGGTTCTCTGAAGGAGAAATTACCGGGCCCTCCAAACTCGGATGGCGTGCTAATTCCCCATTCAGGGAACCCGGACCCGGTTTTGGTGGCAGCCATGCCCTTATAAAGGGCATGGCTACCGCCAAAGTCGTAATGAGGCCCAATGAGTAGCCTTGATAGGTTATGGTGCAAAAACGATGAGTGTGGGTAAAATAACAATACTAAGAAACTGGGAATCCTTCTTCGATGGGTGTGATGAGTGACTGCCCTTATGACTACAAAACAAGTCCCATACCACGCAAGAGACAAAGATGAAACTTGTAATTTGATATCTGACGGAAACAACTTAGGCTGTTTGATTATATTTTTGTGATTGAAGAAAACAATTTTTTTCTGCATACATACCAATGCCACAACATGTTTACTCTCACTGTTGCATGAAATCATTGCAGCTGGTTTGGCCCTTTTGATTCAACTATTCCTTTGCTTGTGGGAGCGAGCACCCACTGAAGTCTATCTGTCGGAGGTCTTTCATCTGTCAATAGGGCGATGCTTGGCTTCTTCCTCCTGATGTAGCCACGCAGCTGTACATGTATTGAACTGAGGCAAACTTTGCATGATCAAGAGTTACACTTAAACTAAAGTTAGCTCTGAATTCATAAGAAGCCGGCTTAATTTATCCTAAATAGAGGGGATTCTGTTCATAGAGCTCCCGTTATAAGGTCTATCAACAATATCCTATTTAAGAAAGTTTAAGTGAACATAAATGTACTGGGGGAGACTTCTACAGGTCCAATGTGTGATATTAGTAGGAAATAAAAAAGAGAAATCACCACGACGTATCTGTGTGTGAAAATGAGGGTTGCCCAAGTGTTCATCTCAACTGGAGTCTTGGTGTTCTTTACCGTGTGCAAGAAACAAGAGCAATAAGCACAATAAAACTAACTAGCCTTTGGAAAAATGTGTCCATTATCTAACCTGTGAAGATGATATGTCATACTTAATGATGTCATCAGGAAGACATGCTACACCCACTGTGGCCGTCACAGAGATAGGTCATCTTTGATCATTCATCAGCAATATATTTTGCACTCCACGACATCTTAGTGTGCTCTAATTTTAATTCAGCTTTTTGGAAATGTGTGTTCTGTATTAACTTGGGGACCGTCGCATCCTTGGCGCTGCCCCACATGTGCATGGTTGTGCAGCAGCGCTGTCATAAGAAAGACCTTCTGCCTAAACATTTGGTGTGATCCAAAGGAGACTTTTGAAGAATTCTTTCTAATTATTGTAAGCTCTTGCCCTTCTCGCCCAGCTAGCTGTGTACAGGCCCAGGTGTTTACATCAGTGCTTGATATGGCTGCGTCCACATATATAGAAACTGGCACGCAGTGATTACACTGACCGCAATTCATTTCTGGTCTTCTACTTTGACTCTTCAATGGCAATTCTATGTCATCATTTTCATGTCTGTGTCTGTTTGTGTGTGTGTGTGTGCGTTTGAGTGTGCGTGGGTGGGGAATGGTGTAGGGGATACAGTAGAAGAGTCAAAGTAGAAGACCACAACATAAATAACATAGAACCTTACAAACTATATTGTCAGAGCACCTTGGGATTTCTCTGCTTATTCCAGTAGGAGAGCCCATGATTAGGACTAGCCATGACCTGTAATCATGGACACTGATTATGAAGGAAGATGTCAGATCATAGTAAATCTCTTTGCAACTTAATGACATCGGTTTCTCTAGCCCTGGCGATCTGCTCTCACTATTCACAGGACAGCAGGTTATGGGCTCCACTGCTCCCATTAAACTTAACAATGGGAGAAATGTTACATACAGACGCAAATGATATTCACAGGAAGTTACCCCCATACATTGTCCCACGAGAAATCTCAAGAGAACATAGAACCGCTCTTATGTCCCATAAGTCAAAATCTTACTTAAGAAGCAAATGCAGACCTATAAATCGATGGTGCAAAATGCCAGGGGGGGAGGGGGGTGGACTATGATAACGTCGATAATGCATCTAATACATGCATAGAACATTTCTCACTCATTTAAGGACTGAGCAACCCCCAAACCTTGACACTTATCTTTAGTCCCTTCAGGTTCTGGTAGATGACCTGTTGAGCTTTTCCACAGATAGAGATCAAGACAGACTTGGCATGTCATCATCCACATGGGAAAACCCATTTGCTACTGCTGAGTGCTATTTCAATGATGAGCAATTTTTGAACCTGTCATCGGAGATGCATTCATTAATTTAGCTAGGTCTTTGACTCTTTTCAAGGCCGAGGGCCATAGAAAGTAACAAAAGACCTTTTCCTTATTTCTTAAAGAAGTTATGGAATTTTCAACTCTTCACTTAATTGCATTATAGTACCTCAACCATAGAACAAAGCTGTGGTCCGCCCTCTGCTTCCGAAGCCAACTTTAGACCCTGAAGACCTGGGTAAATGTAGGCTCAGCTGTCATTTCTTGTCAAACAACCTGAACTGTTGTCCCAGATCAGCAGCTGACAAGATGCTCTTTGAGGATTAGGTCCTTCTTTGCTTTCTGTACTGATGTGGGAGGAGCGTGTGCTGTCAGTCTATAGCTTTTTTAAATTTATTTTTTGCCCGTGGACATCTTCATTTACTCAATGGCCAAAATTGGTGGCATTGTACCTGCAGTGTTTGTGACCTAGGTTCAGTTTTGTAGCGTGGAAATTAATAGAAAAGCCTAGAGCTGGGCAAGACCGGTGAGGCTCGGGCTAGCCCGAGTTAAAGCTGGCACTCGCTTCGGATCAGTGCCAGCCCAAAGCTGGGCAAGCTACTTGCCCCACTTGCAACCCTAGGCAACCTGGAAAAATACAGAAAGTGCTGTTGTCTGGCTTCCAGCCCAACCCCTTTCCCACTCCTGGATTGGCTGGGGGGGAGGGGGACGTGGCAGGGAGACAAGCATTTCCTGATTTCCTGTTGTGGGGTTCTCAGAGCGGATCAGGGACAGGCGGCAACTTTGGCACATGGTCCTTCATTCCCTATGCCACCAGCCCCTTTCTCTACTCCTTCCCCACGGCTCCACCCACAATCTCCCACCTCACTCAAGTGCTGCCTACCTCCTTCTCTCCCCCCTTCCCCACGCCTCTATGCACAAAATACCACGGCAAACACTCACTTTAAATTCCACTAGCCTCATTTCTCGCTCTAGTCCCTTTTAGCCTCTTTTCTTGCCCCAGGCTCCTTTATTGCCGCCAGACACTGTAGTTTGTTTTGTCACCCCCAGATCCCCCTTTATCCTCTTTCCTTGCCACAGCTGCCTTTTTCCCCAGTCACTTTTAATCCTGTTTCTCACCCTAGGCCTCCCGTTAGCCCCTTTTCTCTCCCACAGATCCCCTTTTAGTGCCTTTTCTCACCCTTTTATCATTAGCCCCTTTTCTTACTCCAGCCCCTTTTCTCGTTGCATCCCCTTTTCTTGTCCACAGTCCGGCCCCTGTTTTGCACTGCTATTTCGCTGGCTCGTTTGGTCATGAGAGCCAGGCCGGACACTCTGGCTCGACTCCGGCTCGGCCCTCACCATGAAATGCCTGGCTCCTCCAGCTCTAGAAATCCCACCTTATCCAGACTTTTCAGGAGGCGGGCAGATGAGGCAAAGGCCCCGTGCGTGTGTCCAAGGCATTCCAGACTGACTGTTCTACCTCTGTGTTTCTTGTGATTGAAGCTTGGTTGGAGAGGCAGTTTGGTATCACTTCAGTGAAGACTGATGTGTAGAGTTGGCAGTCTGGTGAGTTATAAGAAAATAATGTTTTTGCTGTTCCCTTCCGATTTGCTTGAGGTGGCATTGGTGGTTAGTAACAGCATGCGTCTGTGAGAAAGAGACAGTTGCTAATGTTCAATTGCACTGAAACGCAATCCTGATCGAGCAAGGTCTTCTGCATGACAGTTTGTGTAGCTTGCTAGGAAAGGGCTTTCACGACGGATGCCGTGCTGGGCCACTTAAGGATCCAGGCATTTAAGTCGAACCCTGAGATAGGGAGCGGCTTTGCAATGTAGGTAGGCTGCAGCTGAAGCAGGCTGTTCCTTGGGGAAATCAGGACATGTCTGGACTGTACACGCTTAACATGGGCCTGAGTCTGAGCCAACCTACAGGCCATTTACAGGTCCGGCCTGCTGGGAAATCTCCAAAATGGCCTCCTAGACCAGTCTGCCCATTGGTCGGCGATAGCAGCTCAATGCAAGCAGTGGCACGGAGCTGGCATGATTTCTTGCCTGCGGCGGCATGTGGCACTATATAAAAAAACGACAATTATAACTCTTAAGAAAAGAATAACAGGCTAAGATAGTTAGAACATAAAACGTGCCAGTAAGACTCGGTTTGAAAGCATAGTATGCATTATGATTGTGAGCAAACATGCATTGCGCCAAATGGAATTAATTGCGCCAATTGGAATTCATGGTCCAGGATTGGAACGAGCCAAGCCCAGAACAGATACAAGCACCTGCCATGTGTCTCCACTGCACGCTACTGGCAGAGCAGCATGGGCACAGTCTGGCATCAGCAGAGCGAATGGCGGCGGCTTTCATGGACTCCTTCACCAAAGCAAGGCCGCTTTTGCGAAGACATGGCGTCGATTCAGATGCAAATCCTGCCCTGTCTGCTAGAGAACAAGCCGGGATTGGCGACAAAAGGGAGGAAACAGCTGTATTTTTAAAAACAAATTGCTAGCATTAACCCGACAACAGAAAGTAAAACAAGCAGGCCTTGAAGGGAATGTCAACAGAAAACAGTGTTGCATACGCAAAATATTAAAATGGGGGACTTGGAGAGTAATTATTCAATTCCACTTAATATTGATGAGCTTTCCAAATGAGGAAGGTCACCAGCTCATGTATAAATAATAGCAATACATCTTCATCTGGCCCATTAGTTATGTGTGATCATTCTTGCTCTCTCCATCTGTGTTTTTTTCTTTATATTTCTCTACTTTCTACGCTCAGTGCCTTTCATTATCCCCTGGAATAGCTTTCCTAGCTCTCCTCCCTCCCTCCATTACTTCTTTCCTTCCACACTGTTTCTTTCATTCCTTCTTCCATTATGTCCTTCCTTTATCCATGCTTTTCCTCAATCCTCGCTCCTTTTATTTATTTATTTGCATTTTTAAAGCGCTCACACAGCCCGGGGGCATTAAGGCGCTGTTACAGGACTCTGGGCCTCATTCCGTTATTGGAGGCACCATGACTACCTCCAATAACGGTACCGGCACCGGTCTCGTTCAATGGGGACTTACCGGTTTAGTCCAACCTTTGCGGGACCGGTAAATCCCCATTAAAAAAACCATTCCCCATTCCCATTTGAGCCCCCACAGGGCTCAATGGGAATGGCGAAGTAGCTAATAACGGTACCGCAATTTGCGGTACCGTTATTAGCTCTGAAGTCCCTTAACGGGTCCCGTCCTTAACACCTAGTCAGACCAGGCGTTAAGGAAGGGACCTCGCAGTAGGGAGGTAAGGGATTACCGGCACCGGTCTCCTTACCGGAGCCCGGTATCCCTTACCGCCCCACTCAGAATGAGGCCTTATGTCTTAGTTGTGTATTTATAACATGCTTAAAGGAATAGTGCGCTCAGAAATATTATTGTCCCGAGGGCTCGAGCATGTGTTTTTAAGCATACGTTGATCAATCGTACAAACATTTCCTATGCACCTTACCGTAGTTTTCCACTTTTGTACACATGCAAAATCAGGCAGCAAGGCGCAGCCATTTTGTGTTAATCTGATCTGTTGCCACATCGCCCAAGCAGGACTGCCCTGGCGGCACTAAATCATATCCCCTGCCCCTGAGGCTGACATCACCAAACCTAGTGATATTCTCCGCCTTTCTCCATGACGGTACTGGGCAGCGTAGTCAAACGCGCCCAGTCATCACCTACATAACATGATGCAGAACCCGGAAATCAACACTCATCATCTCACAACACAGCGCGTCACAATTAGAAATATAAAACTGTACTTTAAAATGAAATAGCAAGACTGTACAATTTGTAAAGTACTTTTATTTCACAATAAACGCTCTGAGAACATCCGGCCATTGCCATATTCAATGAAATGGGTAATTTTTTTATTTTTTCTCGGTCCACAAATGTTTATCGTGTGTCACGCGGTTTTCCTTTTGGGTACACAAGGTGTTCCTTTTGGGTAAAAGAAGCGCTTTGATCGCACGGTGACTCGCAAGGCTTGTGCATCAACTTGGTACTAGACCACCATAAACGATGTTATGTTGCTCCTAATTGCTGGTACCGCATAAGGACATATCGGCCCTTGGCAATCGTCCCAAAAAAGAGTCATTGATATCCAGCTATTGATGTGTATCTGCAGCTGCCGGTTGAAAAAGCCACCAGTTGGTATCTGGAATCGATGACAATCACAGAATGACAGGATGTACCTGTTTGGAAAACGTAACAGAAATGTGTCTCAGTAGACGATCTTTATTACAATTTATCATTTTACCCATTCATTCGGCATCGTGTTAAAACTAACAATTAACACGGACGTGAAACAATGTGAACACAGAGAAAACAACGTGGAAAGTACTCCACAATTTGATTCAGAGGTTAGTGCTATGGAGTATGTTCAGCTCGAAACGGGATGCGGAAGCTGATGCTATAATTCGAGGAACATATAGATGGCATTTCAATGAAATATTAACGTTGAACCTGGGGGAACTGAGTGGTGGTCTACATGCATCTCGATGCTGGACTGCCCATGTGCCCGGTAGAAAGACCAGTACACACAAAGGTTGTACTTGCGGTTCATTTCAATATTCCACACAGAACAAACAAGTACAATGTAACCCAGCAATAACGGTCAGCTAATGATAAGTTGACTTGTTCAGGTATAAAATCGTCGAAAGTCAAACTTACATTATATTCAACATTTCCATTCTCTTGACGTAATGCAGACCGTAACGCAGACTCGGTTCGAATCAATGATTTTTCATAAACTGAACTTACATATTCCTTAGTCCAGTTTAGGAATGGTGAACCTTATCATATCTTATGTTATTACACCCCTCCTTTAATTTAATTCCTTTTGGAATGGTCCCTTCCTCTCAAGGTCGAAAAACAATTGAACCTTATACTGTGTGAGATGCGTGGGCTTCCTTAGCTCGCAAGCAAAAATTCAAAGCTGGTGACCTTCACTCAAAATGAAGATACATTCTTAGTTTGCAACATCTTGCCTCACCGCATCCATGAGAAGTGGAATTGTGAAGCACAGGCACAGGAGGAAAAATGTGGGGGCTGTCTTTGCTCGCTGTTCGTGGTGCTGCTAAGGGGTAGGGGAAACTTTGCAATGACAGAATGCACTTTAGTCCAAAATTGGAGTCGAGGGTACACAAAATGGAGTCAAAGTGTGTCTAGCAATAGCTCCACCTCTGCTTATGTCAGGGCCAGGGCCTCCTTCCCCATGGCAGCAGATGGGCACAGGAGGCGCCCCCCCACGAGTGCAAGATCAGGATGCCACTTTCGCGTATAATGTATGTTGGCCGGGGGCTCAACCCACCCACCCCTTGCTTACATTAGCAATGACCCCCAACACATGGCCCCATGAATATATTGGTCAGAGTGCTTCTATTTCTCACCATCGACGCACTTTGATGTGCTGTTATGTTCACATTCAGTAGTTCTTGCTTGCCGAGTATCTTATGTAGCCTAGGTCTCATCCCTTTTGTGGGATTAGTTATTCAGCTATTTAAGCAACTATATGGTAAGGCAACTGCTGAACCCCAAAGTTTCTTTCACACTGTTATCCCTCTGGCCCTCCCACGATCAGTGAAGGTCCCACAGTAGCTCGACGAAACTGTGAACTGTGAAAGCACAGCCTTACATTGTATGGCATTCGTAAAAATGGTACTAGTTGAAAAAAAAATTGACAAAGAGGATAGATTTCAAAAGACAAATTGGATGCTTTATTTGGACACTTCATAAAAACAGCATGCAATTCCGTGATTATTGATCTCCAAGACATTAATAATAAGATCTTTCACAATATCAAATTCCATTTCCTCATATACTGGCTTGACCACCCATTGTTTGCTTCTTTTTGTTAAGGCCATAGTGTAGCGAAGCATCCCAAAGTTTCCCGCAGTCCTTGATTGTTCACGGCCGTTATGCACTAATACCGCTAGTAATGTCCTATATTTCATCCCTTCAATGCCGAAATGCAATCTCCTTGGCCTGTACTTTAGGCACATATTGTGGAACACCTCCAAATCTCTTGTGTGACAGAATTCTGTGAGTCCCTTCAGATCCCTTGATAGAGCTTTATCAAACACAATCTTCTCAAGGGCTTTGTGTGGAGGTGAAGATCGAATCAACCACTTCTTCTTCCGTTCCTGCTCCGGCGACAAAGGGCCATGTTCACATTGGTGGAAATGTTGGTTTTCTGCCCAAGAGTGAACGTTGGAACAGTGGTGCATTAGTGACCACCATTTTTCAAGTAGAATTTCCACAGACTCATCACAAGTTTTGGAGCTCCACCAAAGATGGTTGCTGAAAGACTGGGACCACTGTGAAATACTTTCAGAACCTTTTCTTTCCACTGGAGTTGAGATTGTTTTATTGATGGATTTGGCTATGTGCCATACATCAAATTGATGGCGAATATTTGAAAACTGCTCCATCATTGTCTTGGCTATTGAAACGTGTCTGTCCGTGGCTATGAGGTCGATTTACATTCCCCTCGATTGTAGATCTTCCAGTGATTTTATAAAACCAAGTTTCTCCATGGCCACTGAGGATTTACATTCAGACACCTGCACGACCACCAAACTCACAATTTTTTTTACTTTCCATGTCCTGAAAGTGGTATGTGCAGTACTTTGCTGAAAATCCGGGGCTGTCACACTGTCCATCGCCAGCTGGCCTGAACCTTTTTTCGGAGAATGTACTTTGAATAGACAATTGCTCAATTGTCCAAGCTCCACTAATGGCAGGGAATCGATATTGACGTTGATATTTGTAGTACTGCGTTTTAGAAATGAAATGGAGTCCCACAAATTGACAGAAACTGGACAACTTAATGAAACTAGAGCCACTGAAAAGTAAAGCTGCTGCACACAGTAGATTGCCAGCTGGCAGTTTCCCCAGCATCGGTTGAGCGGACCATGAACATTTTTCATGGAGAAATTCACAGGTGGCATGTATTTTGAGGTTACTGTCTTGTGAATGATGAGTCACATTCACCAATGGCTTCCGACATATTTCCCCTCTCACTGAATGCACACATTTCAGCATCATTATAATCTCCATCAAGCTGCTGTCAAATACTATGTATTTGGCCTCCTTTATTAGACTGTCATCCTGAATTAATGTTGTTTCTGACTGAACTGTGGTTGACATATCAGCCAAACTGGACATACTGTAGTCGAGATCTTTGTCTGGTTCCTCGGTCAATTGTATTGATGCTTCAGTCTCTGTCATTTCAGCGTCTGTTACTTGAACACGAATCAGAGAAATCATCAATGTCGATTGATTTTTGGGTGGACCTTTTTTGGAGGGTGTCAATTGTGTCAAGTGGTCTGCGACTAATTCAAAAGCATCTTCAATATATTCAGTTTCATCTTCATCTGGTGGAGCAGTCGCATTGTAGCAATGGTCCAAAAACACTTTGCTGGTTTCGCCGGTCACATTAAATTAATTTTCTGGCCATTAGGCAAAAGCATCTTGAGTGTGCTTATTGATTTGAACATGCTGCACCTCAAATAATAGTTGCTCCATGGTGAAATCAGTCTGGCAAGCAGCATCTCTCATTTCTGTCGCTGTCTGTGTCTGCATAGTTCGTACACCATAGGCCAACTAGAAGACAGGTTGGAAAAACATGTTCAATGTAAATCCAAGATACAGTATTGGACAACTTAGATTTTTTTTTAAAAAAAGCATGTTTTGAAGGCACCAGCACAAAACACTGTTTGTAAATGAAATTGCTTGTAACTTACTGTATCTTTCTTGTTTTTCTGTGAAACCTTCTTCTTCACTGTAACGACTGCACCAGCAAGCTGATCCACCAACTCAGATCTACGTGCCTCCTCTTCTATATCCCAATCTTGTATACATCCCTAGAAAAGAGTATCCATTCAGAATAAGTCATTTGTATTAGAAATCAAATTATTCCTTCGCACAAATGGCTTACACAGATAAACTTGTACATCGTGTATGTCATTTAGTCAAAATATACATTTCAATTTCACCTGGCTAGTTTACTCGATCAAAGTTGACTGTGCGAAGCACACTGTTCAAAATGTTGCACTCAAGCAATTTACAAGATTATCAGATCTAGGACCGAATTTCTTTCATTCAAGGGAACTGTCAGTACGCATACCTCTGGCTCTGGATCAACTACGAGGGATGATGTAATTGTTGTTGAAGCTTCAGCATCTCCCTGTAACACAGTACTAGTTTTAGTAAGGATGAAAACATTTGGAATTCAACACACACAATGTGACACAGACAATGGTACATATCTATAAAAAAAATCCACTAATGAAACATTATACAAACGAACAACACAATATGTAAATATGATCAGATTATCTCATTCGAGGGAACTGTCAGTACGCACACATTTGGCTCTGGATCAACTACGAGGGATGACGTAATTGTTGTTGAAGCTTCAACATCTCACTGTAACACAGTACTTGTTTTAGTAAGGATGAAAATATTTGAAATTTAACACACACAATGTGACACAGGCATTGGTACATATCAATAACAAACCACGAATGAAACATTGTGTAAACGAGTGACAATACGTAAATATGATCATATTATCTCAAATTCCATGCATAAAACAATTACGGAACTGAATAGCTAAGTAAAACTACCTGATACGCGCTCGAAGTTGTTGTTGACTCCAAGCAAGACATGGATGCTGAATCTTGCTTCTTCATATTCAGTGCATAGTCATGGAGTTGTAAAGGGAAATTTTGATTTGATTTAGAAATGCTAATTCATAATTAACATTATGCTTATTTCAAAGGGCACTATAGCATAGTTATCTGTGCCCATAAATCGTTTGCTATGATGCTCCTAAAACTAAGTACATATGTTTAGCAAAATGGTATATATTTAAAAAGCAATACAATCTTGTAAATATGAAAAGTATTATAAGGGACATCTACACCTAAAACACAATGCGTCCATTTAGTTACCTGTTCACTACCCTGAGGGCTACAGCTAAATCCGGAACCGTGACTCACCTGAGGCGGCCTGTGAACAAATAGAGTCGGAATTGCATTTGGGAACAATTTAAGAGTCGTTCGGAGTTAAAGTGCAGGCTGCAGATGTGGAATCGATCACCCCTCGTGTCCCGCAAGACTTCTTTGACTCTACTTTCAAGCTCTGCCGGCGCAAACCCACAATATCTGACCCATTCTCTTCTTTGATCTATATTCTTCGGGAATACATGCATTGTAGTGCCTTCAGATTTGTCATGGGTCTTGGCAACCGAAAATCGTACATGCAGGCATTGTTGGAAATTCTGCAAAAAAAAGGTCAAAATTATTCGAAAATTACTTTGCATAAAAACGTGAGAAAGAAGGAATTATACCATACATTCTTCTATGCAAGCTATGGTTTGGAAAATCACATCACATTATCGTGCATCAAAAGGAAACATGCTTATAGACACGCTACGCGAAGGATGCAATTCGATCCCAATTGACAATGATGACAGTTGATATATATCGATAACATAACAAATTAAAATCAAGCCAATAGCAATGAGATGAATGAACATAACACTACTGGGTACGTTCGCTCGAAATAGATAGAAATTTAGAGATCAAGGAGACATGATTAGGTGACCTGCCCTTACCTTGACCAACAAACAGTTAGATTCTGCAAGCAGGGTAGTTGGTGGCAGGAGAACATGGAGATGTTCACAGGTAGCAAGACGAGGAGCTGACTCGCAGTGGTCACAGAAGTTCTCAGGTATCACGTTCACGGCTTGACTTGCAGTGCTCAAAGATGCTCTCATGATAAACATCAAGTGGTTTATAAAGAATTAGAAAAGGAGGATGTGTATGTGAATGAATGACGTGTATATGTTGTGGTCTTATGTGGATGGTAGGGGCGCGGCCAGTTTCAGGGGATCCTGCCTGGAGACACTGGGTCTGGGGAGGCCATGTGTACAATGGCCCCTGTGCGGAAGATACCTTTGAAGTGTACATGCTGTTTGGCACCTTGGCCGCTCCCACCCCTGCCAGCCCATATTGGGAGGGCACATCCACTGGTGCCAACTGCCTTTGATAATGGAGGGGGGATTGATGGGCCTGAGGCATGCAGGCAAGGCCCGGAACACTGCTGAATGCAGACACACTTGATTCACTGAAAAACTGAGACAACCATTGATAAAACTTCTGCTGTGTTTTATTTTGTTTCTTATTTTAATGGCACAAAACTACTACACATTGTAAAGTTCTGGTTGCAGCCCAGTGAGGGAAAATCCCCTGTACTGACCGCTGTCACTGGGGAAAGTTTCTCTAATGGCACCAACAACACAGGCTGGTATTACTCGTCGAACGCGGTGTCCAAGCCTCCCATGAGGCCACCATGTAAACAAACAATAGGCCACCAGCCTGTACCACATGTGAAAGAGAAAGATACAAACTGTTTTTAAATGAACAAGATAAGTGTATTAAACCTTAGTTGCCAATGACAATTCTTGTATCTAATGGCATTGTTGCCAGTACAAATGCTACCTAGACACTGTACAATATTGAACGACTATTATACGACTATTACTATAGAATTGCAAGACTGCATTTGTTTGGCATTGATATATCAAAGTTACGACAATATAGGAGACAATCATGAAATAGTAGTGGCCTAAGTGACATCACAACTAAAGTACACTTACTCGTTACTTGGATTCCGAGGGCGAACTGTTGCTCGAAGTTCGTGCATAAGGACCATCAAAATCCTCAAAACGGTCCGAGTGAGGCAGGCTGCCCTGAAGTCTGGCAGCTCGGTAACGTGCCTCGCCTTCCGATATGTAGGATAAGCATCCAGAGTTTTCTCAGCAGCAGCAGTTCTCCTCCTCGGTTGGCATTAGCATGCACCGATTGCAGGTACACCAGGTGGAGATGCCGTCCATGCGACTAGGCTCATGCTCTTGATCTGTTGAATCGTCCTCCCAACTGTCATCCGAAGCACCATCGTTTCCACATCTTTCTATTTTGAGTAATTCCGCCTCGGAATATTTTGGCTCATACTGGTAGGGCTGCATTGTTCCCATTATAGGGGAAACACAACAAAATTGATAGTAATGGTACTGGTATCTGTTTGCACGGGCTACAGTATTGTTGCCATTATGGGGAAACAGAAAAATTGATAGTAATGGTACTGGTATCTGTTTGCACGGGCTACAAGAAACGAAGGTAGTTGACCAGAGCACAGAAACGAGGCACAGAATACTCAAAAAAGACAGTGGGCCTCATTACAACCTGCCAGTCCGGGACCGTGCAAAATCCGTGATGGCGGTAAAAACGTTTCCGTGTCCGCAAGGGTGCGGAAAAACCGCACGATTACACGCTGTCGGTCGCGCGCACCACACGGACTCGGAAACGTTGTTACCGCCGTCACGGAATACCCCACGGAAATGGAAATAACGAAGCCACAAGTGGCGCAAAACCCGTTTCCGCCTCCGCCGCCACGGACACGGAACCGGAAATACCATGATCGCCAAAACAGGAAACAGAGAGGCGGCCATCATATAAAAGCACAATCCATTGCCATCCAGAGCCAGCACAAGCACAATCCTGACTCTGAGAAGCCAAAAGGGACCACCAGCATGTCTGCCAGGATTCCTGCTCAGAGGCAGCGCAAACAGCGCTTCAGCGAGGCGGAGCTAACCGTCTTGGTGGAGCACATTGTGGACAATGCTGAGATGCTGTTCAGCGCCGACCAACGGCGTGCCACACAGCAGCGGAGGAAGGAGGTGTGGGCCGAAGCTGCACGCAAGTGCACCGCTGTGGGCGTGGCAGTGAGGAGCGTGAAGGACTGCCACAAGCGTTGGGACGACCTGAGGCTGAGGGTACGCAACCTCATTTCCACGCACCGCCAACGCAGCAGTGGGACAGGCGGAGGACCCCCTTCCCCACTGAGGCTGCAAGCATGGGAGGAGCGTTGCAGCAGCGTCCTCCACCTAGAGGGAATCCATGGGATTGGGCAGGCTGAGGCAGGAGTGAGCCCACCTGCAGATGCCGGTAAGTGCCCAAACATGAATGCCACATGTAAATATGCAGTTGTGAGTACTGGGCCAAAGGACCCATTAACAACCCCCCCCCCCCCCCCGGCAGTGCATGTGTGGGCCAAAGGACCCATTAACAATCCCCCCCCCCAGGCAGTGCATGTGTGGGCCAAAGGACCCATTAACAATCCCCCCCCAGGCAGTGCATGTGTGGGCCAAAGGACCCATTAACAATCCCCCCCCCCCAGGCAGTGCATGTGTGGGCCAAAGGACCCATTAACAATCCCCCCCCCCAGGCAGTGCATGTGTGGGCCAAAGGACCCATTAACAATCCCCCCCCCCCAGGCAGTGCATGTGTGGGCCAAAGGACCCATTAACAATCCCCCCCCCCCAGGCAGTGCATGTGTGGGCCAAAGGACCCATTATGATCCGTATGGCAACCAATATCACTGAATGCAGACACCAGCAATCAGATGCATGTGACTAACACTATCCAATGTACAATCTTAATGACGCATGTGATGCACCCATCTGCCACCACAACAACACTAATTGCATGCCCTTTGTGTCCCCACAGCCGTTTCAAGTGACAGTGATACTGCACAACAGGCCAGCCAATCAGCATCGGCAAGTACACTAGCCACCGCCACCACACAGGAGGATGCTGCCGGCAATTCTGCACCTCTGGCCACATTACCAGCCACTACAGATGTGCAGCACACCACCACCACCACCAACATCCCCACCATCTCCACACTGGCTGAGTCCAGAAAGGTGCCACAGGAACCTATCATGGCCACCCAACACAACACCGAAGGCAGCAGCACTGCAGAGGGGGCGGCCTGCAGTGATAACAGTGCCCCGCAAGAGCACTCGGAAACGGGGCCACAGGGGGAGATGCCCACATTGGAAGACCTGGGCTCCTTCCATGAGCTGGGGTTCAGCCCCACTTCACTGGGGAGTCCCATGAGGTCGCCCACCCCATCCATGGCCGAACTGAATGCCCGCATGCAGCGGATGGAGGACCAGCAGGCTACCCTCACCCAGCTGGTGGAGAGGCAGCTAGAGGAATCCAGGCTGCAGAGGGAGAGCTACAGCGCCTCAGTGCGTCGCCTGTCGAGGTCCATTGGACGCTTTGCGAGCACCATAGTGACCCTTGCACGCCATGTGCGGGAGGGCAATGACCACACCTCCAGGCTTGTGGAGGCCATGTTGGTTGGCCAACAGGCAAATCTGGCACGGATGCCCTCAATCCCTGATTCTGGCCAATCAAACACTACCACCCCATCCAGCTCCACTACTGCCAGTCCAAGGAGGCGCTCGAGTAGGCTAACGGGTCCCTTGGGCAAGGTTGCACAGAAGCGCACACGGAAGTGATGGCATGTGTGTGGGGCAGTGCAGGACACATGTGGACTACAAGGGTGTGAGAGGGGTGGTCACGTTTGGGTGGTGGGGTAGGTAGTTTTGGGGGTTTGGACAATGGGCTCTGGGTGGGGGTGGGCACGTTTGGGTGGTGGGTGGCCCCGGGTGTACAGCTTCCCTAACCAATGCACCTTCTTCCCTGTTGTTATTACATCAATACATCACCATTTCAAATCAAGACATACATGTGTGGACATTGATCATTTATTTTGCAGTGCAACTATTAATTCATTGTCGTCACCATGTTTGTGCATTACTGTGAATGTGCTGTGACTCAAAAGTAAATGCGAATCAGGGCATCCCGTGCTCTCTGGCCATCATGTGCACCCCCAGGGGGAGGCGCTGCCATCCCATCCCCATCTCCATCCCCATCTCCATCCCCATCCCCATCCCCATCCCCATCTCCATCCCCATCCCCATCCCCATCTTCCTCATCTGCGTCTGGTGGCATTGGGATGTTCCTGCGCAGGCATATATTGTGCAGCATGGCACATACCAGCGTGATTTTGCCCGTCTTCACTGGGCTGTACAGCAGTGATCCGCCAGATCTGCTCAGACAGCGGAAACGGGCCTTCAGCAGTCCAAATGTCCGCTCAATCATTCCACGTGTGCGGATATGTGCCCTATTGTATGCCTCTTCATGCCTGTTCCTTGGTCTCCGTACAGGTGTCATCAACCATGGCGTGAGTGCATATCCCGCATCACCTACATGGGATGTAGATGGGGGAACATGTCAGTGTTTGTGGCATCATGTCCTCATCTGCTGCTGTGCATTCTTGCATCATCATTCATTCATGCATATGAACCATGCAGTGTCTGGAGGTATGTTTTGGCCATCACGAGGAATGTCACTGACTGCATATGGGCCTACACATTAACTTGCATGTTTGCTGTGCCCTGCGGGTGACATTTGATTGTGTGCATGTCATGGTGCAGTGCTGTCCACACATGGCAGAGTGACTCCACTGTACGGAAGTAGTAAATACTCGTCGTATCATTTACACGCCTCTCGTGCTTTTTGGGGCAGTGTTTCAATTGAGGGTGGGTGTCTGCAGTGGCACAGGGTTCATGGGACAGTGACGGGATTGGCTGTGGCAGCGTGTGCACGGGCACATTGTGGTGCCCTGTCATGTCTTCCTTCATGATGTTTGGCATCCGCTGTGTATTTGGTAGATGGAAGGGGGGTGATGCATGTGCGGTCACAGCGGCACACTCACAATGCTCATTGCCTGGACACACACACACCACTCCGACAGGGTTGTAGCATCGTCAGCTGTACTCACCCAATAGCCACGTGCTTTGTCCGGCATAGCGTTCCATGTACCGTGGCAACGTGGAATTCCGCAGTACCATTGAGTCATGTGATGAGCCTGGGAAACGTGCGCAGCAGTGTGTAATCAGTTGCATGGCATCACAAACCATCTGGACATTCAAAGAGTGATACTGTTTCCTATTGCGGAACACCGCCTCAATTGCATGTGGTACTGTCAGCTCGACGTGGGTGCAGTCAACTGCGCCTATGCAATTTGGCATGCCTGCTATGGCATGGAAGGCCAACTTGGTGGCAATGACCCCGGGGAGGGTGCGGGGTAGGGCTATGTGTTCCGACACATGGCGCAACAGGGCATCCAGTACCTGTACCAGGACTTTTGAGAAACACGGTTGTGATATGCCGTGCAGCTCACCAACCGTGTGTTGATAGGTGCCAGTGCCAAGGAAATGCAGAACTGAGACAACCTTCAAGAGGGGGGGGATGGCGGTGGGGGTGTCAATTAGGCTGCTGATGTTGTCCTCAATCATGGCGGTGATGTGCATGATTGTTGCACGGTCCAGCCGGTATAGGGTGTGGATCTGTCCTGGGGTGAGGTTCCAGGGTGAGGCCCTGATGCGTGGTATTGGTGGCTGGCGGCGGGGTCGGGCTGGCTGGGCAATGGGGTTTGCCATAGCTGCAGGGTTGGCTGGTTGCCGCCTGCGCCTCCTCCGCCTACGCCTCCTCCTCTGCGCCATTGCTGCCACCATGTGCAGTACTGCCTGTTGGTTGAGTAGGCCCAGTCCCAGTGCTACTAGCCCTGCTGCCTGCATGGTTCTGTGTTGTGTTGGGCTGGGTGTGGCCCTTTTGTAGGCTCCCAGTGGCCTGCTAGGTCCAGCTGGGCTGATTTGGTGCACCTGTGCCCTGATTCAGTTCAGCCGGCAGTGTATAACGCCATGTTCGCGGTGGCGGCGGTTCCGCCACCGTGATCACGGTTTTTCCGCCATTTTTTTCCCGGTATTTCCGTGTCCGCGCTAGTTGTGATGCTCACGGTGTTTCGTGTTGCCGGTAACGGAGGGGTTTCCGTGCAGGCGGAATTAAGGGGAAGCCTATTTCCGCGGTGGCGGTTTAGGGTGGTGCTATTACCGGGGCCGCGGGTCATGATTGCGCGGACATGCAAACGGTGCCGGTATGGTTTTACCGGCAGTGTTAATTCCGGACCGGAGTACTTGTAATGAGGCCCAGTGAAATGATTAGAAAAGCAAATCTAATGTTGTCTGATGAGAAGCAGTCTGTTTATACTTATTGAGGAAAGAGGCGTCCTGCCATTTTCATGGAGACACATCATTATCTGAAGAGCAGAGAATGTTGACACGAGACATGCTTTGGCGTTGTGAAATGGGCGGTACGCGTCTAGTGATCCCAGCCTCAGGGGCGGGGGATATGATTTAGTGCCGCCAGGGCAGTCCTGCTTGGGCGATGCAGCAATGGATCAGATTATCACAAAATGGCTGCACCCTGCTGTCTGATTTCGCATGTGTACAAAAGTGGAAAACTACGGTAAGGTGCATAGGAAATGTTTGTATGATCGATCAAAGTATGCTTAAAAACACATGCCCGAACCCTTGGGACAATAAAATTTCTGAGCTCACTATTCCTTTAATACCCAGAGGTTTTTATGCGGACCCGGGGATCGAACCCGTGTTGCTTTGTGGTGTCTTGTTTCCAAGGCACATGTTGCCTCTGAGATATTCTCCCGGGACTCTCATTTACTCTCATTACCTTTCTTACCCTCCAATACTTTCTCCATTATTGCTTTTCTTCCTGCCTCTATTTCTCCTTTGATTCCCACCTCTCCCCCTTCCTTTCTTTCTTCCTTTCTTCTTTTCATCTTTCCTTCCTTCTTGCTTGTGTTTCTTCCTTCATCAAGGCTTATCTGCCTTCCCTGCTCCTTTTATACTTATTACCTTTTTACCCTCCAAGCCTTTCTACATTCTTCCTTTCCTTCCTGCCTCTCTTACTCCCTTTCTTTGCACTTATCCCACTTATCTCTCTCTCCCTCCCACACTTCCTTCCTTCCTTCTTCCCTTCCTTCCTTTTCTTTCTTTCTTCTTTCCTTCCTTCCATCTTGCTTGCCTTCCTTCCTTTATCCATGCTTTTCCTCCTTCCTTGCTGTTTTAACCCTTATTACCTTTATTACCCTCTAAGCCTTTTACATCCTTCCCTTCGTTCCTGCCTCTCTTACTCCCTTGCTTCCCACCTCACCTCCTCCTCCCTTCCTTCTCGCATCCCTTCTTGGTTCTCTATTGTTGTCTTCTTCTATCAGGGTATCTGTTTCTCACTCTATTGTTATCCTTTTTTTCTGTCCCCAGCCTTTTCATTTTCTCACTCACCCACTCAGTCTAGAACTCTCATTCTCCTAGCAATGAATGCAGAGAAACCCCAAGAAAAACGGCTCTGGTTGTTTTTAATGTGTCTGCAATTGGTATGGGTTTCCAGGGGGTGCACATATAGGTCGCAATTCACAAAGATTTGGACTGGAACAAATCAGAGATGCCTCGGAGCATCTCTGATTCGCTAACACTGTCTTACTCCTGATTCACAAATCCTGAAACTAGAGAAAATCTGGAGATATGCTCCAGTTTTAGGATTAGTGAATAAGGAGTAAGTAGGAACAAATCAGAGATGCTCCCGAGCATCTCTGATTTGCTCCTGCGGTTTTACTGCGGATTCACAAATCCTAAAACTGGAGCAAATCTTGAGATACCTGGAACATCTGTGAGGTCCCCTTGACCAAATCATTGTGAGTCGGATTTGGACCAGCTCATCTCAGAGATGCTCCAGTATCTCCAGATATGCTCCGGGTTCGGGATTTGTGTATCTGGAGTAAGGTAACTCACAGATGCACCCGGACACCTCTGAGTTGCTTCCACAGCCTTAGCCCTGATTCACAAATCATAAAACTGGAGTTAATCTGGAGGAAATCTGGAGATACATGGAGCATACTGCAAATTCATGAGGATTCTCATCATATGGGAATCCTGTGAGGCTTTCCAGGGAAAATCTATCCCATGCCATAACTGGCGCAATGGTTTTTATGGGGCATCAGGGTATGGGGTGGTGCAGATGGCCAAATGCAGTGGACGGGCTTTGCCCATTGTTTCTTTCTGTTGTGCGAACGAGCCTTGAATTGTGGAGGGAAAATGGCCAGCTCCACATGCATGCAATGACCCATGGGCATGCGCCATTCTCCGTGGAAAGTCACCCCACGACCACCAGATGCTGCATCAGTTAAGCAATTATCTGTGGTAGATTTTAATTCAAGATGGTACTTATGTCGAATTCCCTACCCCTGTGCACCCACCATCCCCCCACCTGCCTGTCTGTCTCTCTCCTGCCTTTATTATCTACCACTATGCTCCACTGCTCCTACCCCATATCTCACACACATCGCTCATCCATCCGCAGGCTCTTGTGATCTCGCCCCCTCTACTCCTGAGATGCTCTCGCGTTTTCTCTCTCCTCCTCTGCCGCCACACATGTGTCTGCCTCCTTCCCCATCCCTGAAAGGGTGCTTTTGTTAGTACAGTGGCCTATCGCTATTGGCTGCCGCACGCACCAGAACCACACAAGAAGGGGTTACCATGGGACCCGCGATTTCCCTTTACATTTGCAAATATAATGAACATCCCAAAATGAAAAATCCGAAGGGGAGGTTGAGAGAAATAAACAAGCAACAACCAAACAATCCAGGGGAAACCGTACAGTCGAAGAACACAGCGGGGGACGTGGAAAAACAATGAAGACACACACACACACATAGGCAATAGGCCTGGCTGTGTTTGTACCGTTTATTAGAAGCAGCATGTTGAATTATGAATCGGTGGTCACAAAGAGAACCTGTAAAGCCTGCACTATATATGTCAGGTGCTTAGTGCAGCCAGGAGACAGGCAGCAAACACTGCAATGCACGTGCAGGTTGTCATTTAGGCATTCGTAATGAGTAGGATACATTCATGCAGCCCTGTAGATTTGGGGATTATCGGCCACTTTTACTCCCTAAATATAGGCAAATACTCCCAACAAAAAGTAAAAATACTCCCAACAAAATATGGGCAACAGACACATAGGACCTTGTGCCCCCGCTTTCACCCTCACAGCTCCATGGATATGTTTGGACCAGTAGTGCACGTAGCACCACAGGAAGACACTACTGTTATAAGGGCCTGATCAGAGGAAGTAAATGTGTATATTTTAAGGTGCATGAATAACTAGGTTCAAAGCAATAAAATAAAATCTGTTTTCCAGTTAAAACATATTGTTACTCGCTTATAAGATATTCTCATTGGGAATTCGACTTACATTTTTACTCCCTAATTAATCATTTTACTCCCATCTTTAAAATATAGGGAGTAAAATACTCCCACTTCCAAGTCTTATCTGGGGCACCGCATTCATGTAAATTACAAATTGCAGATGTGAATGCCTGCGAGTCCCCGCAATATGTACAGTGGTCCTCCATAATTATGACCGTGCACAACTACAGGTTGAATTGTTTGAAATATACCTCTTTTAGGGAAACAAATGTATCACTACTTTCAGGTTTTTAGCGAGGTAAAACTGAACACTTAGTGGCAGGTGAAATCGGAAAGAGTTTCCTGCAGCGAAACAGGAGTTCATCCTCTGCGCCTGTATTGGAAGTAGTCAAAATCCCTGCGGCATTCACTCATGTGTGCTGGAGCCCTTCATTAGCAATGTCTGCCCTTTGCCACTTCACTGACACTCCATACACACCAGTTGGTGTTGTAAGGTACACACGTGTACACTGTTGTCCATCAGTTTATGCATCTACTCCTTTACGCATGTGTATTTTATGTTCTTTTTCACAAGTGTAATTACTAACAGTCCCTGAAAAATAACTTGTTTGTTGCCTTAGTGTGACTAGATACACAAAGCTTGATGGTAGATCAACCCACATAAAATGTGTGGGGCTAATCCACAAACATTTTCCTATGCTCACCGCGGGACATACACATAGACCCATGTACTATGGATGTAATCAGCCTGCAGGCGCAGTCCCCTGGTCATATTTAGTTGGGATATGACAGCCAGGAGTACACCATGTCATCTCAGAAGGGGGAGGGTCAAACCCTCCCCCTGCCATGGCCAGTCTAATTAACTAACAAAAGATCTATGGATCTACCCTTCACCTTTCTCTAAGCTCTCATATGCACTGTGTCCACTGGAAGCTAGCTGCCACCCTCAGTATCGATTGACAGTGAAATGTCATGTATGGGACTGCATGTTAACAATAGTCATCCCTGAAGGGGGAACGCATTCAGGAGATAAGAGTATGTGGTTTGGCAGCTCCAGAAAATCGAGTCTCGCTGCAGCTTCAAGGAAGACCTGCTGCTTTCATCGGGAACCACAGAGAGCTCCATTAACCAGAGGGAGCCTTTGATCCGCTACAGACTGGAAGATGGATGAGACTTAGTATTTCATGTTATCACCCCTTTAAATGTTCTTTTGCAAAGCTCTCTTGTTATTACCTCATGCATACAGGAGATTGTTGGTGGGAACCCAGGTTTGGTTCATTAAGGTAGGCTTAGCATACACCAATCTCTGTGGTCCATTTGGGTTTCAAAGAGGGGTGAGCCCCTCTTTTGGCAGATCATCTGAAGGCTTCACTATAAGCAGAAAGAAGAACTCTGCATTGGACCCTGGCTGAAGGTCCCATCTGCCTCACATCTTCCACCAGTGAAGTAAGGCCAAGTCCTCCAAGAGGGAAGCAAGATCCCTCCCCTCAACATCTCCCAGAGAACAGAGGGAGATAATGAATCCAGAAGACCCTCCATCAGCTCCATAACTGGTACCCAGCCAGCACACAGTGTGCCCTGCTAGGCTCTGCAGCAAATGCCCTAGGTGGGAAGTGCCCAAGAGTCTCTGAACCAAACCAAAGACAAGGCAGCTGCTTGCAACACTCTCCTCAGCTTTGGGCCATCTGCCTTAAAGGAAGACATGAGCCCAGTGAAGAAGCTAGGAGGAGTGCATCAACAAGCATCTACCGACTTCCACCTTAAAGTACATTTTTGAGCCACTCGAGCCACTCAAGCTGGAACTGACTGCACTGCTGACTGTTTTTACGCTGAAGTCGCTAAGGCCACCTGAGACACCTTGACCAGTGCTTCAGAATCGCCAACCAGCACTGAGACAATGATTCCTGCCTCAGGGCCGTCATGGAGGCCAGCCTGCAGCCGTCCGTCCAGCTTCGCTCGCCGGACTGCATGCCGCCTGATACCCACAGCTGTCTCCCATCTTGAACTCTGTTGCAGAAGCTGCAAAGCACCCTGAAACCGAGATGACCCTGTTGAGCACCAAGAACTCCTACAGTACAAGATACATTGTGGTTCTGTCCCCCTGGTCCTTTTCCGAAGGCCCCTATTGACATTTTATGACCCATTGCTCTCTGTGTGTTGAAACCAAGTATCCTTGAACTGTTGCAATTATTTACTTTACTGACTACCCTCCTGTCAGAATCCAGAGTGCATCCCTTTTCCTTCTTTGAAACTGTCTGTCCTTTGCATTCCCTTACAGGATGGGGTGTATTTTGTAGTGTGCTAGAACTGTCTGTTGGGATAATATAAATTAGATATTTTCATACAAGCTAGACTGGACAGTCTCTTTTATCATTGGGTAATAATTGTATATTTGCTCTGTTGCAACTAACCAACGATCCACCACCTTTCAGAGATTATCCTGCCATTCCATCCACGTTATCAAAATTGTACAAGGACGTTTATAATTTGCTTGTGTTTCCAATCTGTTTTCATCCCTTCCGGTGCACTAGAGGTGTGGTACGGATTGATGGTTTAGAAACCAATTTTCATCCCTGGACCACTGGTGCCCCGGAAGTTGATTCGTCAAAGTGAGGGCTTTACAGCTCTGCCTTAACCAACATCTCCTCCCAAATAAAATGCCACTGGGGCTTCAATAATTTCTGCTGATTGTTTCTCTTGTATTAATTGCGCAAACATATCCCCAGACATTGCATATGGTCCAAAACATGTTACTGCCCTGATGTTCAATTTTATGAGATCTAATTATTAAGGTAGCTACTAAACCATGACAATAGTCTCTGTATGCATACCAAACATTTATATATGTCGATGACTCACTATTGTGGACTTTCCAGATAACTGCTCAATCGCCTTTCAAAAATCCTCTAAGCTCAACAGTTGACAATTAAAGTCTCGGGAGGATAGCTCAGGGGCAACGTGCTTGCCTTGGAAGCAAGACGACACGGAGCAACACAGGTTTGATCCCCAGGTCCGCGCTTAGAAACCACTGGGTATTAAGCGCGCTATAAATAACCTATCATATCATATAATTAAATGCCTGCCTATAAAACTCCCTCCATCCTACTCTTCAGGAAGAGCCTCAGATGAGTTGGATTCTGCCCTGCAGAAGTACATGGAGGAGAAGAGGCTAAAATGCCCACTCAGCCCTCAAACTGCTAATGCTAAAAACCAAGAGCCAACACAATGATACGGGTAAAGTGGGGACTGTTAAGAGATATACATCCTTTGCTGCCTTTTTTGGTAGCCTGGGGTGGGGAGAGCCTGTGCTCTTAAGGGGGTGTGAGTGTGATTCAATAGCGACCCAAACAGCAAAGCATAACATTCCAAAATAAATGGAATGTACATTCAAGGTTCTATACAATTAGATATACTTAAATAAAACACAGCATCTGCAAAATAACTAAATAGGAAAACACTAAACAAACCCCAACCCTCAGGAAAGAGCAGAGAATAGGCAAAAATATCACAATGCAGCACTGGGTAATGAATCAAGGGTGTATGGTAAGTAAAATCCACAATGTTCTTAAAAGTATATGTTTATTAGAAGAAAAGGGTGTAAAGGGACCTAACCAGTCTCTATGGCCCAAGACGATCAAGGGGCAGTTATTGATCAATCGAACTAGGTTCTTAGGTGGTTCAACAGTGTCGAACCTCGACTTCGAGCAAGGTGCCAGCGGATCAAGCTCAGTGTGGGTACTGTGGAGCGTGTGGGCCCAACGAGCAAGTGGACATCGAGCAGGTTAAAATGCAGTAGCTCTGTGTCGTTCCAAGGAGGCTTTCGGCAATAAAGGTCAGGGCGTTCACTAGGATCTCTTCGAGGTCAAGCCAAGTCAGTATGCAACTGCCGGGAAGGATTTATGCGTGACGCTCCAACGGTTCGAGTGAGCGGGGCACAGTGGTCAAAATGGTGATGCTGTTGCTCTGGGGTGCGGTTCGGCAAAGCAGCAGTTTTCGAGGGGTGGGTCGGGTTGAGTCGTGGTGTAACCCCTGGTTAGAGTTGGCAAGTGACTATCCAGCAGTGTGAGCCTAGTCCCAGCATCGAGCGGTTAATGTCAGTCTAGCAGATGAAGGGCTCTGCAAGGGCATGATGCAGCATTGAGCAGCTCAATGTGCAAGCAATTGTTCGAAGGTTTTGAGGAGTTCCAGGAGTTAGAACCAACGGAATCCCTCAGCGTCCACAGTGTTGAACTCGGCCTCAAAGGTGTTCAGTTCAGCTTTGGCTGCAGTCTGACCAGTTTTGAGGTGGAGAATGGGGAGCCTTAGTCGTCTGGTTCTCTATTGCTATGAGACCCAATTCTGGGGCTCGAGGAATGGGTAAGTCCTTTCAGGGTCTGCTTCTCCCAGCCCTCGGAGTGTCTGGTGCAGAAAGGCAGATCCTGGTCCACAGCAAGTGTCACCCGCAATGTTCCCTGGGAGTGAGTAATGGAAGAACTATCATCTGCCTTGGACTGCTCCTTTTTTACCTCAGTGGCTGGGGGCTTTGAAAAGTACAACTCTCCCAAAAGAGGTCCAGTGAATTCTTCTCAGGTGTTTTTCCAGAGTGAATCAAAGAAGTGGTCGGAGACCCCTTCTTTTGAAGGTAAAAGTCTGCATGTAATTGGGATAAAGCTATCCTGCATTAGTTGCCCAATTCCGGTTCCTAAAAGAAGTGAACTTTGCCCTTCTGCTTCTGACATCACACCCACCGTGCTTTGCTCATGAGCAAGTGGAGGGGACAGGAAGGAGAGAGAGAGAGGGGCAGAGAGAAATATACAGAGCCCTCATGATTACTCTAACATCACCACTTCCTTTCTCACTATGATCAAATGCCTTTCGAAATGCAGCACCTTGGTGTGAAGCTACTCCCTTTGAATGGGTGTGCCCCTTTGATGCCTGAGCCCACGGCAGCTGCCTACTGTGTGGCTGTCCTTGGCAGAGGGTGTTATCTGCTCTCAAAATGAGATCAAAGAAGAGGCATGGCTATTCAGGTTCCTGTCCTGCCATTTGGCAGGCTCATCCAGGCTGGCCAGCATATACATCACTTTACACAGCTGAACTTTACTCACAGGAGCTAAGACATGTGAGTAATCAAGTTAGATGTGGCTGCCATTATCATAAGTATTACCGTGCACTATGTCTTAGCATTTGGCATGGCTTTTTTTTAGAGTTTTCCCTGTCTCCATCATGACTTACTTCTGATCATCATAGTTTTAGTACAGGGGTGCATATCTTAAATGCAGCCCATGTGCTGCAGAGTCTTCACTTTTACCAGCAGCTATCAAATAGGCAGCTGTGACCTATGAGCCTGCTTTGTTCCACTGGTAGAGCAGGCGCTGCAGATCAGCATACTTATGCAGCAGGACGAAGATACCCACTGTGCTTTTGGCATAGAGCTTAGGAAAGGGGAATCTGATCAGCAGATTACCCCTTCAGAAAGGGAATTACCTGCATCATTTTATGATTTAAAAAAAATAAAAAAAACACCAGGGCTCCTAAACCCTTGCGAAATGGCAATACGTCAAAGACCTGAAGACTCTGCTCTTCAAAGAGCTCTTGCCAATCACTGATCACTTTACTCAACCCTACTTCTCCTCCACCAGAGCTCCCCACTTCCCCTGCTCCCCACCCATTCCATCTCCACTGCTACCCCAACCCTATTTGCAACCCGCTGTTGCTTCCCAGCTAGATGTGCACGTTATAAATCCCATGCGTACATCTGACTGAGCGGATCACTGCATGTCATTGCCTGCATGTCATTCTTGCAGAATATAACCAATGTCTATCCAAATATATTGTGTGTGAAACGTTGAGAAATATGAGTATTCTCACTCCTGTGGATAAAAGGATCTCAAAATATGAAGCATGTTGAAATCTGCATATACTGTCCTTTTGACCCTATGTATCTCATTCTGATATGATCATGAAGTTTGGTTACTGTGGTGAATGCACACCAAATTAAAATCAGAACAAATAAACAAAGAGCCTGCACAATCAGATAATTTTACTCGTAAATATTATAAAATGGTGGCATCAATGTCCATTGTCCTCATAAACACAAGTGACACAAAAGGACATCTTAACATGCTTAAACTGGTTGATTGCCAAGCGGCCCATTCAATCATTCTTGCTCTTAAACAGCCTTCCATTCTGGTTAGTGCTGAGGAGGGCAACACCTCTCGCTGATATTGTCTGCAAGGAAACAACTATATTGTTGTTTCTAACCCCTGAAAGCTGCATCACGATTGCCAGAGCTCTTATTCTTTCCAGAATAGACCACTACAATGCCCTTTTTGCAGGCTCTACCACGCAGAGCATCCAAAAATTACAGATCATTCAAAATAACACACTAAGAGCAGCATTAAATATTACAAAAAAAAGAGCATATCTCTACTGCAAGACGGAATGCCCATTGGCTGCCGGTTCGCGAACGTATCCTGCTCAAAACACTCTTGATAACGCACAAATGCTGGTCAAACACTGCCCAGAGATACTTATCTAAAAAAATCACCAAACCACAAACCAACAGACCCATCCAGGCCAACCACCTCCTCTTCATTCCGAGATTTTAGTTGCAAAAAGCAGGGGGCTGCAGCTTCCCAGTGGTCGCGTCTAAAATCTGGAACGCCCTCCTGCTTGCTCTGAGATCAGAAACCTCATTGTGGTCCTTACGCAAAGGCCTCAAAACATGGCTATTCACACAAGATCTTTAACAGTCTAACACTATGCGCTATTATGATTGTAAAGATCCTGTGATTAAGCAACTACACTGTATGTCTGTAGGTTTCCTTCTGTAACCAGCGCCCAGATACCTCTGGGTTAGGTGCGCTCTACAAATGCCAAAGTAAATAAATTAAATAAATAAATATTCTGCAACCATGTTGCTTTGAGATGTCTCCAGTCGCCATACTGCAAAGGAGTAACATGTTAACGTATTACACCCCCACCACTCTTATATGTGTGATTCAATATATCTCATGTATTGCAGGCAGAATTGAGGCAATTAACATTCCATCAATGTTATTATATTATGATATTCTCAGTTAAATAGACGGATCTAGTATCAACTTCTTGACCCCTTTCAAATGTGCTACTTTCCCTATCTTCTCCTCCCTTCACCATCTCCTTTCTCTTCCACGTTTCTGTACCGTGATGGAGCTCACCAGCAAAGCTATGCTCTTTTTTCGCTCCATCGCCAATGACAACGCGGTCTCAAATTCTCCTTGAAGTTAGTTATGCTTACACATTTTAACCACTGCGACATGTACCAGATCTATGTACGAGCCAACCTACTTGACTTAGACTGATAGTTATGATTGATCTGACATTATTGTACCATCTGTTAAACATATGATTAATACATGTACAGATTCAAACACCATTTCAAATTGTTGTCATCAAATGGACATCATGGCCCTGATTCATGGAATTTCTGTGCGGCAAATAGGGACTTTGCATGCCAAGCCACGCACAAAAGTCTGTTTGTCGATTCATGGAATCGACTGCGCTGTACTTTTTCATACTTTGCGGGGAGTTTGTGCAGGCTAAGCATGTCTGTGTGTGCGGTCGATCGCCCTATGCGAGACACCTTGACGAGTGTGGGCGTGGCCTACGCAGAGTAGGGGGCGGAACACAGAAAATGGGGAAGAACATGAGAAAATGTGGGCATTATGAAGGACGGGCCACAGGCAGCCCAACGCATGCCCACAACTGTGCAGGTCAAATCGTATTCATGGATCTGACCGTGCAACCTAATGTCAGGGAAATGACCAAGCAAAGCTCTCTTTGGTACAGGCGTGTGAAGATAGGCATACAGACACTTTGGTGAAGGTAGGCGTACAGACACTTGCACATAGGAATCACTGCACAGAGGTAAGATTGTATTTTGGATTTAGGGGTGGGGGCACGCAGTCGGGGTTCCGATAAAAGTTAGGGGTGCATGTAAACAGTGTAGCGTGGTGCAGGAACGGTTTGTGGGGATTTGCACGCATTTGTACCGGGAAATGTTACATTTTACGATACATATTACGCATGTTGATGGGGTGCTGGGAAAAGTTAAGAGGGACACTACGCAGTGTCACCAAGATGCCGGATAGGTTGCGGGGGACCCCACGAAGGATTACAGTGGTGCATGAGTTCACGTCCGAGGACCATGGACAGGTAGGTATTAGAGGCTGTATCTGCTTTGTGGGGAGGTGCGTCTGGGGCGTTCCGGACGGGACTTGCATCTAGGCTTACTTTGCGAGAAACAATAACATGAATATGCAGTGCGGGAAGAAATACATATGCACGCAGGCTTGCGCAGAGTCGCTCTTGCGTGCAGGCTTTGCGGGATCAATGCACACTTTTCCAGAAATCAGGCCCCATATGTATTTGTCTAGCTAGCATAGATAAGTCCAAATGTTATCCTCTTAGTCTTTTCATGCTTCAAAAGGGGGTCTGGATTACCCATGTGAAATAGAAAAACGTTCATCAGAGCAAACAAATACCAAACATAAGTGTCACTTCCACAATGACACATAATCAGGGTTGGACTGGTGCATTAAATTGTCTCGGGCACCAATGAAAAGTGGCCCACAGTTGCAAATGGGAATTCATTCCTTTTGTGACGCTGTTTGAATAGTAACCAAGGGGGAGGTTTTTTATAAAATGTGATGCAAATTGTACATTTTAAAGAATATTTATTCAGCAACAGTGGTCCAAACTATTAGCCGCATAGTGAAATAACTCATCGAACTGGCCCACATTGGCCAAAAAAGTGCCCCACTTTGACCCAAAAAAACTAGACCACACAAGCTTTTTGCATTTTTTGGTTGGCCCATGGGTCTATTGCCTTATAAACCAGTCCGAGTCTGTGCATAATTTATGAGCAATCACACCTGATCAGATGTCTTCACTAAATCTGTAAGAGAGTTAATATTCTCCTATGCCCATAACAGTAAGGCCTTCGAAACTTCAATGCAATGTGCACAAATTTGCTGAACAAAGAGCAATAGGCACAAAACCGGTTGGACCAGTTGAGTCCAAGTAAGTTATGCTCCGTTGGGCCATCCAGAAAAACTGCAGAAGGTGCAAAGAAGTGTGTCAGGACCAGGCCAAAGGTAAAGCGCTTGAGGCCAACTTGTGTCCTGCGCAATCTTTCGGCGACTTTTTCAACCACATCTAGTTGTGGTGGTTTATTTGGCTTGTTTAGTGCTTACTCCTATGTGCTTTCCAAAAATGAATGAATTGGTACAAATAAAGAAATGATGGCAAAATATGACAGAAGACAGAAAAGACAGAGCAAGGAAAAAGGAAAAACAAACAGAAATAAAACATAATGTTAATCTGGAACAACAGGATAATGAACATCCAGCAAGGCTGCACGTTGCGGGACAAGTGAAGCCATGGCACCCCCACAAAATACAGAGATATGACATGGGAGGGAGACATCTTATGAACCTGTAAAGAAGAAGCTAAGTACCCACACCTCAACGGCTATATTGCCTGTATGTTGGAAAACAGAGTATGTGACATACAAGGAACAGTTGAACCAACAAAGGCCAGAGTATGGACTCTGTGCAGTACCAGTGAAAGTGCCAATACCTGAGAGAATCTGGGAGGCAAGGTACCCACTGAGGAAACCACACCTCTATACAAGAAAATATGATGGCCATTTGAATGAAATCCCTGAAGAAGCAGAGCAAATAAACAGCAAAGACGAATGGTGAAGTCACACAGTATCGAGATCAAGCTGACGTCTACAGAAGAGATGGAGAGAGCAGAGAATGCAGATATTCTATAAGGCATCAAGAAAGTATCAAGGAGAAGTGACATCTTGGGATCAAGGTGAAGAAGCTTATGCCACAGAAACAGATGAAGATATCAAGCTAGTTTAAACGTGTACAGATGCAAAAGAAATGCAAGAAGACAAAGTAATCATGAGGCTAGCTTTATAGGGAATAGATTGCGGCAAGCGCCAATATATATATATTTTTCATGCTTCATATATATATATATATATATATATATATATATATATATATATATATATATATCCACGAGTAAAGGATGGATGTTTCCACTATGCATTATAGCAGTGCTGGACATTAGCAAGAAGGCCTCATTTCTAGTGTGTTGCAGTTTAAAAGCAAATTGAATTACAAAATGACTCTCAGCAGAAAGAGTTGGATGAGCCAAAGAAGCCAATGTTTCATCAAACTGGAGTAAGCTGACATTGAATACAAATCGTGTGAAAGAACAGAACTCCTGTTCAGAAGGTATGAACAAAACAAGTAAGACATCAGAGGTTCATTAGAAAATAGTATTTAAATGCACCAGAATCTCGATTCCATGGTCTCCAGTCACGTGGAAGTATGAAGTCGGACGATCGAGGTGGTCACGCCTACGCACAAGTGCAGAGCGTGCCCTCACTCCCTGAATTTCTCAGAGCAGAGTACAAACTCAAGGCCGGGCTTCAAAGCCCTAATTGACACTAGACCATTGCGGTGATGATGGATTGATTTGCTAATTGGTGGGAAGCTAGTGTTAAGACGAACTCACCAGCACCTGAATGTTCAGCCTGCATGCCGCTAGACGTAGGTGGAAAAGTACTAACAGGGGTTAGAAGCTAACCAATTGTAGAGGACCGCGTAATTCAGGGTCCTATAGTTTGTGTAGCCAATGGGACGTTGTAAATTTAGTGACGTTTATAGTGGCCATTTTAAGGGGAGGGCTTAGTTGCCCCACTTGATGTTAAGTACCCTATCACTTTCGTTCACTGTCCCATACTGATATGGAACGTATGCTTAGATATTCACTTAGAGCCTATTACCACTGTTCATAGGTTTTTGTAGTTTGCCACATAGGATGACGTTAGTAATAATGCAGGTCAATATCACTAATGACAAATTTTCTGCATAAAACCTCTGTTTTTACTAAGATGCTTTGAGTAAGAGGATCAAGCGAGTACGCTGATGTTCGTTGTACTCCCAGTTTTAGATAATTGACATTAAAACAGTTATCCTTTTGCCAAACTACCTCATTCATTTTGATTTTTGATGTATGAATAAAAATCTGCATCCCCATCCATCTCCAGGGTATTGCTACTCGCCTTAATGGGCTGGGAATATCCAGTCCAATCCACTGAGTTGTAGCTCTCATCGCAGAGATTCTTTTCAGTGCACTACCATCATGTGTTTTATCTGGGATAGAAAAGTAATATTATCCCAGTAAATTCAGAATCATGTGACATGGTCTCTCTGGCTTTCGGTCTCTAACACACGGATCTCTATTTAAACGCGCTTAATACCAGAGACCAGTTTCTAAGTGCAAGACTGGGATTCCTACCTGCATTGCTATGTTTTGTCTTGCTTCCAAGACAAGCGCGTTGCCCCTGAGCTATCCTCCCGGCCCGTGAGCTATCCTCCCACCCCGTGCTCGCCATATCCCTATGAGCAGATCTGACCCAACCCCTTCATTCACTCCACATGTGTGTAAGTAATAGTTCTGCCACAAGGGCGCCAAGGGTTGTTACCTTTTCCTGTGTTGTTTCAGGTACTCTTAAGTATTCTTAAATGATTAAAAGCGAGCCTGAGTTATTTTGCTGCTCACTAACCACTTCATCATTTGTGCAGAATAGATAAAAAAGTTCTTGGGTGAGCATAAAGAAGATCTTTTGGAATCTAAATGAGTTTCGATCAGCAAGTCTCATGATCCATACATGTTACTGCCTATAGGTTTCAATGCCCTTGTCTTTCAGGTTGGATTACGTGAATTCCTTTCACTTTTGGACTAATCTTGGAATTTTCCTTGACTTAACTCCTTGGAGACATCTCACTTTACGTGAGTTGTCGGCAGGAGCAAATGTTCCTTAGGTGTAGGAGGAAGCCCGGGGGTTCGACATACAGGGTGGATTAAAATGGACTACAGGGAGAGGGGTACAGCCAGCGGTGGACTGGGAACCAAAATAGGCCTGGGAAATTATCTTAAAAGTGGCCACACATTTTCAACAAGGCCAACCCTTTTCCTATGAGAAAATTTGGAAATAAAATAGGTTGCCACACCCGGGGTGCAGGGGCCTACTGGGACATATCCAGAGTTCCCTATAGGCCATTGGTTGGTAGTTGCCTACGTGCACTTCCTGTTGCCCTACTAATTCACAGCAGCCCATCAGGGATGCTTGCTGTTGTGGGCGCATGCAAGATGGTACTGCATGGCACTGTATTTTCCAATCGCATGCAAGATGGCACTGCATGGTGCGGTATTTTCCAATCACATGCAAGATGGCACTGCATGGTGCAGTATTTTCCAATTGCATGCACGATGGCTCTGCATGGCGCTGTATTTTCCAATCGCATGCAAGATGGCACTGCATGGCGCTGTATTTTCCAATCGCATGCAAGATGGAACTGCATGGCGCGGTATTTTCCAATTGCATGCACGATGGCTCTGCATGGTGCAGTATTTTCCAATCGCATGCAAGATGGCACTGCATGGCATGGTATTTTCCAATCGTATGCAAGATGGCTCTGCATGGTGCAGTATTTTCCAATCACATGCAAGATGGCAATGCATGGCACAGTATTTTCCAATCACAGGCAGGATGGCACTGCATGGTGAGGCATTGTATGATGCTGAAGGCAGGGGCACTGAGTATAGGGGGGTTTCTGGGCCCGGGCCCCCCCGGCAAAATCAAGTCGGGGCTGAGCCCCCCCCTGGGGTGGAGAGAAGTGATGCAGTATCGATGGCCCTTTCCATCGATACTGCATCACTTCACTCTGGCCGGGTAAAAGCGCGAGAATGTCCGATTAAGCCCTCCACTCTAGGCCTCATATTTGTGTATGGTCCTGGAGGGGAGGGCTTAGGGGCACTTAAGGTCAAGATCCGACAGAGCATGGGTAATAAAAGTGACACTAATTATGACAGTACTTGGAACTGGAGTCATCTGGCACGAGGAGCTATATAAATCCCCACATTATTACCAGACTGCATGGAGTGTGAGGAGCAAGGCAGCAGGAACGTACAGTAGTGCAAGTCTCTAGTGCTTACATAAAGGTGATGCTGAAGTAACAGGCAGCGCTGCAGGTCAAGACTGGGAGTGCTCTGTGAGATTACAGTAATTAAACAAGCATTGCCAATGCCAACAGTTTGGGCTTTTGTGTAAGCATGGAAAAAGCACGACCGTATGCTTTTAACTGCCCATTGATGATAGCAATTGCAAAATGGTGCAAGTATCTGGGTACCTAATAGCAGTGCCTGCCACATGCCTAATGCGTATACATAACTAATACTATAACTTTGCCAATGCTGTTTTTTAACAGGACTTCTTTGAAATACGTAGTGCTTCCAAATCAAGTGGCTGAAGGCAGACCTGGTTACGATATTTGTATTATACCAGTCACAGGTTTAGAGCTGCAGTAGCAGCACGTTTAAAGCCCCAATTAAGTTGTTAACTCTCACAAGAATGCTTTGAAAAAACATTGGCAGGCACTTCAAGTCCAAACTTTGATAGTGAGGCTCGAATAAAGCAAGCTTAAAGAGTTATTATGAGGAGGTATTTTGGGCAGTGAGGGGCAGGCACTGGGAGGGAATGGCCATAGGATTAGCATGGCCATGGCTCGTCAATGGGTGGGCAAATAACCAAATAACACCCATCAGCTTTGCGCCCCTCCTCATATGCAATTTCTCCCTATCTGTACTCTAATGCAATAGTTTCAGCTTATAGGTGGTGTAAGCACACACTTAACAGCCCAAACCAAAAACAGATGATATTCGAAGAAAAGAGTGTGCTTGGTTTATCCTGGCAGTTTTGGGCTCATTTGCCTGGGCACCTCTACACTTTGTACCCCAGGTCAAACTACAGAATGTTAATGCTGTGACTGCGAAGCCTGGGCCATGAGTGGCAGAGTCCAGGACAGACTGTGTATAAAGGTGAATGATGTTGGTAACAGGAGGCACGGGAATGGAGTGGCCAAGTTAAAAAAAAGAAAAAAAATAACAGGCACCTTGATGGTAGAAAGTTTATCAAGAGTGTGTTTATATCATGTTAGGCTGGTTATGTTGGTTGTACAGCACTCACAGTGGTAGAGCAGTCTCCTAGCTCTGGAATTAAGGGTAAGAGAGGGTGCACAAGAGGGAGGATGAAAGCAACAGGGGAGTGATGGACTGAACCAAGAGAGGAGCGTTATGCTTTCAAATACTCCAAGAGACTGCATACATGCAGAACTCATGCACCCACATGGTGTAGAAGGACCGTTCTTTTTGTGTTCTTAGCAATTTGGATTACAAAAATGATCTGCCTCTTATTTTTGTATCACTGTGTGTGGTTGATGAGTTCCGCTGAGCCCATGAAGATCAGACAGCTAGCGCTTGAATTGGGAACTTTTTTTTGGTGGTGGTGGTACTCCACCTTGCAGCAGTACCTTCTGTTTAGCAAGCATTTCATTCTCCCATCCTAGTTGTGTTGCTCTGCCTTTTGAGGGAGGGCTACTACAACCTGGATGATTATAGAGGGGTGGAGTAGGGGCAGTGATGGCTTACTGGAATGCAATTCGAAGGCGTAAATCTCCTTCTTACTTGACTTTAGTATATGCAGCACATGCTAGCTAATGTTTCCACTGTTCTGCGCTGCGCGTGCCCCCACCCCCGCGCGCCAAGTTGTCGACTACATGCAAATTGGCAGTCATATAACTGCCAGTGATGTCACTTCCTGGTTTGGGGGCCCCCCCACACCCCGGAAATTCATAAATCGGCTCCCCTGGCTGAAGGCATGACAACGGGGATTACTGCAGTGAAAGAACGCACAAGCAAGTAACAGCGCACGTCCGCATGTTGTTCACCCACAATAGAAACACTTTAGAACAGCCCTTGAACAGCCCGGCCACAGGGTGGACTTACACTAGAGCTCTTTTGCGGACTATTTTTATCCCGGAATTCAGAATGAGGGTGCGGGGCATTTATAGACGGTTCTGCGGCTGGACCCGTCCCCTAGTTGAGCAGCGATTGTAAAACCTGCGTCCGGGGTGTTTTCTTTCTCTCTCTCTCTCTCTCATTCGCCCTCGCTGCCTCTCGCGCCCTCCGTGACCGTGTTTCTTTCTCGCTTCTGGATTCCTGCGTCGGTAATTTCGCTTACACGGGCAGCAGTTTAAATTCTGAGGCCTGGTCAAACGCATCAGCACTTGGAGAGCTCCCTTCATGGAGAGAGGCTACGCTGCTCCCGCCGCTATTTCCACATCCCATCCCAGCACACACGCCCACGCACACGCGAGTATTCATGCACGTAGCCGAGCCGGTACAGTATTAACCGGGTGGCTTTTTTAAAATCAGCATCTGGACAGCTCCCCTCGTGCAGTGAAGCTGTTTTCAAAGCACGGGTGCCTTTGCGCCTGGGAAGTTCCAGTTATGCACACACGAATGGGGTGGGCATTAACAGCCAGAAGGTGCCCAGAATTCTCGATTTAAAGGCCTCGAGCGGGGTCCCTAAAGGTCGGTGAAAGGTAACAATTCTGGTTTAATAGATGTATTTAAATATGCTTAATGTCTGTAAAAGTTTTCACCCAAATAAATATATTGAAATAAGAAATAGAACATCAAACCAAAAAGGGTCAGGGCACCATGCAATCCCACAGTTCTTTTGAAAGAAATCCATTATTCGTACGTACTAATTAAAGGCATTCTAATGATAATTCTTTAACACAGTGGGCCTCATTACGACCCTGCCGGTCCGGAAAGAACGGTGGCTGTAAAACCGCTGCCACCCTTGTTTCCAGACCGGCTGATTCAGAGACCTGCAGGCGGGAGGTGTCACTCCCGCCAGATCTGACCTGGCGAGATTATCACCACCCGCCTGCTGGCGGACATGGAAACACCGGCTCTGTCATAGACGGAACTGGTGTTTCCATGCTCCCCATGCCCATGGAGTCCTCTGGGAATGGGGACTTACAGAATTCCGCCTCCGGAATTACCAGGTCACCGGCAGGTTGTAATGCCCCGGTGATTCCGGCAATCACAGAGGCGGAATGGTATTATGGGTCCGGCGGCAGCCTTCCGGTTTTTCCGGCACGGCTACCACCGGACTCGTAATGAGGCCCAATTTGTGGCAACAATCAAACAACATATTCTCTTACAATTTCCCTTTCCTGTTTGAAAAGTACCTAACTTCACATTTCTTTAACTGATGTGGGTCTAAACTTTACTTGTGGTGATACTGGCAAAGAGCAGTATTGTCACTCATATTTTTTAAGAAATGTGTTGAGGGAGGCCAGTTTGGAGTGTCCTGTCAGAGCCCTGGCTAAAGGGCAATATTTGTAGACTGCTAGGGCTGAGCCCTGGCTAGCCCTGTCCAAGTTAAAGCCCCGTGGGACGATAACCCGTTACTGCACTCACTCCTGGGCTGTAATGCTAATATGCCCTACTAAAGTGCACCCCACCCAGTGTGAGCTTGCTTATCCTGAATGTGGAGTCCTTGACGCATTTTGCAATAGAAGACCCAATGGCGTAACTAATCTTGAATTCAGAAAACGCTCAGATGACGTATGAATTGAGCTGAGGGACTATCCCGAAAGACCACAGCCATCCGCTTGCTTCAACAGTCCATCCAAGCGTCATGCGCTATCCATCAACAGCACAATTCTCTCTCATTTGCCAGCTTTCTCTGTTCTTGTTCTTTTCCAGGCAATAAGCTCAAGCGCTTCCAGGGCAACCAATGGCTGTGGAGTAGCCAGAAAACCATGACAGCGTGTGCTTGCAGCATATTTATTTATTTAATTAATCAATTAATGAATTGCTTGTAAAGTGCCTTAGGCCCACAGGCAAACGGGCGCTGTAACAAAAACACCAAACCAAACAGGACAGACCAGCAAACAAACGAGCCCAAGGCACCGAAGAATTAAAAACATCAGCACGGGCTAAAAACACACAAAAGCAACACTAACATCAGGTAGGCAACATAACACCTGGCCTATGGCTGTTCTTTGATGTGGCATTCTTTTTTTATTTTTTATCCGTGTGTTTTAGTAAAATACTTTTGACACAAATAAAGTATAAAATACAAACGTACATTCCCAAATTAAAAAAATTATAAATAATTATCAAATAATAAGCGGCATTATAATAGCATTTTGAGAACAAACTCAACCAGCAAAACTCTGGCATCAGTACTCTGCCATTAAGCCAGGGCAGTGCCCGCCTCGCCCGTGGTCGTAGGGTATTGGTCCAGGCGGGGTGTGTCTTCCTTTCATTTCTTCACGCTGAAGTTTGTATAATGAATGACTTGATAGCCTGAATGAAGGACTCACGATCTCCCAGTCTGTTTACATGATGTACACTGTGTATCAGAGGCTTAAAAGTCGGGGAGCTGGAAGCGATCATTTTATGCCTTGTGTAATTAACTTTCCCTCTGAAGCACATGGTCGGCCCCCAAGCAAGTGCTAGCATTTCTGTCTGAACTAATTACTTTTTTCTTTTTTTTGTATCTGTCTTTCATGAATTATCTTTTGGTCGATCTCAGCCGGTCCTTCAAGTTCAGGCAAAGCTTGGTGACCTAGAGCCGGGGAACGAGGAATATAACCTCCCATCCTGTCCGTGCCTAGCCCAGCATTGCGTGGCCTAGCAGAGGATATAACCGTCCATCCTGTCCGTGCCGAGCCCAGCATTGCGTGGCCTTGCAAAGGATATAACCATCCATCCTGTCCGTGCCGAGCCCAGCATCGTGTGGCCTAGCAGACAATATAACCGACCATCCTGTCTGTGCCGAGCCCAGCATTGCGTGGCCTAGCAAAGGATATAACCGTCCATCCTGTCCGTGCCTAGCCCAGCATTGCGTGGCCTAGCAGAGGATATAACCGTCCATCCTGTCCGTGCCTAGCCCAGCATTGCGTGGCCTAGCAGAGGATATAACCGTCCATCCTGTCCGTGCCTAGCCCAGCATTGCGTGGCCTAGCAGAGGATATAACCGTCCATCCTGTCCGTGCCGAGCCCAGCATTGCGTGGCCTAGCAGAGGATATAACCGTCCATCCTGTCCGTGCCTAGCTCAGCATCACATGGCCTGGCAAAGGATATAACCGTCCATCCTCCGTACCTAGCCCAGCATTGCGTGGCCTAGCAGAGGATATAACCGTCCATCCTGTCCGTGCCTAGCCCAGCATTGCGTGGCCTAGCAGAGGATATAACCGTCCATCCTGTCCGTGCCGAGCCCAGCATTGCGTGGCCTAGCAGAGGATATAACCGTCCATCCTGTCCGTGCCGAGCCCAGCATTGCGTGGCCTAGCAGAGGATATAACCGTCCATCCTGTCCGTGCCGAGCCCAGCATTGCGTGGCCTAGCAGAGGATATAACCGTCCATCCTGTCCGTGCCGAGCCCAGCATCGCTGGCCTAGCAAAGGATATAACCGTCCATCCTGTCCGTGCCTAGCCCAGCATCACGTGGCCTTGCAAAGGATATAACCGTCCATCCTGTCCGTGCCTAGCCCAGCATTGCGTGGCCTAGCAAAGGATATAACCGTCCATCCTGTCCGTGCCGAGCCCAGCATGTATGGCCTAGCAGACAATATAACCGTCCATCCTGTCCGTGCCGAGCCTAGAATTGCGTGGCCTAGCAGAGGATATAACCGTCCATCCTGTCCGTGTCTAGCACAGCATCGAGTGACCTAGCAAAGGATATAACCGTCCATCCTGTCCGTGCCTAGCTCAGCATCACATGGCCTGGCAAAGGATATAACCGTCCATCCTGTCCGTGCCGAGCCCAGCATTGCGTGTCCTTGCAAAGGATATAACCGTCCATCCTGTCCGTGCCGAGCCCAGCATCGTGTGGCCTAGCAGACAATATAACCGTCCATCCTGTCCGTGCCGAGCCTAGAATTGCGTGGCCTAGCAGAGGATATAACCGTCCATCCTGTCCGTGTCTAGCACAGCATCGAGTGACCTAGCAAAGGATATAACCGTCCATCCTGTCCGTGCCTAGCTCAGCATCACATGGCCTGGCAAAGGATATAACCGTCCATCCTCCGTACCTAGCCCAGCATCGCGTGGCCTAGCAAAGGATATAACCGTCCATCCTGTCCGTGCCTAGCCCAGCATTGCGTGTCCTTGCAAAGGATATAACCGTCCATCCTGTCCGTGCCGAGCCCAGCATCGTGTGGCCTAGCAGACAATATAACCGTCCATCCTGTCCATGCCGAGCCCAGCATCACATGGCCTGGCAAAGGATATAACCGTCCATCCTGTCCGTGCCTAGCTCAGCATCACATGGCCTGGCAAAGGATATAACCGTCCATCCTCCGTACCTAGCCCAGCATCGCGTGGCCTAGCAAAGGATATAACCGTCCATCCTGTCCGTGCCGAGCCCAGCATTGCGTGTCCTTGCAAAGGATATAACCGTCCATCCTGTCCGTGCCGAGCCCAGCATCGTGTGGCCTAGCAGACAATATAACCGTCCATCCTGTCCATGCCGAGCCCAGCATTGCGTGGCCTAGCAGAGGATATAACCGTCCATCCTGTCCGTGCCTAGCACAGCATCGAGTGACCTAGCAAAGGATATAACCGTCCATCCTGTCCGTGCCTAGCTCAGCATCACATGGCCTGGCAAAGGATATAACCGTCCATCCTGTCCGTGCCTAGCTCAGCATCACATGGCCTGGCAAAGGATATAACCGTCCATCCTGTCCGTGCCTAGCCCAGAATCACATGGCCTAGCAAAGGATATAACCGTCCATCCTCCGTACCTAGCCCAGCATTGCGTGGCCTAGCAAAGGATATAACCGACCATCCTGTCCGTGCCTAGCCCAGCATCGCGTGACCTAGCAAAGGATATAACCGTCCATCCTGTCCGTGCCTAGCCCAGCATCACGTGGCCTAGCAGAGGATATAACCGTCCATCCTGTCCGTGCCTAGCCCAGCATCACATGGCCTGGCAAAGGATATAACCGTCCATCCTGTCCATGCCTAGCCCAGAATCACATGGCCTAGCAAAGGATATAACCGTCCATCCTGTCCGTGCCTAGCCCAGCATCACGTGGCCTAGCAAAGGATATAACCGTCCATCCTGTCCGTGCCTAGCCCAGCATCACGTGGCCTAGCCGAGGATAATAACCATCCATCCTGTCCGTGCCTAGCTCAGCATCACGTCCGTGCCTAGCCCAGCATCACGTGGCCTAGCAAAGGATATAACCGTCCATCCTGTCCGTGCCTAGCCCAGCATCACGTGGCCTAGCCAAGGATATAACCATCCATCCTGTCCCTGCCTAGCCCGGCATCACGCCCGTGCCTAGCCCAGCATCATGTGGCCTAGCAAAGGATATAACCGTCCATCCTGTCTGTGCCTAGCCCAGCATCGCCTGGCCTAGCAGAGCATAACATAACTCACATAGCATAAAATGATGTAGATGGTCTAAAAGGCCCTCAAGCATGTCACCAGGATTGTCGCGGTTTATTACGCGGTCACACACAACTCAGGGAGCGACTTTCCCCCGGGATGTGGAGCACAACAAATCACTATGATTCTGATTCAGGTTCTATTTGGTTAGACCTCCAACCCGTCTTGCACCCAACCCCCAACAAGTGCACGGTGCCACAATGGACTAGGAACCAGGCCGGTGTGTATTAATTACACCTAACAAGAACAGGTAGGGCTTTTGGGTTTTGGGCAGAGCCCAATGGATACAAAGGGGAAATTTCTCCCCACAGCATCAATAAATGTAAGTCCTGGCTCGAGGTGGGTGCAAGCATGTATGTATGCATGCAGAAGGCTGTGGTAGTAAGCCGTGTGGCTCAGTGGCGGCCCAGGAGAGAGCTAAGCAGCACACATGTTGTCTGTCACTGGATGCTACACAACTGGGGGGAAGGCACAGGTGATTTGAATTGATCAGAGCTGTCGGTTGGTTTTGGTTAGATGCTTGTGTGCCTTGCAATGTGGGCCAGATTCCAGCATCCAGGGTGTGGTAGTGTTGAACCAATAGCCAGAGAGCATGGCACACAGGTAACAGCTAGGCAAAGGCCTGTGTACAGAGACCGGCCATGAACAGATCTAGACGCCACTGAGATCAGTTGGTAGACCACTGCAGAGGGGGGCCCCTAAATGCATAAATGCAAATTCCTTATGTGGCGGGAGTTGGGGGTATCCCCAAAACGAAGGGATGCATGTTGAGTGCTATTGTGCCAGAAGTGTAGTCAGGGCCACACAAGCTTCCCAGCCAGCCTTTTCACCAAACTAATGGTTTCTGAGAAGCAGACTGCCATACCCGTTGCTTGTGGGTCGGCCACCCTTGCCTCTGCAGATGTGTTGGACTACAACTCCCATCAGCACCAGTTGGCATACCATCATGGGAGTTGTAGTTCAAAACAACCGGTGAGCTGCAAGTAGCAGACCACTCAGATAAGTGGGGCCAGTCCCGGCATCCCTTGCGCACTAGCTATTTTAGGGTCCTGTGTAGTGTAGCTTGGTACAGGAGAAGTCAGAGGTGGGCTGGCCTACATGCAAATAGAAAGGTGTGTCAATGGGCCTGTGACGTTGCAAGGTGGGAAAGCCAGTAGGCGCACTTGTTAGTTGGGACTCTATAACAGAGTGTGAGTCAACCTTCAAGAATCCTCATGGCAGGTGCCTGCCCCTTGCCATGGTGGGTGCAGCATAGGTGTGGGTGTGATGGCCTTTCCTCAGATCACGTGGCATGCCAACAGTACTCGAATGCTTTGCCATTGATACCTGGACTTTAACTTCTAGAGGGGGGTAGTCACAACGGAGGGTCCACGCGTTAAGGGTGCCCGCGAGGTCAGCGCAGATGTGACCCGGTGGCAGGAGCGGCTACTTGAAAGCTCCTGGAATGGCCACGTAGGGCTCCAAGAATGGCGGGTGTTACCTCTGCGCGAGGACAGGGGGTGCCGTCCAGCCAGCGTGAGGTCTCGGGCGCTGGAGGAAGGGCCTGGGTGGCATGCATGGGATTAAGGCCCAGGCTCCCTGGGCTCTGTGCGCTTGGACGCAATTAAAATGCCCGTCAGGCATTCGCCGCCAGAAGCCCCCGTCAAGCTGCTTAAGCAGTCGACGGCGCAGCCTCGCTTTGTACGGGAGGGATGGCGGAGCTCACCGGCTGGCGCTGCTTCTAGAACATTCTATGCCTGGCAAGCTCCCCCTCTCTCTCTCTCTCTCTCTATCCCTCTCTCGCTCTCCCTCCCTGTCTCTCTTTCTTGCCACTGCGGGGACCGTTTTTTTTTCTTCCTTTGGTAATTCGCAGTCTTGGCTTCCTGGCTCGGAGATCCATAGGCTGGGAGCTGGCAGACAGCGTCTGGCGCGGAGGTAGGCAGGGTGGCCCTGGGCAGAAGACTGGGGCAGTCATTATGCAGCACCTGTTTAAGGGTAGGCTTCCCCGGGCTGCGGCGGCGGCTGCCTATTAGCTGGTTACCAGTCTCTTAGGCTGGGGCTCCGGGGGGCTTCGCCTGACTCCAGACAAAGGACGCTGCGCTGGGAAGAGGCAGCCTGCTGCAGAGCGCCCCGCTCGGCTCCCCCCCACCCTCCCCCGGCACTAGCGGCAGCTGGGTATTTTGGATAAGAAAAGGGGCTCTTTTCCCCCGCTTCCTTCGAGGGTGGCTGAGGAGACTGGTGTGCGGGGTAATAAAGCATATTGTTGGTCTTTTGTTTCTCTGCAGATCCTTCGCGTCGTCGCCCTTTAGCTGAGCCGCACACCTCGGAGGCATCGACCCACCGTCCGCAACAAGCAGGTAAGGCGTGATTGCCTTCGAGTTCTGTGCTACCTTCAAAGTGCAGGGGGGTGGGGGGGTGTTGCTGATGTCATTGTTAACGTTTAATTTGTATGTAGCACCTGCGTTCGCTGTGGTCAAATATGGGAAACTGGTTTATAGGGAGAACACGCAATTTGACAGGGATCACACAATGCGGTCAAGCGGGGAAGCCGGGATTGCTACTCGGGTGTCCCGGATCCCACTCCCACGCTGGTACTGCACGAGCTTGTTCATTATGGCTGGACAGAAAATCTGCAGCATCACCCCCCAGAGTCGTCGGAAAGCCTACCCTTCCGCTAGCTACATCCGCACTGCAAGGGCACTGGAGCCTGCCAGCTTGACAGTGGGCATTAACGGTGGTTAAGCCAACCGCGAAGCACCTTAGAGGCTACAGAAGACAGCCGCTTGGCTGCCCCCCCCCCCCCCCCAGGAGCCCCTGGTTGGCATTCATTGTCCGGCACTGTGCGTTTTAAGCAGCCAGCAATGGCGTTTCCGCAACGCAATGGGTCCCAGTGGGGCAATGACAGCACGGGATAGGACTCGGGGCGGTAGGCAAGGGGACGGGGGTGGGGGGCAAGGTTACACCTTTTGTCAATCGTTGGTGGCAAGAAACATCTTTTGTTGCGAAAACATAATGGGGTGCGCCTGCCTGGCCACCCCCTCAGCCTTGCTTTAATTAAGCAGCCATGTTTTCTCCATACATGGATTTTGGAGCAGGTGTGTGGGCTGGGGGGAGGGGGTGAAATAGTCGCTCATCCTTTGGAAATGCATGGGGCAGGGGTGGTGGCCCTTGTGGTAGAATGCTGAGCGGGGGCGGGGGGGGGGGTTCCTTGGGTGACGGCACCTGAATCGCCGTCCACCCTGCAGCCCGCGGAAGGATGGCGCAGGGGAGTCGTGCATTGGCGACCCACGCGTGGCAGCTCAGCCCGCCACGGCTCGCGCGGTGCCAGGCACAAAGCCACGGCTCGGCCCGGGCCTCGCGGAGAAGGCCGCCCTTTGCAGAAGCGCGAGGTGCGAATGCTGATGGGCAGCCATTGTTTCCCGCACCCTCCGCTGCTGTTTAGGTCCGTCCCAACCCCCCAATCAAACAGCCAGCCGCAGTCCTTCACCCCGACCCTGCCCGTGTGGTGCCGCGGGGTCTCGTGCCATCTAAGCCCGCAAGCACACTCGTTTTGAGAGGAAAACAGCAAGCCTTCATTTGTTGCATTTTACACTGCCTGCATTAAAGAGACCTTTGAGCGAGTGCAAAGGCGCCTCAGCCACAATGAGTTGGTAGTTGCAATGGCACTGGGGGTTGGGTTGGTCTTATCTGGCTGAAAAGCAGCACTGGCACTGGTTGCTGGGGATGAACAATGCACCGCACCCCTGACCAACAGGAGCCAGGGAAGGAGTGCTGTGCCCGCCGACTACTCCCAGGGCCTGATCTGCCAAGCCTGCTGGGATGCAAATCAGGCCCTCAGTGCGTCCCCTCCTCCCTGGGCCACTTCATTGTTCTACGTTCCAGACATTACACACAATGCCAGACGGTGCCGCTATTTCCCCCTGATTATTGCTTTCTGAATTCCTATTGTAATAGCATGGCTCTACTGTAGGCGAGTGAAGGTCTCTCCTACTTGCTCGGGTGCATTCTGTTTGCCTAGTGGCGCCATTGCATTGTTTTCAGATTGTCTGTTGTATTAGCACAGCTCGCCTCCTTCTCTCATGTCTTGTTGTATTCGTGCAGTTCCCGTAGAGGTGAACTCGCAATGTTCTCTGGATTCCTATTGCACTAGTTCAGGTGCAGCATTGCTTTACATTTTCTATTGCATTAGCACGGGTGAACTAGCCTCATTTCCCCCATTTCCTATTGTATTAGTGCAGGTGACATTGAGGTGCACTCGCATTGTTCCCGATTTCCTATTCTGTAAGTGCAGGTGCACTATCAATGTTTTCTGATTCCCTATTGTACTGGTGTAGGTGCCATAGAGGTTTCTTAGCGTTGATTTCTGATTCCCTATTGTATTAATGCAGGAGCCAATGAGGTGCACTAGCATTGTTTTTGGATGTCCTGTTCTGTGAGTGCAGGTGCACTAGCAATGTTTTCTGATTTCTTACTGTATTGGTACAGGCATTGATTTCTGATTCCCTCTTGTATTATTGCAGGAATCAGAGAGGTGGTGTCCTATTCTGCGAGTGCAGGTGCACTAGCAATGTTTTCTGATTTCCTGTTGTATTGGTTCAGGTGCCATAGAGGTGCACTCGCATTGTTCCCGATTTTCTTTTCTGTGAGTGCAGGCGCACCAGTAATGTTTTCTGATTTCCTAGTGTATTGGTGCAGGTGCCATATAGGTGCACTCGCATTGTTCCCGATTTTCTTTTCTGTGAGTGCAGGCACACTACCAATTTCTTTTGATTTCCTAGTGTTTTGCTGTGGGAGCCATAGAGGTTCCTTAGCATTGATTTCTGATTTCCTATTGTATTGGTGCAGGTGCCATAGAGGTTCCTTAGCATTGATTTCTGATTTCCTATTGTATTGGTGCAGGTGCCATAGAGGTTCCTTAGCACTGATTTCTGATGTCCTGTTGTATTGGTGCAGGTGCCATAGAGGTTCCTTAGCACTGATTTCTGATGTCCTGTTGTATTGGTGCAGGTGCCATAGAGGTTCCTTAGCACTGATTTCTGATGTCCTGTTGTATTGGTGCACGTGCCATATAGGTGCACTCGCATCGATCCCGATGTCCTGTTGTGTGAGTGCAGGCGCACTACCAATGTCTTTTGATTTCCTATTGTATTGCTGCGGGAGCCATGCAGGCAAATGATCCCATGGGGGTTTGGGGGGATTCTTGATCCGCCAGGGCCTCTGGAAGGCCGGTGAGCCACGCGCACGGAGGCGCACCCCAGGCCTTTCAGCAGCACCGAGCCTACAGATTCTACTATGGGCGAGGCTGCCTCACTGGTGCAGCGCTGGTGTATAGTGTCGGGAGGAAAAGTTAGTTGCCATAGTAACTCCGCTGCTCTTTCACAGCAGGCTCCTTCCCATTCGAGCGAGCTGGAAGTGTAAGCGTGCAATAGCGCACAGAATGGCCTGTTTTTGCGAGGTCATGGGTCAACATACTCTTCCTTCTGCATGCCACACTCAGCACCCGCGTCAGCTCACCTTTAGTTTGGAGAACGCATCTCAGTGCGGGAGCGGGTGGTCACGTGAATCAGCCTTAAGCCTGGCAGGCCTTGCGCTACTGTGGTGAGTCATAGTTCCTCACTCCATCATGCAGGGATTATCAAGCATAGTGAATCGGCAGGATGGTGCATGCATCGCCGTGCAAAGCTCGTGCACAAGCTGCAAAGACGCGGTGGTCAGATTGCGCAACCTCTGACGAAAGGGCTTCCCTGGAGTCAGGCTTAAACAAACCACGCGGAGGGGCTTATGTGGCACAACCTAGTATCCTATTGCGCAATGCTCCCAGAAAGTGACCGCTGCCACCACCTTCCGGCAGGGGTGCGCCCCAGCCTGCCCAGCCAATGGGAAATGTGACACGTGATCAGTGAAGGCTGGATGAGGCCAGCACCGGAGGATCGGGCCACACCCAACCCCAGAACTCCGTAGCCAGCGTGGGAGGGAGCGCGCTGTGCGTGCAATCGAGGAAGAAGTTCCTCACCTGCGAACGGTGAAGGGATTCATCAGACCCCCTGGAATAAGGTGTAGGCAAGAATACTGGAAGCACCAGCGCCCGGTTTATGTGGAACTCTGGAATGGTCGTTGGAATTAAGGGAGGGTGGGTGCGGCGCATCACCAGTGTAGAGCTCTAATCTCGACCTTACAACAATGGGATGTTTGTGAGATCGTTTGTCTCTTAGAACGTATTTCTGAATTAGTATTCATACTTTATGTACTGTGGATCCAGTGTAGCGGGGTGCAGGGGAAGGACGCGAGGGTCCCCCAGTCCGGGACTCTTCCCTGTGCTATGCCACCCCACCCACACGACATATAAGAATCTTTTTCTGCACAGGTGTGCACTTCTGGTACATACTTCGCCTCTTTTCTGTACAGTGCATCACCGGGCAGCCATGTTAACGTAACATATCTAGCACATGTAAGGAAGGGTGGCTAAAGGAAACCAGAATACAATCATATTTAGATCACATTTGTAAATTACCTCTGTAAAATGATGTCTGCATTCATGGATCAAAAAGAAGCAGGCGTTGACACAATGTTCTGTCATTGTATTCATCTCCTGGGTGACTTTCACTTAGGCTAGTGTGCGGTCAAGCATATTTTTCCCAAAACTTGAAGTCAAAGATGTCATGGAGCAAATTGAAGCTATTCAAAGATATCCTGAGGCGCATTCAGACCCCATGGATGAGATGGTTCTCTTACTGGTGCCACACGCCACAAAGGTGCCCCTGTAATGCTGGCATTGGCAAAGAAAAATGCTCCTCTGGGGAGTTCCGTTTCCAATGTAGTGGTTGTATTACTTGATTTGGCAAACAATGAGATGGGAACAGAAATACGTCCACAGGATGCATGATAACCCAAGCAGACTTGAAACCACAGGCCGTACACGGAGTATCAGCCAGTAACCGGTTCTTCAGCGGGGCGCAGTGGTCCACAAGTCAGGGACAAATCAGACACAATGACATGGGTGAAATATACAGGGAAAGGGAGGAAGAATTAAGGGGTGATGTAGGTCCGGATAGGGAGGGTGCATTTGCACAGAGGATGCGATGGCATGTATATCAAGTGGAGGCTTGCTCTAGTGATGTGGGGCACGGAGGAAGAAGGACCGGAAGCACGGAGTGGGCACGGAGCACACAGGTTGGCTGTGTTTCTGGAGCATAGGGTTCCTTGATGAGGAGCAGTGAGAGATGAGGTATGATGGGTGCCAAGGGGCTAGCCCGTGAATAGATTTAAAGCCTAGGAGTAGGAATTTGAAGAGGGAGGTGTAATGCATAGATAACTGGCCAGTGAGGGGGCAGTGAAGAGAGGTGTGGGGGGGGTGGTTGTGGGGGGATGGGGGACCTATGCAAGGTTACAGAGAGTGTGCTTTTCAACTTGAGTTTTTTGTCCCAGGGAGATTTTAAGTAGAGAGTGAGCCCAGTGGTAGGCGCAAGCAATAGAGTTGACTGAGGACAAAAGTAGAGATGCAAGATTCGATTTATTGATAGCGGTGGGAAGGCTGCATTGTTCCAATGTGGAATAGGTTGAGCCTAGTTGGGGTGGCGTTGATGTAATAACCTTTTGAAGTCTGAGGTCGCTGTAGAAGACAACGCCAATGTTGTGAACCATGCAGGGTGGGGAGATGCCCAAAGGGGAGAAGGACACAGGTGAGGGTAGAATGGGAGGAGCAATGTAAGAAGGGGGGGGGGATTGCTACTGTGTTCAAAGAGTTGGCATGGTGGCGACGCAGGACCATCAAGTGGCAGAGGGCTATGGCACAGTCATACACTCTTTTAGAAAGTTTGCGGGTGAAGAAAGGGAAGGAGAAGATTGGATATCTTGGTCAAAGAGGTGAAAGGAGTATCCAAAGGAGGAGAAGCTTGCCAAAGGAAGGGATGTAGACGGTAAAGACAGAATTCTGTGGGACTCCCACTGGATGTGGATGGCATCGCAGGATGTTCTGTTCCAAGAAGTGGCACGGGATTGGTCTGAAAGTTAGGAGCAGCCCTACAGATAAGGGGTCTATCGGCCACCTTTACGCCCTACAAGTTGGCAAATACTCCCAAAAAATAAAAATAAAAATGCTCTCAACAAAAAATGGGGAAAAGGCATGTAGAATCTTGCACGCCTGCTTTCATCCTCACAACTCAATGAATATGTTTGACCAGTAGTGCACGTAGCACCACAGGAAGAAACGACTATTATTACTGCCTGATTGGAAGAAGTAAACATGTATCTTTTAATGTGCAAGAATAACTAAGTGCAAAGAAATAAATATCACAAAAACATTTCTGTTTTTCAGTTGAAACAGATTTCTACTCGCTCATAAAATACTCTCATTGCAGGCATAGGGAAAGGACTTTACAGTGTAGTGCTGCCTACAAAACCCTGGTAGGAGTGGGTCAGAGAGCCTTTTAGGTTCTAGATATCGGGTGATCGTATTGAATCCTCATGTTCCAGAGTAGTGGGGGTGGACCGCATCAATTGGTAGCTATCAAGATTATCTGAGTTGGTAGAGGGCTTCTTGAGAATTGGTTGAACAGTGGCGATTTTAGAGCAAGTCGGGAAGTGAGAAGTTTAACAGGGAGCACAGATAGTAGCCGGCTAGCGCTGCAATGTGTTTCAGTTCTTGTTTCACTAGTGGATCAGCAGGAAGACACGAGGGGCTAGCCCTGCAGAGAACAGGAATCAGTGTATGGGTTAGGTATGGGGAAAGGTGCACAGGAAGGTGAAAGGCAGGATGGGAGAGGGTGGGGGAAAGGGGTGGTGAGGAATAGCAGAATAGTGAGGGTGCAAGGGATCTTTATAAAATAGAAAAAAAGTAAATGGCAAAGTCAATGCCCGGGACGGAGGACGACATACAGTGAGGGGCAACATATGTTTGTAGGCTAGACAGTAGTTTCTGAGGGTCTGAATGGAGTAAGGAAAGGAGGTTCTTAAAGTACGGCATAGGGTGTTATCAGCTTCAAGGGCAGTGGCGAGGTTCCTTAGAGGAGCCTTGTAGTTGGCGAGGAGGAAGAGAGCAAGAAAGCGAGGGTAATTTGTGATAAGGCGCATTTCAGTCATAGGTAGACAGATTTAAGGGCAATCCTGGGTTGAGGGTGAGAGAAGCAGGGAGGATTGTGGTGTTCAAAAAGAAAACTCAGCACCTGATTTAAGTCACTAAAAGCCTTGGAAATGAAGGACACATGGGAAGGGGAGAGATCCAGGAGAGAGGACTTTAGTTCTGACAAGTATTGGGCCATGGACTCTATTTAAGTGTAACTTTGATGCTGGATGGGGGGTCAGCGATATTAAAGATAGGAGGAAATGTGACACCAAAGTAAATGAGCGAATCACAGGGGAGGGGTTGATTGTGAGGTTGGCTTGGGCGAGGCGGGCAAAAGAAACCAAGATTAAGGGAGCTGCTCTGGGAGTGAGTTGTGAGGTTGTGGGCGGCGAGAGAACGGTCAGAAAGGAGAGCGCCAAGTACAAGTGAGCGCGAGAGATTGTAGAAAGGCTTAAATCATCCATAAACCCAACCAGTGCATTTATTCAAAGTGAATCAAGGAAGAAGTCACGTCCAGGGCCTTAGGGGGAGGTAGAGTAGAACAGTAGTGGAGAGAGTCGCAGGGGCTCAGTTCTGATGTGTACAAAGGCTTGAAGGGTGGGGGCTAGTGGCTTTGAAGGGGTGGCTCATTTGGTCTTTATGCCCACCCTTCCACAAAGGCCAGGTACACGGCTGCTTCAGTTAAATACCAAGTAAACTGCATAACCAAGCAACAGATTTCAAAGTTCAAATATCAATGCATGAGCCAGTTACCCATCCATTGGCAACTGGATGCCCTGTCAGAAGGCCCTTAACAGTATTTCTTTCATGGGTTTGTAAGTTGCAGGTTTTAAGTGCTTGACAGATAAGTGACCAGAATCACTCCAATAGCCCGCCCTTTACTGGATTAGGGAAGTTCTGGGCTGATGTTATGAGAATCAGAGGTTACAGAGTGTGTTCAGGACAAGCCACGGATGAGTTGAGGTGACAAAGCCCTCAGGAGTCAATAATGCGGATACTGCAGGGCTCTACTTGAACTTTAGCATCTCTGAGAGAATGTTTAATGGCTGCTGTCGCAATGGCGGGCGTCACCATGTGAGAGGCCTCCAGCATAAGGAACATTGTTAGCTTGCAAACATCTCAGATGTGCGTAGCCCTTGTGTCCTTGTGATCACGGTCAGTTAGTAAGTGTGAAACCTCGAGAACAGGGGTCTTCGAACTGGGGGGCGGCCCCCATAGGGGTGCCCAAAGGATGCTCAGGGGGGTGCAAAGCTCTTTAAAACAGCGTTACAGTGACTGTTTTAATAGAACATATAAGATTTTAATAGAAAATACATGAATGTAAGGCTTGGGGGGCGGAAACAATATTTTTGCTCATAGGAGATGTGGGGGGAAAGGGGGGGGCATAACAAAGTTTGAAGACCACTACTCTAGAATAAGCATCAGAGCTTCCATTACAGGAGCTTTTTGCTCTCCCATCAGAAGCTAAAGCATCGTGTGCCTCTGACAACAGTTATAAGGAGCTGGAGAGGTGGGTTGGCCTTGTATGGACCATCAGAGATCCACAATGTGTAGAACGTAGGACTTGTACTTAATCAACAGCCAATGGTGACAAACACCCGTTTCCCACTCTCTGATTGGTTAAGTGTGAATTTTCTACACTGAAATGACTAGTAAATCAGTGAGACTATGATGGTGAAGGCCAAGTGTGTAGATGGCCCATTGGGCTTGGGAAGTGTATGTGCTTGTCTTGCATTGGCCAGGTGCCTAATCGGTACCAGTATAAATTAGATTAATACCATCATCTGAAAGATGAAAGACGCTATTCTAAAATTCATGATTGATCAGGAACTCCCCAGGACATGCCCAGTTATTAGAGTGGTTGATGTTGGGTTTAGCTAGAAGAATGTTGTGTGTGTTACAAGTGTGTATTCCTGTTCTAGCTAAGCACATAACTTCCCCACTTTTCTCTAAAGAGAACCCTGCACATCTTCCCTTCTCATCCTAAAGGAATGCACTTCACATTCAGGAAAACCTCAGAGAAACAGAGTTGATGGTGTGCTAGTTCACCGTGCCGCTAACCTGTCTTGCTATCTACACCCCAATCTTGAGTCTCTTGGTTATGGGGACACACAGTCACAAAGAAGCGAGTCATTCCCTCCTCTGTGGAGCAATAGAATGTGCAAATGGCTGAACTCTCTGATCTCTGATACACATTCTCTCCTCTTAAGGGGTATCACATTTCAAGTTGAGTTTATTGAGAAAGGCCTGAGCACGATATGTTAATGAACATAGAGTGGGTGTCTGCGAGCGTGCGTGTGTGCACGAGTGTGCGGAAATATCAGTTGAAGGAATGGATCGCCACATAGAACACAAAATGTAGATTTGATCACTGATTTTCTGTGGAATTATATTACAGGCACTGGAGAATGATAAATGAAATGGAAGGGGCAGATAGTGGTGGGTGTTGGGGGAAAGTAACTATGCCGGTGGTCGGTCAGATAGAACACAAAGTGCTGCAACCGTAGACCTCGTAGTCGGATGTTGTCACTTCCTACCTGTTTTTTTCCTTTTTTGAAAAAAGACATCTAACAAGAAATTCTTCAAAACAAAGGGGGGCTTGTCATAGACTGCACTTTTATAGCTCACAATATATAATCAATCAATCAAGACAATGCAGCCCGATATGAAAACCTTAGTATTTGTTAATTAATATTGATAATTTGTTGTTCACCATCATTTAAAAAACACACGTAAGCTTATCACAAAATATCAATTCATACAAACTCAAGGGGATGCAGAAATGCGTTATAAAAGGATGATCGACTGTGCCTATACCTGGCAATACCAAAAGAGACCAAGGGCAATTTAAAGGCAGAGGTGTTCTGCACTGCACACACAATGGACAATCAAGAACTCAAGAACCCGAATGTTTCTTCTCAACCTCCCCCTATTCCAAGGACTACTCAGCCCATGTACCAAATAGGTACTAAGCACACAAAAATAGCTTCAAATGAAAGATGTTAATACATACAATTTTATTAGACAAAATCAATTTTATCAATGAGTTTTAAAAACAGTATACAATCACATAATCATAAAACATACATAGTGTCTTTCATCAATATACACAGTCATAAAACATTCAATACATCATAAAACCACAATAATACAGAATGTAAACTTGTAGGATTTAAAAAATACCTCACAGAAGACTACCACCTACTGTAGGTGAAATCCTGCCTAAAGTGCAAAGTTTATATATAAAAAGGTGTATTTCAAAAATACAGTGCAAAACAGACGTTAGAACTATAACAAAAGGACCTATTTGAATCTAGGTAACCCTTTGTTCTTAAAAAATGTGCTCAGTAAATAAATCATCTCTTCACGAAAGGAAAAACACTATTAATAGTATCTAGTTTAAGGCACTGTCATCAATTTCAGTGCTCAACAACCGAACATGTTTCGTTCTTCCCTTGCTGGAGGCACAATGTCCGAGAACTTCTTCAGGGGGCCAACATTTGACAATACAATACACAATCAAATATGACTTCCCATCATTTTGCTGGGATACACACGACACAACAGTGTCCCTGGTCTGGGGGAGGAAAAAAGAAGAAAAGCAACAATTTAGAATCGGAACTAAGTTTCAAGCTGCTAAAACCTCGAAGGCACTAATATCTGCCTTCTACTAACTTACCGTGCACAAAGTATCAAAGTATCCTGGGCACGGAACTGTTTGAACGTCCTCTCACTGGACACGTCACTGGGAAACAACACAAAACAGAACGTAGCATGAGTATAAACCAAACAAGGCTACTAAGCCACTATATTGGCTATAAGTTTAGTAACATCTCTACTTATTCACATCTATTCTTCAAAGCGACCGTTAACAAGGTTTATTGATAACATTATCAAGTACGGTACCATGCCTCTAGGTGACTATCTTAGATACAAAGTAAACAAAGCACTCTGTCAAATGTCTTGTGACAAAAGTTCTATACGAGACCGTAACGTCCCTGAACTCGACTTCAAGGTATCAAAACCATTTCTACTGACTGTCATATAGGGTATACAGGTGAACTCAAATCGATATACTAGAATGTTTATATGTATAACCCAGTCTCTATCACCTATTTCACTGTGGGGAACTACTATGTCCCCACTACATCACCATCTCTTAAGCGACAAGTCTACATAGACCCCCTGAACTGAATTTGCCATGTTCGTAAAGCTTTGTTCTCAATCTCAGATGTATACGCTGTAAAACAATTAAATACAAATGACCGTTCGTTCAATAACCTGTACGGTAATCCGTGTGCATTCAGACACCTCCCATCGACATCGATCACTCGCCTTGTCGGTGTCACTTACCATTACAATGGATGGTGCTCTGACGTTCCGTCAATCGCTTTCATACAACCTGTCACTCCAGTTCACAGCGGTTTGTTTGCTTTCCGATACTGTTGACCGTGGGCATGTTCACTACGAGACGGCCACAAGAACACAAAAAGAAACGCACTTGCGTCAATGTATGTCTGTGTCCTGCACTTTTCACCGTATCCCAACCATACTTAAAGTCATCAAGGTTCTCTCAACAACGCCACTCACCGTGATTGAATCTCGTAGTTCCTTCCTCACGTGTCGACTTCCATACGTAAGGTGGTCACATGATCCTAGTTATGTATTTCCACCGTCTCTCTCTCTTTTAACATAACTCTAATGTCACGTGTCTATACAACTCATCAAGTGCCCAGAAAATGTAATTAAAATCATTAATAATCAATCTCAAAGAGTAAAAAAACATGGCTATCTATATAACTATTGTTACTATTATCAAAGTCACCGGGACTCATTTGATCAACTTCAGAAGAATGAAAGGCAGAGCTGGCCCCACCAGAATATAAACATGTACATGTTGGTTGCACATAGATCTCTAGAGCGAGGCGCGCGCATGTGAGTGTCCACTCACAGCTAGCCCCATGTATGTACCCATCTACCTGGCAGAAGTAACTGTTTCCTCTCCTGCACACGTCAGTACTCTGCATGTAAAGTATGAAGTCACCATGCCATTTCCAAAAGCCCACTGACATCAATAATGAAGACAAGCTCCTCCCGCTATTCTCACCTAACATCACTGACGTGCTCCAGTCACACTCCTGTTTCTCAAGCATATGTTCTGTAAGCCCAGGCCTTCCTTGCACAGTGTAACGGTGGGACTTCTAGCACAGCCTTCAATATTATAGGAGCTCTGAGGCATGGACTAGCAGATTATTCTGCACCTCGCATGGGACAGACACCCCGAGGTCTATGTAAATGATCAGCCCTTTGTGAGACCAGCACACCCCATCAATTGCTGGGATTTGTAGTCTTTCTTTTTCCATTGCAAATGAAGGGCAGCAGGTTCCATTGTGCAGAGAAAGAAAGCTACGATTGAGCGGGCTACACCAGCCTGGCATGGGATAGGTGGCATTGCTCTGCAGATATGTGCAGCTTCTTGTGGATAACACTTGAAGCCTCACATTGAAGATGAAGACTTGCTTTGTGTAACTAAAAAAGTGATGGGTGGAAGGTTTTGACTCAGTCTGAACCACTGGCACTGCTCTTGGCAACCTTCCAACCCACTGTTTTGAGCCCGTCTGCACCATTGCAAAAGGAGTCCAGCCATATGCAAATCAGTCAGGCACTGCCACCAATGGGAGCAGCTCAGCCCAACTGCTAGGCCAGGTCCCCTATGCACGGAAACACAAGCAACTCCAGACATGTTTCGGCCTTGCTTTGTGTAGACATTACCTGTCATTCTGTTAACTATGGGGGGATGCACAGACCAAGACGCCAAGTGGGGGCTTTCAAAAAGCTGATGGGCCCACCATAAACATGAACACTTAAACGGATCTATGACTTGCCAGCAAAAAGGGTTGCTGCTAAATTCCTTGCCCTGCCCCTAAAAGCTGCCAATTTATAGAGTGAAAACTTAGAGCAGGCCCTGCTGAAGGTGCTGGGAGTGGGGGGTGGGAGGGTCCGCCTGGACATTTTTCACCAGCTCTCTGCAAGTCACAAAGAGGCCAAAAAGTGTAGGATTCCCCAAAATAGTCCTGCTCCATTCAATATGTAGAGAGTGGGGTGGGCAAGCTGCCACCCTCCAATATCGTCTGTGACCCTCTGGCCCCCATCAGTATGCCGTTGATTAACAATGATACCTTTATGCCCGCAGAGTAAATTGTCTTCAACACCTGAAGCTGCCAACAGCACTTCGCAGATGTCTTGCTCTTTCTCCCCGCTCAGTCTTACTAATTTACCCACCTCCCTCCTTGCTTTACAGATCTGACGAGGTGGCGGTATAAGAATCTTTAACATAACAAAAAATGACTTGGATGCAAGGGGCTGTTATTATAAGCACAATGGTGATGTATAGTATACATAGTTTTGCTTTAGTACCCAGTTAGCACTCCAAACTACGCTGATAGATTGATTTCATGTTTCTATTCTGCTAATGCAGGTTTTAGAAAACATTATATTAGGTCTGTTTGTGTAAAATTTGAAAAGCTTCATCGTTGCTGCTATAATTCAATTCCCAATATATCTTATTTTGGGGTACTTGCCTCATGTCTGGCCATTTGCACCTTCGATGCGAGAGAACTACAACTTCCAGCATTTTTGTAGTTGTCACGCTGTACTTCCACAACTTCATGCGCGTCACCGCCAGAGCGTCAGGGGCAAGCCGGTCTGTGCCGGTCCGTTTTGTGCTCATGGTGTAGTGGTCATTCTATGTGTCTGGAGGTGTACGTGTTTTCGGTCAGTATATTAGTCAACTAGACTAAATATTGTCTGCTAGTTTTGTATTATGCTTTGCTGTGCTGTGCTGTACTGAAGGATAAAATGTCATATAAGTACCCAGCCGGGTATATGTTAAATGTACAAACCACAGAACATGGCGCGCTCTTTAGGCATACTTAACCCAGATATTCTCCCGACTCCATGCGTTAGTAAACAGGCGCTACATGCCGCACTAATTAATGCAAGGTCTGCTGTTAATAAAGCCATTGTGTTGAATGAACTTATTGGTACTTTCCAGCTGGACATTCTCTTTGTGACCGAAACTTGGTTTTCAGATTACTCTATAACTCATTTTCACTCATTAGTCCCAGATAAGTTTCAAATTAAACCCCTTAACAGAGAGATGTACAAGGGAAGGAGGGGTTGCTATTCTTGTAAGATCCTCCACAGACATACTTAATGTTCATACCCTGAAATGGGACTCTAACGCCGACATTCCTGCCTGCACACGTCTTATTTACCCTAATGACTGATGTCATATAGTACTTTGTTATAGACCACCAAGGTCTTCCAATGGATCTTTCAATATCTTGGACGCCTATCTTGGTATGGAGGCACTTTCCCATCAAAAGCTTAGTGTTCTAGGAGACCTTAATATTTGGTGCAGCAGCTCTGACAACCCTGATATTATGCACCTTGAAGATATTTTACAATCACACGATCTTGAACTATTAACTAAGGTTGCAACTCACTCTGGAGGACACTGTCTGGATCCAGTGAGCTTTCGAGGTGTATACCTCTCTCATCATGGCACTTTTCCCTTGTCATGGTCAGATCATTTTTTGGTAACCTTGTCCCTGAAATAGGCCACTTCATCTGTCGGTAGTGATGTGAGTGTCAATTCTCAACCACCTCGTCAAAAGAAAAAATGTGATCTTATTACTAACGTTCAGTTACTGTGTGATTTTAACTAGATACAATTTGAACTTAATTGTACGTTGCTATACCGGACCTATATGTCCGGTCTACAAAAGAACTGTGATGCAATTGCTCCTATCCACCACTCAAAAACGGGCAGGAAAATAAATAATTATTGGTATAATGACACTTTAAAAACATCTAGGAGGAACTATCCCTAGAAAGAAAAAATATGGCTTAAAACTAGAGACTCTAAAGATTGTCAAGAAGCTACATTTTCCTTCAAAGCCTATAAAAAAGACATAATCTTAGCCAAGTCTGCCCATATACAAAAAAAAATTACTATGACTGAAAATAGGTCGAAGTCTTTATTCTCGACTAGTAAGAATTTTGTTTCCCCACCATGGGCCACTCCTAGTCTTTTTCCATCGTCTGAATTGGCCAATTAATTCAATGTCTTTTTTTTCAGACAAAGTAAATCAGATTCAAACAAATAGCGACTCAGAGCTCAGTGTATCAGGACTGTACCACTAATGACGAAATCCAAGGGACCTTAAATTCCTCATCTCCCATATTTGCTTTTTCTTCTGTTAATCTGCAGACAGTATCCTCATATACGGATAAGCTTAAACTCACTAATCTAATTTATGATCCCATTCCAGCCTATCCGGTCAAACGGCATGTACCAGTTCGAAGTGAGATTATCCATTTGTTGGTCAATGCCTCATTGAGTCAAGGATATGATCCATCAGAACAAGAAAAATCATACCTAACTCCACTCTGAAAAAAAACATCTTTGGACCATAGGATTCTATCAAACTATCGTCCAATTGCAGGTCTTCTTTGGCCTGCGAACATTCTAGAGAAAGTAGTAACCATGCAACTCCAGAGTTTCCTGGAAAAACATGGTATCCTGGACAGGTACCAGTTAGGGTTTAGACCAGGACGTGGGATGGAGACAGCCCTTGTAACGGTATGGGATGACATTTTAAAGGCTGTCGGTGAGGGTGATATCAGTATGCTTGTCATGTTGGACCTACCAGTAGCCTTTGATACTGTTGACTTTAACATTCTCATTTCTCGACTATCTACCTTTGCTCGGGTATTCGAGGATGCTTTAAATGGTTTTCCTATTTTCTGACAGGTTTAACTGGGCCTTTCATGTCTGCTTCATTACGAGTGTACTGTGGAGTTCCTCAGAGTTAATCTCTGTCCCCATTGCTATTCAATGTGTACATCCCCCACTTATGAATATTTCTTCTCAGTTTGGTCTACAGTACCATTTATACGTGGATGGCACTCAAATATATGTGCAACTAAAGAGCTCTGAGGACGCAATAGCCCGAGTTTCAACATGTGCAGAGAAAATTAAAACTTGATGTTGGAGAACAAGCTTCAATTAAATCCGTCTAAATGAAAATTATTGTGTTTGCCTCCAAGAACAGACTAGAAAATCTTGCACCTGTTTCCTGCTCTTCTCTCTTCAATGTTCAGACAAACTTTTCACAAAAAGTAAAGAATTGTGGCTGCATTTGGCAATCAAATATGAATTGCTATGGACAGGTGAATCAATTCATTGAAACAGTTTATTATCAACTCAAACTGTTGAAACCTTTAATGTCTCTGATGTCACCGACAAAGATCGGTGCTCAGTTGTTGGAGCACTTATAAACCTGAGGCTTGAATACTGTAACTCCCTGCTGCAGGGTATCCCTGACATACCAAACGCGGCAGCTGCAAGTCACCCAAAATTCTGCAGGGAGACTTATTTTCTCTATGAAGGTATCTGTCTCCCACTTCTGTAGGAATATTTACTGGCTTCCGGTGCAACAGCAAATCTTGTTTAAGATGGGGCTGATTCATGAAAAGTGTGCAGAGATCCTGCATATCCCACGCGCTGAGAATGACTCTGCACCACCCTAGATGCAGAAGTTATTCTGCACACGCCACATATTCATGGAATTGTTCACGCAAAGTAATCGTATGCGCAAGTTGTGGCCGGAAGCCCATGACACGCCCAGGCGCGAATACATGCACCCTTCAAACTGTGCATGGGGTCCCCTTAACTGTTACTGGCACCCTCACAACATGCGTACAATTTATCATAACTCTGGTAAAACTTGGAAAATCTGCCTGCTAACCCCCGTAAACCATTCCTGCACCCCGCTACAGTGCATATGCGCACGCACCCCTAAATCAGATCGCAACGCCAGCTACATACACACACCCCTAAATCTGACACCCAATTTTACCTCTGTGTGGTGAATCCTATGCGCAAGTGTCTGTACGCCTGCCTGTGGGTGGCAGATAGTATGAGTTATGTTCATGGTCATTTCCCCGCCGAGAGGTTGCGCGCTCGGATCCAGGAATATGTATCATTCCACGCAAAAGTGGGCATGCGATAGACTGCCTGTGGCCCGTCCCTCATAACACCCACATTTTGCCTTGTTCTTCCGCATTTTCCGAGTTCTGCCCCCTACCCTGCCCTCTGCGCAAGCCACACCCATGTCTCCGCCTCTCACAGTGACGTGCCGAGCATGCGTGAAGTTCCCACAAAGTATGGAAAAGTACCGTGCAGTCGATTCCATTCATCGACAAATGGGATTTCACGCGTGATTTGGCACACAAAGTACCTATTTTGCACGCAGATATTTCCATGAATCTGGCCCTCAGCGTCTAGTTTTCAAATGCATCCATGGCTTGGCACCAGCCTATCTTTCAGCTACAATTGTTTCGTATCACCCGAATCGAGCCTTGAGGTCATCAGAAGGATGTCTTCTGGTGGCTCCATCTTCTAGATCAGTCACATACAGGAACAGATGTTTCTCATGCATGGCTCCGCGCACCTGGAATAAAGTACCACTTGATCTATGAAAAATTGATTCCCTTGAGATTTTCAGGAAAAAGTTGAAAATCTATCTTTTTCAGTAATGTAGGCTTCCACTGCTGACTATCGTTTCTTATATCAACTGCACCCAGGTGCATTTTTTTGCTTGGCTCTTCGGATATACTCGTTATAAATCTTATTCCATTCCATATAGAGCTCCTTCTCTTCAAGTGGTGTGGATATTCCAAGAGTCAAGCGACCACGTGCAGGAGGCAGGTGCTTTCCTTCCTTGGTTGCAAGGCTACCAAGTCACCCACCCGAACACCTTTGCATAACATATGATTTACCTGCTATTAGGCGTCCAATTAAAAACCCACTTTTTTTGATGCATTCAATTTTAACAGAGTAATGTGTTCGCTGGCTGCCTCAACGGAGCCTTTGCCCCGACATAACAAGCTGATGATGATGGTAAGCACAATGATGCTTATTGTATTGACTTGGGAAGTACGTACGGTTATGGAGGCAGAGCCGGCCTTACGGTAGGGCGGGGACAGGCGACCGCCCGGGGCCCCATGCCCCCGCAGGGTGCCATTAGCCGCCACCACGGCAGCTTGGGGGAGTCTTTTAAGGTCCACCCAGACCTGGCGTAGTGGGAGAAGGAGCGGCAGGCACCCTTCTGTTATTCAACGCGCCCGGGACTGCAGGCCCATTTGATAACCTAGTCACATGATGATTACCTCCCTGTTTCCAAAGCAGGGCGGGGAGGATTCATGAGCGACCTATTCCAGTGATTAACCTCCTGCGAGGTGACGAAGAAGGGAGGGACAAAACAAATGTGGCGCTCCTCCCCCCCATCCCCCTTGCCTCTCCCCCTGTTGACCAGTGGCACGCGGGGAGGGAGGGCTCCAATTTCCCCAGGGTGCTGCTGCCTCTAAAGCCGGCCCTGTATGTAGGCCATCCTTCAATCATGAACTTGTGATGTCCAGGCGTCTGGAAGGGTACCCAACCCACTGAGCCTTCGTATCAGCTAACACTCTACTGGGAAATCACGCCATTTTCCTGTGGGCAGTCCTCTCTCACAGGCTGACATCTGACCGGCTCCGCCTCACACCTGACAGCCTCACAAAGGATAATCGCCTTAATTCGCGCCCCTTCTGTGAAATGGCGGGTTTCCTCATGTAAGAGGCAGGGGCGTCTACTGCAGCCAGGCAACGAACAAGGCTTGCGAGGGAATATCGTTTCAATTACAAAACGTGCTCCCCGGCTATTCACTTGGGCCCCTTCCATCACAGGGGCAGAATCTGACACCGCCAGCTGTACCCACCCCGGGCAAGGTGAACCCCTCAGCAGTCTCCTCGCCCCCCTGGGCTAGATGTTGGGCTCCCGTATTACCAGCTTCAGAACCTGGGTCTCAGTATAATTTCTCCAGCTTTGAGTTCGTCTCTCTTTTGTGGCCTGCTGTATTCATAAGACGTGTCGTGCGTCAGGAAACGTGCAGGTGTACGCCCCTGACGAGGAGCGCAGGCGCACTCATTTTCACACAACTGGGCAGGCATCTAATAAGGCAGGAGATACTTGGCACCTGGCTCCCTGGGAGTTTCATTCCCCTGAAATACGTCTGCAGGGCATCTGTGTGGCACAGACGAGCCGCAGACAGGTGGAAAGCAGTGTGTGATCGCTGAACGTTGTAAAGCACCGTCTTTCTTTGGCTGATAAGTGTCAGAGAAAGACTGAGAAATAAACCGCAAGGTTAGAAAAAAAGAAAAATACTGAAAATGAAGTGACAATTGCTGAAAATAACTATGCTAAACGTGAAAACATCAAAAATGGTCTATATTTCTATAAATAAAGGGGAAATGTGTGGATATGTGTGTGTGTCTGTCTGTTCGAAATGTCCAGCATACTTCCCAACTTGCTACACACCTAAACATTTAGCATGTGGGTAGGTTCCATGGTGTAGACAATGCAAACATCGTAAAACATAAATATACCTTTGTATAATTTGGTTTTGGGGGAGGGGATTTGTGGATATGTGTGTGTGTGTCTGTTTGAAATGTCCAGCATACTTCCCAACATGCCACACACTTGAAATTTGGAATGTGGGTAGTTTCCATGGCGTAGACAATGTAAAAAGTATGAAATATACATTTTCCTAATTTAGTTTTTTTTAAAGCTTTTGTTAAGTGGTCTGCAATGCTTGGTTATGTATGTGTCTCTGTTCGAAATGTCCAGCATACTTCCCAACTTGCTACGAACCTAAACATTTAGCATGTGGGTAGGTTCCATGGTGTAGACAATGCAAACATCGTAAAACATAAATATACCTTTGTATAATTTGGTTTTGGGGGAGGGGATTTGTGGATATGTGTGTGTGTGTCTGTTTGAAATGTCCAGCATACTTCCCAACATGCTACAAACCTGAAATTTGGAATGTGGGTAGGTTCCATGGCGTAGACAATGTAAAAAGTATGAACTACGCATTTTTCTAATTTTGTTTTTTTGAGCTTTTTTTTAAGCGGTCTGCCATGCTTGATTATATATGTCTGTCTGTTAGAACTGTCCAGCATACTTCCCAACATGCTATAAATGTGGCATGTGGGTAGGTTCCATTGTGTAGACAATGCAAAAAGTATAAAATATAAATATAGCTTTGTCTATTTTTGGGGGGTACATTTGGGAATATGTGTGTGTGTGTGTCTGTTCGAAAAGTTCAGCATACTTCTCAACATGCTACAAACCTGAAATTTGGAATGTGGGTAGTTTCCATGGCGTAGACAATGTAAAAAGTAAGAAATATACATTTTCCTAATTTAGTTTTTTTTAAAGCTTTTGTTAAGTGGTCTGCAATGCTTGGTTATGTATGTGTCTCTGTTCGAAATGTCCAGCATACTTCCCAACATGCTACAAACCTGAAATTTGGAATGTGGGTAGTTTCCATGGCATATACAATGTAAAAAGTATGAAATATACATTTTCCTAATTTAGTTTTTTTAAAAGCTTTTCTTAAGTGGTCTGCAATGCTTGGTTATGTATGTGTCTCTGTTCGAAATGTCCAGCATACTTCCCAACTTGCTACAAACCTAAACATTTAGCATGTGGGTAGGTTCCATGGTGTAGACAATGCAAACATCGTAAAACATAAATATACCTTTGTATAATTTGGTTTTGGGGGAGGGGATTTGTGGATATGTGTGTGTGTGTCTGTTTGAAATGTCCAGCATACTTCCCAACATGCTACAAACCTGAAATTTGGAATGTGGGTAGGTTCCATGGCGTAGACAATGTAAAAAGTATGAACTACGCATTTTTCTAATTTTGTTTTTTTGAGCTTTTTTTTAAGCGGTCTGTCATGCTTGATTATATATGTCTGTCTGTTAGAACTGTCCAGCATACTTCCCAACATGCTATAAATGTGGCATGTGGGTAGGTTCCATTGTGTAGACAATGCAAAAAGTATAAAATATAAATATAGCTTTGTCTATTTTTGGGGGGTACATTTGGGAATATGTGTGTGTGTGTGTCTGTTCGAAAAGTTCAGCATACTTCCCAACATGCTACAAACCTGAAATTTGAAACGTGTGTAGGTTCCATGGTGTAGACAATGGGCCTCATTACGACCCAGGTGGTAAGTTACCGCCTGGGCCGTGACTTTACCACCATGGCGTAAACTACGTTTACGCCATGGTGGTTGGCGGACTTACCGCCCCATTCCGACCTTGGCGGGGCGGTAAGTCCCCAATCCCCATTTACCCTTCCCCATTCCCATTTTTGCCCCATAGGGCATAATGGGAGTGGGGAAGGCGTTAATTACGCCACCGTAAATTACGGTGGCGTAATTAACTCCATGGTCCCTTAGCGCCATGGATTTTAACACCTGCTAAAAGCAGGTGTTAAATCCGCCATGGCGCTAAGGGACCTCGTACTCAGGCGGTAAGGGTCGGCGCTGTTTACGGCGCCGTAAACCCCTTACCGCCTGAGTTGTAATGAGGGCCAATGTAAAAACTATGACATATACATTTTTCCAATTGTATTCTTTTAAGGGTTTTTTTAAGCGGTCTGCAATGCTTGGATATGTGTGTGTTTGAAATGTCCAGCATACTTGCCAACATGCTGCAAATTTGGCATGTGGGTAAGTTCCATGATGTAGACAATGCAAAAAGTATAAAATATAAATACACCTTTGTCTATATTTTGTTGTTGTAGGAATTATCATGTGTAGCACAGGCACAACTGCTAGTCCTACTATAATATTGAATAAAGGAAAATAGAAAAATATAGCAGAACAGGGAGAAACAGTACAGTTTGGGTACGTGAGAAGGACCAAGGAGGCTTGTAAGGATGCATTTGGTTCCAGGGAGGTTGCCCTTCTTTGTTTTTATCTGTGCACTGTGCGCCTGCTTTGGTTTTCTTTTGCACTGCTGTTGCATAGAATTGAACATGTTAGCAAATTGTACAATCACTCTGGCGCAGAGTGATTGTACAATTTGCTAACTGGTTTACTCTCTGTGGTGTGTTGGGCAAAATACCCCCACCTTACAATTACCTGCTGCCATCTAGTCAATATTCATTGTGTATGCAAGCGCTAGGGTTCCTTTGTCTTCTTGCCACTGAATTTTCTTTGAATCTAGATTTGAACATGACACTACATCAGATTTCATTTCTCAAGCTGTCCCTTCACAGGTGTGGGGTCTGCATCTGTCCTTTTGTTAAACGTGCATCCCGTACCCCACCTTTCCTTTTCTCATGACTAATGCACGCCGCGCGCAAGGACAAGAACGCCCATAGGGACAGGACTGGGTGCGCTACTCGCACCTGACAGAAGAGGATGCCAGGGTTCTGCCTCATGCTGAGCTTCTGTTTGGAACCATTGAAATTGAACAGTGTGTCATTTCCAGTGATGCACAAGATACCCACAGGTGCTCATGCTAGGTCTGTTCCACCATGAGGAAGGGCCCTGGAAGTTGCAATGTGCATCCCCTCCTGGGCATTATTTTTGCCCCTAGTTGTGATTGACCCCTAAACATGACAAGGGAGGAGCAGTTTTTGGAACTCTCTCTTTCAGAAGAGTTCACTGCGTAAAGGAACTTTTCCTGGCAGCCCCGGCTAGCAGAATTGGCAAGCTGCTTCGATGTTCTGATTTCCACATTGCTCACATTGGCAATCGAGCACTTTTAATAGATCCGGGCAACCACAGAGCGTGGTATGGAGTTTAAGCCTCCTACATCTCTTTTATCTGGGATCCCCCAAAATCATAAAGTTGGCACAAGCATATTTTTTAGGAACGGGCAAAAGAAACCAGCCATCCTAGAGGCAAATGTGCATGACCAGAGAGTTATAGGGTTGTGGTAAAGTGACATACAGCCTCAGAAATGATAGGGGTAGTAGAAGAGGCATCATATGACACCTCAATCCTCAATGATACAATATATAGTGCCGCCATTACTGTTTCAGAGCGCTTGGTAACTGATGTTACTTATGACCATCATTATTACCCACAAGTGGTACTCAATTTATCAACCTGGGGTATTAAAGGGCTGCGTAAACCCAGCCGGGGTATGAAACCCATGATTCACGGGATCATCCTGTTCCATTGCGCTTCAGCTAGCCTCCCAGTTATCACAGGAGGTGACATTGTATATCGCATACCTGGTTGTAGACCCTCCCGAGTGGGCACCTACCCACAGAGCAGGTTATTTGGCCATGCTCGTTCTCGGTCGAGGGACTCCAAGACCTTTCTGCGTGTTGTATGATCTCTCCCCTCAGTAATGGGGCATGCTAAGTATTGTTTGGGGATCTTTATTGAAAACCAGTGGCCGCAGCATGTTAATGAACAGTGATTGATAACAGGCACTTATTAACATATGCTAAGGGCACCCTTACCTCTAATCAATATGATATGATATGATATGAATGATTGGTTATTTATAACGTGCTTAATACCCAGAGGTTTCTACGCGCGGACCCGGGGATCGAACCTATGTTGCTCCGTGTCGCCTTGCTTCCAAGGCGAGCGCGTTTCCCCTCAATGCTAAAGGTACCCTTACCTCTAATCAATGTGTCCGATGGGTGAAAGGCAGCAAGAAGCACCATAGTGAGATCAATGTCTGCCCCTCGCCACTCTCGGATGATGGCGATGCTGTAGTGGTGCCTGAGACGTTTATAGGAACCTGAGGACTTGCCGAGAGCAATCGCAAGTGGGGGCGCGGGGGCCCCTTTTCACTTGGCGATGGGCATTTCTTTGCAAAGGAGATGCATACAAAGAGAGGTTCCGACTGAAAGACAGCTCTATGTGAAAGGCATGCCAAGCCCCAAATTGGTATGCGTATAAGATTTAGAGGCACTATCTCTGGGGCCCCGAGGATTGCATTCCCCACATGCATGGTTAAGGGGTGATATATATCCACAGTGGACATGTGTATATGCATCCCAATGTCCATTGAGAACCACTGCATTTCCAGCATTCTGGGATCCAGCTCTCAAATAGTTAAACATTGACTGGAAATACATCCCAGTATGGCCACAAAGCCCCAGGCCCTTCCCGTACAAATTCCCATGGCTCTTAATCGCCATACATGCATGCCAGCCTCTAGAGTTTGTTGGAGGGATTTGCCTGCCGCTACCCCGTTGCAGGGACTGGGCAATAATAGCAGGTGTTGCCTGCTGCATCTGTGCTGGGGAGCCGACTCGGTCACAGCATTGCAGGTCCTGGAGAGTAGACCAAAAGATGGGAAATGACGCAATGACCCTATAGGTCACTCTGCTCCTGAAGGTCTTCATTTCCTTCAGGAGCAAATGTCCCCTATGGGGAACCCACAGAAAGCCGGGCTTCAGCTTAACTGGCCATTGATGGTAGAAGGTGCAAAATGGCGCGAGTACCCGGGCATCTAATAGCAGTGTCTGGAAAAAGATTAATACTTATACACAAGCCAAAACTGTTGGCTTTGCCCACACTTCTTTTTAACAGGACCTCAGAGAAGGAAGCGCCTAGTGCTTATACATTGAGTGGCTGAAGGCAGACCTAGTAAAACATTTTTATGACACCAGTAGCAGGTTTACAGCTCCAATTAAGTCATTAACTCTCAGAAGACTGCTTTGAATAAACACTGGCGATCACTTTGAGAGCTACATTTGATGGCAAGGCTTGATTAATGCAAGCTCAAAGAGTTGCCAAGAGCAGGTGTTTTGGGGGCAGGAACTGGGTGGGAAGGGCCATAGGGATTGGCTAGGTCATGGGCAGCCAATGGGTGGGTGATGTATCTTGGTGTGGTCAGAACACAGGCAGGAATACTCAGGAACCACACCAGAGCCAGGGTTATGAAAAAGGTAAAGTCTTCTTTATTGTTCCAGTTACAGTGGGAAAGTGAGACAGCAGATGAGGTGATGTGCTTCTGCTTTCCTTGGCTCTCTCCCTGCCAGTCCCAACCGTCCTTTGATGGAACCCTTAAACTCACCCCTTTCCAGGCCTCGCACCAACACTCCAAGCTCCACCTCTCACTCACATAGACACACACCTACATAGATGATATATGCTAGGATACTACAACATCCCCCTCCTTTGAAAGAAAAGGAAAAGTATAACTATACATGTATAAAAAGGAATTTTCCCTCGAGATACATTTTCACCTTTTGTCCTGGTCTGCCCCCGAGGGCCAGACATACGGATGTCCCCAGACGTGCCGGCAAGTGCACGTTCAACAGGCTTTTACTCTGTTGCAGGAAACAAAACATCCAAAACGTGTGGATGACATCAGACGTGCGAGCGTGCGCACGTTCAAAGGGCCTTTCCTCTGTTACTTTCTCAGAACACGGAGATGGAGAAAGATGGTGCCGGGCCCCTTATCCTTGCGTTCCAGCCCAACGGACATGCTGGAACGAAACTACGGGAGGGCCTGCTGGGCGCGCGCACCACCCACAGCCCTGATGGACCCTCTCCATGGCCCCAATTACGTCCGGCACCGCGTAATTCTCCCCACACTTCCTTATGTGCTGCTTATACCCAGCATGGGCTGGCCCCTTCAACGGCTGCATAATTTTCTTATTCCTCTCACCGCCGTCTCGCGCTCCCTGCATTAGCTCCTGCCCAACTTCCAGTCTGTATGCCAGCATCACAGCTTCATATGGCTGCCTGCAAGGATGTGCTGCCACAGTTCCTTGTGCCCTGCAGGGCTTACACCATTCGAAGTCCTCACAAGACTTCCAGGTAGCATGGACTCCTCTGCTCCCAACATTCAACGGCCTCTGCCTCAACTTGTATGGACTCTGCTTCCCACATGGTCCGACATCACCTCTGAGGCCTCTCTTCTCTGGCTCTCTGGATCTCCTTCTCCAGTTTTCTACTGCTGCTTCCCCACCGTCCTCCAGGTTCTTAAGATCCTCGTCGCCAAATGATGTATCTTGGTGTGGTTAGGACACAGCCAGGAATACTCAGGAACCACACCAGAGCCAGGATTATGAAAACGGTAAAGTCTTCTTTATTGTTCCAGTTACAGTGGGAAAGTAAGACAGCAGATGAGGTGATGTGCTTCTGCTTTCCTTGGCTCTCTCCCTGCCAGTCCCAACCGTCCTTTGATGGAACCCTTACACTCACTCCATTCCAGGCCTCGCACCAACACTCCAAGCTCCACCTCTCACTCACATAGACACACACCTACATAGATGATATATGCTAGGCTACTACTGTGGGCAGATAACCAAACAACACCTACAAGCTTTGTGCCCCACCTCACATGCCATGTCTCCCTAGCTGTGCTCTAATGCAATAGTTTCGGCGTGTAGGTGTCGCAAGCCACGCATAATAGCCCAAACTAAAAAATGTATACAACTACTGAATGGTTTGGCATCAAGGAAGGCTAAGAGGTGCTGAGATTATTGCGAGTGGCTTGGGCCAGTCAGTGATATCACACTGTAGACAATGAACATTGTCAAGCATAGCAGCATGAGGAGGGGTCTTAGAAAAAAAAGTATATGCCGACGCAGCTACTGTTTCGAGTCAGAGACTCTGGTAGTCCATGGATAATGCTACAAAGCACACTACGGGTACAGGGCCACTTCCACTGTGTAGAAGAAACGGCCGCCTAGCGCCCGCAGTTCGGCTTTGTCCCCTCGCAAGATGGGTGATGCGATGCAAGCTTTGCGCGCGGATTACCCAAGGCTCAGAGCGAGGCGCGCGGCTCCCAGCCCTTTCCCCAACGATGCGGATGAAACAATGGGCACACGCACGGAACATCAGGACCGCGGGGCGCGAGCACGGAACGTCAGGACAGCGGGGCACGCGCGCAGAACGTCAGGACAGCGGGGCACGCGCGCAGATCATCAGGTGTGTTGCTGCCCGTGGAGCAATGCTGTGTGCTGATGGTAAATGCATGCATGCCGCGATTCAGACTCCACTGACGAGTCTGGAGAAACACCCGTGTGATTTACTGCAAAAAATGGAAACACATTTGAACGATTCAAAAGCTGCGATAGATTAAGCATGACATATCCATTTTAAAGTAAAAATTCTCCACCCCTATCCCCCCCACATTAATGTCTAATCAGAATTCCGACCTCACATTTCACACCCTATGAAATATGAAGAAGGGGTGTCACATGATACGATAGGTTATTTATAACACGCTAAATACCCAGAGGTTTTTAAGCGCGGACCCTGGCATCGAACATGTGTTGCTCCGTGTCGTCTTGCTTCCAAAGCGAGCACGTTGCCTCTGAGCTATCCTCTCAACACAAAAATGCTTCCCGCCCGAAATGAGAGTGCTGCCATTTAGACGTGGGGATGGTCAATATCACTCTATAGAAGTATTTCCCTTATAAGAATTAAACAATTAAAATCCGCAGAAAGTAGATCAGATGTACTCTCTGTGTACCGTGACATAATTCGGCATGAACAAATGATACAAGTGCAACATGGTGCCGTCCGGCCATATCTGAGGTTCTACTGAATTTTTGCAATGGAATGATGGTATCTCACTTTAATGGATATGCCACACCCTGGTATTGCACTTAGATTGATAATGCACACCGTGGCATAGTGTCAAAAGTGTCAAACGCGCTCAAGGTAAAATCATTGGCCTCTAGACCCTACTGCTTAAATCCTGGGTCCTAACTTGACACCATCTGTCATTGGGGGACCCCAGTTTAGCAGGAGGTCAGTTACTGAGCTGCAGGTAAGAAGCTCTTGGATCCCGGCTGGAGGTGGCATTCAGAGTTATCTACATGTGCAGGCGCGTGCAACAGCATGCGACACACTACTTGCTATCCATCTAACTATAAAGCAGTAGTGTATCATGCATTTTAGGAATGTAGACCTGCCACCAGCATACTTCTTAAAAGAGAACGAGAGCCGGGAGCAGGACGCGGAAGAGGATGGGATATGATATGAGATGGTATTTGTAACGCGCCTATATACAAGTCTTTCAAGGCGCGGCGAGGCAACAAAGGGGGAACAGAGGGAGGACAGAGACAATGATCCTACTAGGCCTGGTGACATTGAGATTGTGCAAGTGCAGGGGAGGGGGAGTGGAAAAGTGCCAGGGGAAATGGAGAGGGGCAGTGCTGTACATGGGATCAAAACAATAACAAGTCATGCGGCCAGCAGGTGACAGGTGCAAGGGTAAGTGCAGACAGCAGGTGTACAAAAGTGCAGGGAGAGGGACTGTAGGGTTACAGATACAGACCCAAGTGCAAGGTTTGCCGGGAGGCAGTGTGGGTGTGTAAGCTGGCGGGTAGGGACCTGGGCCCGGAATCAGAGGGCAGCCATGTAACCAGTGCAGTATTAGACAGGAAATCAGCAGGGGAAAGGAAGAGAGAAGGCAGAAGCAAAGAAGAAGGTCTTGAGATGCTTCCGGAACTGGAGATGGTTCTCCTCGAGTTTCAGAGAGGCAGGGAGGGTGTATATCTTTCGAGAGCGTCAGACAATGTAGAATAGTTGGGAGGGCAGTTCAGTGCTGTAATCTCAGTAGGAAGATCGGAACGGATGTGTCTTCAACAATATTCTAATCTTCATTCGGTCTTGTTCAAGAAGCGGCAGTAGAGCGATCCAATGGTAGGAACCTTGGCAATGATGGATTCTACCAAGAGGCTGATCTTAGGCGTCTAGTTGCCCGACAAAGGTCTCACGGTGATAACACACTGCGCTTATGATGATATGGCATAGCTCTGGGGAAGCAGGGCTTGGCCTCAGAACTTCCCACACACAGGTGCCGGCCCTTGTACTCAACGCAGCGGCGTAGATGTTCAAGGGATCCACCGCTGTCATCTCGAGGACTCGTCTGCAAGCTCCAGTGGGCAGGTGTGCTTGGAGCCGGAGCTACCAAAGGCATACATCGTCCGGAGCAGCTGTCTTCCTGAGGGAAACTAATAACTGCTAAGCGTGAGTGAAGCCCAGTGGCTGCCAGGTGAGAGGGAGGAGCAGGTCAGTGCATTGATCGATGGTGCGGTGCGTCAGCACTGATGCCACTGCATGCAGTAATTGCACTCAGAGTCTCTCTGGGCTCCCTGGAAGGAGGGATACATTACCCATCCTGTCATCTTTAAACACCTTTGTGTGCCCTCCTCTCCACCCGTAGTCCTTGAGGGAGGCCTCCTCAAGCAGCTTCATCTTCGATCAGATGTCAATCAGGGAGCCTTGCAAGATGCCCCCTCAATATTCCGCCCATGTTTTCTCTCTCGCCTCTCATGTGTGACCCACAAAGGTAACTATGGGCCTGATTCATGAAAGTGTTTTATAATGCGCAATCCCATAGGAAAACGCTCCATGAACCAGGCCCTATGTGTTTTTGTAATTTCAAGTATCCTTCCCATGGCCAACACCAGAGCGTTTTCTGTTGGTCGCATTACCACAAAGCGGCACCTTACTGTTGTTATACGCATATCGACCAAGTCTGCATAGCAGCGACAAACATTGAGTCTGCAAGCTCTGTGTTCTGGGGTCGATTATGGTGGAATAAATAAATAAAGTGGAGGGCAGGGTATTGGTGGGATGTGGTAATGGGCGTGAAGGACGGGGCATGGGGGTTTGGAGGCAGGTATGTGGCAATTTCATGAGCAATAAGGTCTATGGGTTTTTGCTGAGTCGGCAAAGGGTATGCTTAGCACTGAGGTCTGTGGGGCAGATATGGAGAATGCTTAGAACCTGATATGGGCCAACTTGGACCCATCAGATAACAGTACCTGGTGTTTGCCAAACGTATGCTTTCTGGGATTGCTAGCTGCTATTCTCAGCTCAGCCAATCAAAGTGCCATATTCCACCACAAAAGGAAACCACAGGATTAAAAGTGAGGCCTGCAAGAGCCGCAGAGCGACATGGACCTGTGTGCAGTGGCAACGCATGGATACGTATGGACAGTTTTTCACTCTTTAGGGTTTCTAAGGAGGTGTGGACAATACAGCAGTTTGACCAGGGCTCTAGATGTGATGTTGGCCAAGTGGAATGGGCTCCCTGCTGAAATGATGGCTTGATTGCCGCACGGGCCCAGGTGATTCCAGTGACACACACCTCTCGAGTCTGAGTGAAGGAAAGCATGAGTGCCCCCGAGTGGCGCCCCCGAGCTGTGACCCCCACTCTTCCATGCAGGAGGGAGGCCAAGGAGTCCAGGAAAGCAGGTGTTTGCTTCTGGCACTGGACAGCCACTACAGCGTGCAGTTCCCGTAAAATTGGAGAAGCTACTCGTGGAATCTTCAATTCTTTCCAGATTTTGAAGCCGTAAAATGAAACAGTCTATGCATTAAAGGTCTCCCCGGTGCAGGACGAATGCCACCACATTTAGGAAAGCTCTGTGCGATCATTCGGCAGGGCTACAAACACCTACTGATTGTTCAACATTCATAAACATGTAGCAAGTGCCACAGTTGTGCTGCTTTTTAACATGGTATGGAGCTGAACGTGTGTTCCTTACTGCATAAAACAGTTCACACGAACAGTGAGTGGATGGTCTTAGTTTTCCTACCTTGTTCTAAATTCCATGCAATTGTGTCCTGGCTACATTTGGAACTCCCCGAATGTGCCCTGTTTCTTTTCGGGCTTGCATACTAAATGGGCAGATCGATTGGACTCCATTGAAAGAATCTTCTTGTTGTATCTGGCTTTTGGCAAAAGCCTGTCAGCGCCATTCCATGTTACCCAAGCAGCTCATATATATAAGCTGTATTTATTTATTTGTATTTATTTATTTATTTATATTTATTTTATTAATATGTTATGTGCCATGGGCTACAATTCTGTTATTAATATGCACATTCAGCACCATTCCCTGATCGCAAATCATGTGACTTTTTGTCGCCTAACTTGCGGATTATACGAAATTCCGTGATGCCCCCTTTGGAATCTGCAAACTTCTAGAAAAGGAATTGCCAGAGGAGCGCAAGGACCTGCAGCAGTGCGCATGACTCTGCCCATTGCACAGAAACGGGTTGGGTTCTGCGAAGGTGGCTTCTGCACGGAGCTAGAAGGCAGCCGGGTGGCCTATCCTCGGCGGAATACTGCCAAGCAGACTACCGATACCGCGCGCAAAGGAAGCAAGAGCGCAACTAATTGCATAGGTGACAACGGCAAAGGTCCCGAGCAGGGCTGACTTTAGCGGCAGCAGCACCCTGGGCAAATTGGAGCCCCCTCCCCGAGTGCCCCTGTTCAACAGGGGGAGGGGTGGGGGGTTGGGTGTGCAGGGGGCCGTACCGCCGCCTCTTTTTCCTAACTCCCCACTCTGGCACCTGGCAGGGTTAATCACTGGAATAGGGCACTCATGCCAATGAAAACCGCCTCGCTCCCGCACCAGAGCTGGGAGATAATCTGTGGACGCATTTAATAACAAAAGGGCGCCTGCCGTGCCTTCTCCAACTGCGCCACTCGGGGGAGCCCTTGAAAGACTCCCCAAGCTTGTTTGGCAGGGGCTAATGGCGCCCAGGGGGCCGGCCCTGGTCCCCACCCAGAAGGAGTAGTGTGCATCCTGAGGTGCAGGGGTGGGAGGACAATGGCCAACTGCTTAGTGTGAACAGGCATACAGTCATGAGGTGGCATTTTGTCTAAAAGCCAGGGGGTTCTCCCAATACCAGGATGATGACCTGAGGTGTCAATACAAAGGAAAGGCACATTCGTCAGATATTTAACCCGGAAGGAAGTTCTGTGGGTTGAGTGACTACTGTATAGATATGTGTGTAACTTGCAGGTCCCTGGTTTGTATCCCAGTCGGGATCCTTTAAAGGTAAATACTTTGAGTATAAATGAATTGGTTAATAATACCATGACACATATTATTTATTGGTGTACCAGTGGCAGCTGTTGGTTTACCCTGCATAAGTGCTCAGTGTAATTCTGTCTAGCGGGCTTTGCTAATTCAGTACTGTGTATCTAGAATGCGGTAAATAAGTTAACATGCCCCTGGAAACATATGATCCTGCGCGTGTGTACAAAGATCTCTAGTTAATAACCAGGATTAACCCTTTGGCTGCCCTAAGGATATCTATATATGCATAGATATTCATCTGCATAAGAAGGCGGGGAAGTCTCATCAGTCTTAGGTCGAAGCAACACATGGCAAGAAGGTTTCAAGTGGATAACTGGCGTTTTAAGAGCATGGAAATACTTACAAGTTGGACACAGGTGCTCATGATTGAGAGGGCTCTGCCCCCTTCGAGGCTTCATCAGTATCAGTGGTGGAAATGGAAAAAATGTGAAGGGGGATCCCGGGTTCCGAGGAGGTGGAGCTGAGAGGGGGTGGAGCTGAGAGGGGGTGGAGCTGGCAGTTGAACTCTGCTCAAAGGAAATTTTCAAAATAATAGTTTTAAAATGGTGCAATTTGTTTCATGCTGCTTCTTTCCAGTAACTACGCTGGTAAAATATAAAAGGTGCTCATCCTTTAAATCCAGCAGTCTATAGTGCAATATTCCCTGGAAAACAAAATATCTAAATATGAGACATGTTCTTTGTTGACACCTTTGCGTGGCCTTGTGGGTAAGCATCAACACTGGGAACGGTATCAATCACAGTAACATTGCTGCAGTGGAGTCAAGGAGTTCATGCTCCTGCTGCAGGGGTCGGTGTTAACCTGCAACTCACAGGCTGCAACTGCGCTAAGATAGCTCATTGGATTCCTGCTCCTATTGTAAACAGGGCTGGAGATGGCGCCATGAGTTCTCCCCCTACAGCTCATATCATGCAAACTTAAGCATCGAACCGAGACCTAATATTGCATGACAGCGCGCTGGAGGTAACACGCCCTTTATCTGCTATCAAGCAGGAGCGGCTCACCAGGCCGCACACAATACAAGGATAGCAGGGGGCTCAATTTACACGAACACTCTCAGTGACTGAGCCCCCTGATGTTCTTGTATTGTGTGTGGCCCAGCGAGGCCTAATTCTTTCATATGCGTGGCGGTGAAACCTTTCTCCCTGTCCCTCGGTTCACTGAACCAAGGGAGATTGAGAAACGTTTTTTCGGTGCGCCACCGCCACCCGGACGGGGGCGCAACAAAAAATCTCACACATGGTGTTGTGCGGGATCTTTGCCGGGGCTGAGGCAGAGGCAAGCTGGATCCTGAGATCCAGCTAGAGATCGGATGCCAGATCTCAGATCCAGCGAGAGCCGGCGCATTGGCCAGCGCTGATCAGTATTGCAAAATCCTGCTATGTGCGGCTGTCAGGTGAGGCCGTCTCATATTGTGCTACGTGAATACGTGCGTTCAGTCTCAGGTGTCACATGATGTGCTTCTGTGGCATGCCAAGTGCTTTGATTGGACCAGTGGCCACCAAGATGGCCGCTCACTTCCATCGCTCTGTGGATCAGCCAGACTGGACGAGCTCCTGCGTCTGTCATGGGGGATGCTGAGCCGTGTTATTCAACTCCATATGGGTGGGAATGCATAGAGGATCGGCATGACTGGCCATTGAGGAACAGTTTGTGGCGTCCCTCCCCCGCCATCGACCGTGGACAGAATTTAGCAGCCTTTCCAGGTTCGCTGTTTGGCCTGCATTTCCAAATGGGAGCAGTGAGGGGGACTCTTGAGTCACCAGCTGATCGGAGAAGGCTTTTGCTTGATGATTGGCGAGAGGAATCCAAATTAAGTGTTTATTTCAGGGCCGCATCCACGGTCTCCCCTCTTAAGACATTCCCTGTAAGAGATGTGGAGCGTTGTTACACCGTGAACTTTATAACTATATACTGTATAAGCTGTAGGGGCTCTTCCTGTGCCGAGGCTGTCCCTCTACAAGATGGCCGATGCCTATTCAACTGCTAAGCATGTCAAAAAGGGAGATGAAAAACTTGTTTCAGCCATGCTCCCTGTCCACTAAGGCACTGAGGAGAAGGGATTCAGGACTGCGCAGGTACTTCACACTTTACAGTAGATTATGTTCTCCATAGAGCTACGTGAAAAATTGGCAAGACGATGTCATGAATTGAAACTAGCATCAAATCTCATTTACACGGAGCAGAGAAAGAGATCTCTTCTGTGAGGACACACATTGAGGGGCTAGAGGTCGATGATAGGTTATTTATAATGCACTTAATACCCAGAGGTTTCTAAGCGCGGACCCGGGGATCAAACCTATGTTGCATTGTATCATCTTGCTTCCAAGGCAAGCACGTTGCTGTTGAGCTATCCTCCCAGGACAAGAGGTGAGGCTGAAAGAGTATGAAGATGGTTCCACTGACTCGAAGGACTCGTAGGGTACCGAGGGTCCCTGGGTGTCCCGAGCCTGGAGCGTGAAGAAAGTCTACGCGGATCTATGCTGTGATGTGCAGAATGTCCTGAAAGGCCGTTGGGAGCGCAAGGCTGAAGGATCTCTTCCAGTTAAAGAAAACATGTCGGAGGGCAGAAGAGTCAGATCAAGAAGTAACTGGCTCAGCAATAGTGACTCTTTGGGCCCCGGATTAAAGGGAGGACAAAAGAGTGCCCCTAAAATGGAAGTGGGGTGCTTTCCTTCTCTGACATTGGCCTGAAATGATGTAACAGCATCAAGCGATGCTGGAATACAGGAAAATGCTTATGTTATTGAGAACAGGTGCCTGTGTTTGGCTCAGGGTTTTAGGCGGGCTGGAGCGGAGCCTTGGCAGTCTTCAAAGGATGTCCTTGGGCTGGGCCCCCCTCCATCTTTGTAGTGATTTTAGCCAAAGTCAGTGACTGCAACCTCTGGTGTGCTTTTAGTGAGTGTGGTAGGGATGCGTTGAGTGAAGAATGGCATGCAGGGAAGCGGTCTGCCTGCTAAAGCTGACTCCCAGAGGATAACTTTCTCCAACTTGGTATAGGTGACTTATAGTTTGCCGTCACTTCACTGGTAGGGTCTTATAACATTAAGTAAGAGGAAAGGCGAGCAGCCATTATGTGCTCCGAGGGGTTGTAGGCCTGAATAACTCACATATAGTTCATATAAAATGTTTTCCTTTTCATGTTCCCAAAGTGCTCTTTGATTTTATGCAAAGCGCAAAGTAGTTTACATTGGTTCTATTTGTCCTTCTCCCCATTTCTCATGGGTGCTCTCCTAGGTGATTTCAGGGCCAGCTGAAGATGTCAGGTAACATTCTGAGGGCTGTCTTTGGGCAGCAGAAGCACAATTAAATTGGCATACCTGTTTTTTGAGAAGACTGGTGCGTCCCTCGGAAATATGTGCATACCACTAGCTCTTCCTTGCAGGGGATTAATAGCTACAGGAGATCACGGGGCAGGCAGACAGCAGGGGAGCTGAAACCCTAAATGAGCACGTAAGCACACAGGGCCCAGGTCACGTGGTTGAGTTGCTGATTGCCTGAGTCAGAAAGTAATTTATATACAGACAGCAATTTACCTGGAAAGTCAACCAGAGAGAGTTTTATTTACAGTATGCAGACTGGATGCAAACAAGACCACATAATGCAATGGTGTGTGGCACAAGCAAAGTGTTTGTCTCAGGGGGATAGCCCAGGGCCAACACGCTTGCCTTGGAAGCAAAACGACGCTGAGCAATACAGGTGCGATCCCCGGGTCTGAATCGTCAGCTGCAGTACAGCACCCATGAGTTACCATTTCTGTCAAAATGGCCCGGTCTTCTTTGTTTGCCAATTTCGGATTGTGAGGTCTTTCTTGGGTTTTACTCTGTGCGTTGAGCCATGTTTGAGCCCTTTGTTAGTTTAGTCTTTGGCAGGCTTCTGCCCTGAAGCCCGCCTCTGGCTCCAGTGTGTCTTGAAAGGCAGGATGTGAGGGAGGTTCCCGAAACTCCCCTGTCCTTTGTCTCTAGGAGTGCATGAATGCAACCAGTCCTAATTGGCTGGATGGCTGTCCTATTAGTGCTGGCCATATCCGGGTGTATTTCTCTTGTCTGTGTCCCATCCTGACCACCTGAGCCGCTTCTCCTAGTTTGTCTGGTTCAATGGCACCTGGTGCCATCTCTTTTCCTTCTTATCTTCATTATAATGTATTCCTTCCTGATGCCTGGGCTTACGCCCTATCAATAAATATATAAACAGATCAATACAATTCATTGCGGTATAGCTGCTTGATTGTGTGGTCAAAGTGAATTACGTCTGATTCTTGCTTATTTCTTTTTTTTTAAGTATTGCAATATATTTTCAAATTATGTTATGTTATGTTATGCTATGTTATGTTATTTGACATTTATATAGTGCTCTATATATCATTGGTATGACCTCAAAGCGCTGGTAGGTTGAACGCCCTCTGGGACCGTGGTCCAGGTCAGTTGAGATAGTAAGGTGGCTTAGGGTGCATGGATGCGCCGATTATGTGTGCAGCTGAAGCAAATGTGCGATGGTAGCTGCATCCTAGCATTAGGTGTGGTGGTATTTGATATCAGTAGAATGTATGCAGACAGGGCAATGGTCACCAGGACTGGGTACTGGCTCCGTTAGGCCTGTTTAGGACGCTTATGTGTGAAGCTAGGCCGAATTCGAGGGGTATAGCTGCGTTTTATCAGAGTGTTCATGAGGAAATGTTCGTATGTGAGCAGCTAGGCCGAAATTGATTGAGGGGTGTAGTTGCATTCTAATTGTGTGTTGGTGTAGAGAAGAGAGTGAGCATAGCGATATGAGAGGTGAGTGTATGGGAGGAGGGTTTGATCTAGCAGGCTTGCAGTTCCGGGATTAAGGTCCACGTTTGCGTTTGCTGAACTTTTTCATAATTTATTAGCCGTCTTCGTGGCGTTATTGCTCAGGATGTTTGAGTATTTGTCATCAGGTAGCAAGATTTCAGCAGTCTTAGATGGTCATATCCAGCATTACGGAAAGAGGCAGGTTTTTAGAACTTTGCGAAAGGCCATGTAGTTGTCGTTGTGACGGATATGAGCGGGGAGAGAGTTCCACAGAGTAGGGGCTAAGGTTGAAAAAGCAGATCCTCCAACCCTGGCAAACTTGGAGGTTGGAATCGGTGGAAGGAGGGCAGTGCCTGATCTGAGGGTGCGTAATGGGAGGCAGGGTTTTATCTTTTTGTGTAGGTATATTGGGCCGGTCTTGTGCACTGCTCCGTGGGTATAGAATAATGTACCCAAATCTGCACAGTATTAAGATATTGATATCACTAAGGAGTTCTCTGCCATACAAAGCATAAGGCTGCAAGCAAAGTGGTTTATATGTTATGTTATTAGGGTTTTATTAAGAGCACTAAAACCACTAGAGTGACTTCCTTACACTGAGATTGATGAGGGGGAAGATAACGAATAATGGACAATGTAGACGGGAAAAATACACGTTTTCAAAGCTCTTCTGATTTCAGAGTGATCGCTTAGACTTTTGAGAACAATTAGGAGGGAGGTCCATGGGATACGCTACAATGACCTGTGTCTTTAAGTCGTGCACTAGGGATAGGTAGCATTACGGAGGTTGAAGATCTCAAGGAGCTGGTAAGTGTGAGGGAGCATGGGGAGAACCCCCCCAATTTAAAAAGACTGGGAGGGATTCAGTTTGACCAAAAGTGCATAACCGAAGTGCAGACACGTAGAAATGACCTAACCACCAATTCCATCCCATGGAGGAGCCTGAAACGGGCCTGTATGGAGCCCAGGATATTGTTACTTTCTACAAAGAGCTGCCGGTGGTGGGCTGCCACCTTTTCAATAAGTGTTGCGAAATAAGGTACTCCAAAAGGTGGGAAGAGTCTAAGAGGTCACAAGGGTTCAGAGAAGGTGTTTTTCAAAAGCAGGGTCGCAATAGCCGTTTTTTAAAATATTTGGAAGTTTACCTACACACAGATCAGTGTCAATTTCACTAGTGTCATTACCAAGATTAGAACATTGTGCTTGTTTTTTTTAGTATTTTTGGAGGATAACGCTCCAACAGAGAGCCAGATAATTTGATTGCTTTAATACATTTTCCAAAGGCAGCAAGTTGGTAGAATGAGAGTGAGTGGTCGAATTTTGGTATTCATTTCGTTTCATTGTGAACATTGACCTAAATTAGTGTAATTTGTATTTGTATTGTTTGTATTTTATTGAATTCTTTAGAGCGCTTAACGCCTAAGTGCTGAACAGAGTGAGGGCAACAGGGGCCATCGACCGTCCCTTCTGAACTGGTCTCATCAAAAGCATTTGGAATTGTATTCTCACTGATGTATCCTCTGGCATCACAAAGTGCTTGTGTTTAAGGGGCATGATTCTGAATAGAATTTGGGAAACAACGTTCATTAAAGATCAAATACATTTCTTTCTAAATGTTACTGCATAGCGGTAAACTGTCATGATAGCATGATAGATATCTTATAAGTATCGCGTGCAAAGCGATCGTTTTGTTTTGAGTGGGGGCTCCAGGTTTCCCTTCATGCCAGTTTTAACCTCTTTTATAAAAGATAACAGAGTCTGGATAGAATAGGGGCTCTTATTCTCTCTCTTTGGGTTTCATGCATTGTTTTATGAAATGAGATGCAGTCGAGCAATCAGTCTCTGCACAAGAGAATCGTGTTTGGAGTCAAGGTCAGTTTGAGGGTAAACTGGTCTCCTCGTTACACGATAAAGGAAGGGAGGTTTAACTGTTTGCAAGGGGGACCCGGCTTCTAGAGATCTCTATCCGAGAGCACTGGGATTAAGAATTTCAAATCCATTTGCCGGATGGTCGGATGAGGCTAGTTGACTGGGATATTGAAAAGAGAAGGTGTTCTAAGGTGCAAAGATCATGTTTAATCTATGATCGGCCTTGTCTGTGGTTTGATTTATCCCGTGGAGAAGGAGACCTAGGAGGATATGTGTCAGAGGAACCCTCATGTAAGTAAAACTCACAGAGTCAAGCTAAGATTTTATTTTCCATGATCAGGTCAGTGATTAGATCTAAAAGATACATATGCAGGCACAGGGCACTGAAATGTCACCTTTTTGATCGTGAACAGTTTGTTAGTGCGCTTTTGGTTGAATTCGACCAATTACATACACGTCATAAATGAATGGGTATATGTGTATGCAGGGGTAGGGAAGCGGGGAAGTGGGTGGATGTGTGGGGAGTGGGGGTGTGGGCCTGGGAAGAGCATGGGGACCCCTCATAGAAAAAATGTGGTTGAATTCATTTCAACAAAAAGTGTTTGAACTAAGTGCACACAATCAAAAAGATGGGGTTGAACAAACGTAGAAACATTAATATCATCATAATATACTTTTTTGGGTTATGTTTAGGATTAAAGATTCGATCTGGCAGGCTGCTTCTGGTGTTGCGGGCACTGGCTGATAAAAACTGATCCAGCACGTCAGAGAGGGTCTTAACACTATTAGCACCCTGGGTTGCCAATTTGGTAACCCGGGGTGCTGAGAGCATTGTGTTTTGATTGAATGAATGGTACGCCTCACAGCGTCCTGTTTATTCAAACAAAATACTTTAGCAAGATGGCCGCCATGGAGCTGGACAGAGGAGTCGCTAGGCCGGTGCTGGTGGAGCTATAGCCTCAGGTCTTTTGGTTGTCGCCCAGGATAGAAGATACAACCAAAAGGCTAGCTAGCCCCAAGTCCCCACAGTCCCTACATTAGACTAGCATCAGATCTTTTCCAGACCTAGCAACAACCCTGAAACCGGAAGGAGGCAGCGCCAGGGGTGGGGGAGGAGTCAGCAGCAGCGGCAGTTCCCACTGCTGCTGCAGAAATGAGGTGGGATTAAAAAAAGAAGAGAAGGGAAGTGAGGGTGGAGGGAAGATGGCGGGGCAGGGCAAGCAGCCATCAGGTTGCTCAGAACACGGACTTAGATCTGTAGTTTCAGCCCACGTTCCGAGAAACGGTTGCTGCCCCACACCAGGTGCAAATATTATTTATATAGTAAGCAGACAAATAAGCATTGTTTTAGAAATAATGCATATGTTCTGCTGTTATTATCTAAATTAGGAATGCAGTGGCACGAATTACATTGCAAAGTTTTAGATGAACATAGTTTACAAGTTTTAACCCAAGAGATGCAAGACCTTTGGAGCATGTATAGTTCTTTCGGCAGAAATAAGCCGAGGAGCAAGAGTGGGCATGGGGCAAGGTTGGGCGCAAGTGGCAAAATGGGTTTTGAGGCACAAACGGGCCATGGGAGATGAGCCTCAAAGTTGGGCGAGGAACTGCTGTGAGGATGGGCCTCAAAGTCGAGCTTGTCCCCAGAGCAGGGATGGGCCTTGGAGCTTCCTCATAGCCGGGATTGGGATTGGAGGACTTCGAAGACTGGAATGGCATGGGCTGAGGAGTTAAGACAGTCCTAGGAAGAATGCCTGTTACGGTTAACTTGGGCTGGGTAGGACAGTGAAAGAGTGTGTCTCATGTCCAAAGTGACGATGTCACAGCTACACGATTACAATGTAACAGGCTAGCCATGATGTAATACTAGTTATTAAGAACTGTAAGGTATGTGTCTATTTTGCTACATCTGGTATAATGCCAATATATCCGCGACTCCCCCCCTTCCCCGCCCCTTTCCTTACTAATGCAGGTGCATGTACACACCTGGTCAGGTTAGGGAATGTTTCTGCTCTAGTCTTGGTCCTTTCTTCAGGGAGCAATCATTCCTCTTAGTCAGTTGCTCAATGTCTGTTTCGGCGCATCCTGGGTCCTTCAGGCACAGCACAGTCATTTCGCAATGTTGATTGAATGAGGCGCCTGTAGCTCAGCTCAGGCTTGTTCCTCGCATTTGTCACCTTTCCTAAATGTATTGCGTTTCTACTTTTAGAACTCGTTTCACTATTCTTAGTTCACTGACCCACAGAAAATAAGCCAATAGAAGCTTGGAAAAAGTGTGACATCCCTTCTTCGGCCCATTGGGCTCCAGAGCAAATCCGATGAGAGGATTCCTCAAGGGTTTTGTGATGGGGTTTTGTTCATATTCACTCAGAAGTCATGTTAATCGCCCCTACTGCATTAATTCCTGCCGGATTGCTCTGCAAACCCTTCTGTTTGGCTGGAGAGGGTTGGAGGAGAAGATTTGTGTTACTTCAGTGTCCCACATATTATATGCCAGGAGGGTGGCATTGGGCACCGCTGCCTGTCCTTTTAAGATGAGATGACGTGTTCTTTGTTTTTCTTGGTACTGAGCCAATCCCCTTAGGTATGGTCCTGACTTTCGTTCCATTCATTGCATCTTCGACCCTCTTGCGGTATTAGCCTACTTGTTCGAAAAACATTTGACCTTTTACTTTTGACTGAATTTTTTGGATAGTTTTCTTTCTCGAAATTCGGTCAAATTTAATTAAATATATATATGGGGTGGGGTAAGGGAACCCCACCCCCGGCAGTAAAAAAACGAGCAAAAGAAATTCGGTCAAATGAGAAAAGGTAAAATATTTTCGACCAAGTAGACCAAAACCTCTCTTACTGCCCTTATTTGCATGCCTAAGAATGGGATTGGAGGAAGGGTGGCAGGCACACATTTGCGGGGCTCCCCAGTTGGCTGCTATTGTATCTAATTGCGCTAACAGCGTTTTGTGCTTCTTACTGTAATGCTCCTTTTCTACAAGGATTCTATTTCTTTTCCTTTCCTTGGCCCCTTCCATTCATTAACTGAGGATTTTCAGGGATGTCCTACAGTATCAATTGCACACAATACTGTAGGAACCCACCTCCAGCCGTGGGGATGGAGTGGCCTGCGCACTGGGTCAGGGCTGAGAGGCAGGGTCAGGGACGGATTCATGGCAGGCAAATGATAGGCTTGTACACAGTATACAACACAGGGCTAAAAATAATACTCAGTTTAATAGGCCTAGCATTAAAACATACATCAATCACATAGTAAATAAGCCTGAAAATATACATTTGTTTTGGTTTATTGGTTAAAAATCAATTCAACCTTTAACAATATTGAACAAATTAGACACTAAACACAATGAAAAATAAATATCAATAGCTAATGTTAGTAATGATCATCACAAAGAGAAAAATCAAGATACAAAATGATCTGCAATAAAATAAAATAAAACAAAATACAAAATAGCACATTAAGAAAACAAACTCTGTCATTTCAGTCTATATTATAAAAGTATAATGAAGAGAAAGTAAGGATATATACAAATTGTTATATTAACATGTTGTGCCAAAAGATTATGATTGAGGTTTTATTGTCCACATCTTGAATTGAAGAGTATATGTACCCATGTGCAAAGTAATGTGAACCTAAAAAACTCCTCTTGGTTTTAATACCGCTCTGTTGCTTTTATGCCTTTGTATGTAAAATGCCAAAAAAAGACAAATCGGCGCAGTGCTCTTCTGAGATCAGAAGTTGCGCTCTGAGTGGTGGGGACAGCTGATTCTGCTGATTCTGCACTTACATTGAAGCAGTTTCTAAATCTTTCAGTCAAAATCCCTTTCCTCTGATTTTCCCATTCTGGACCTAGGATTCAAAAGGTTGCCACACTGGTTTGGTTCTGCTCCGATAATAATGTTGAACTCCTAACCAAGCCTGAATTTTCACTTGGTCCTTAAAAAGGTGATATTTTGAGGCCAGCTAAGCAGCGCGCCTTTCATTGATGCAGGATTCCATGATTCAAAATAGTGTAGTGGCCTGCAGGTTACACAGAGATTTCTGCAGCATGCACTTAACCCACTGAACTATCTTTCTTGAATAGCAAAGTCGTGTAGGGCTGGCACGCCTGTGTCTTTTCCTCCCAGCCACCCCCTGTATCCATCCTACGTGCAATGGCAGGCTCACGCACCGAGAGCTTTCTAGAAAACCATCCGCCGTCTGCATCACTCAAATTGAGAGGAGCGGGGAGGAAAATGGGAGCAAAGCTGCTGTTACCGATTTTTTACGCTTGAAAAAGAAATTGCATGCAATTATATGACTGCAAACGCGGTGGTAATTACAGCCTGCCAGCCATTCTGTTTAATGGTGCCAGAGTCTGGGCATCTCTTTCGCTGTCTGTGAACTTTGGGCACCCAGCGCGTGACAGACGGACCGTTTCCTGTCTGTCAGATTACTCATGGGGTACCTGCGTACTATAGTAAGAATGGGACTTCACGCCCCTTGCCTTCAGGCTGCGTGCGGGAATATCTGTAGCTAGCGCACAAGGGGTGGAGACAGGGACGTCATTTTTGGGTGACCAGCGCCATGTGGTTCTTTCTTTCTGGAGTGGCTGGCTTTCTTGTTCAGTGTGTCACATAAGGGGGTAGCCGCCTAACTAAATTACACCATACTCTAACTTATGTATGTGGTGAACATTATGAAGAAAAAAGGTGGTCTATGCAGAAGTAAACCTATGATTCATCCTAGTGATGTAATCTAACATCCCCTGGGGGTTGAAAACAAGACAATGTGCTTTGTATTGGATAGGCAAGTTCTATTACAAACAACCAGTTATATACGGTGCGGTTTATTTTTGATGCACCCAGTATGTTAACAGAACAACAAAAACAGAAATGCAGTATTCTGAAAAGAACCAAATAATTTTTCAAGGTGATGTTAGAGCATCAGTCTCAAACAAAAAAGAAGAAAAATTACTTATGTCATCATCATTTGCATGGTAAGGTTCTTTTACCAGCAACAGCAGGGTAACACTTGTTTTAGTTACAAATACAGTTTGACAAATTATTCAGCAAAATATTTTCCAATTGGGAAACTCTGTAGCACCAAATTGAGCAGGACAGAGAGGTGAGTGTTAGTAAGGTTGTGTACAATTACATATAGGGGGGCAACAGTTTGCCTCACAGTATTATTGGTGAAACCTCTATAGTTGTACACTGTTGTGCAGATCTATAAGTGACCAATCCTCAGTCGGTCTACGTCAGGAAATGAAAAAATTCCCAAAGATGTAGGTTGGGTCTACAGTGATGTTTCTGGACCCTTGGACGTTTCGGCTTCCAGTGTGGGTGCCTTCATCTGGGCCAAAAGAGGATTGTATCTCCCTGAAGCCTGGATCCGGACAGGGTGAAACTGAGAAGATGTGGACGGGGGAGGGAAACGTGCAACAGTCCCGTCTCGAAGGCCGTGGTGATTAAGCAGCTGCAAGGTGGTAGGGTCCGGAGATCCTAAGGGGGGTCCCCGCCTTAAACCGGGTGGGCTGGACACCTTCCAGTCTGGGCCAGAACAAATGGAGGCCCAAATGGAACCCTGGGCAGGCAGGGGGCTGTAAACCTGAGGCCCAACACAGATAAGTTGGGGGGCCGCAGTTACAGAGGGGAGCCCTTGTAACAGTGGGCAGTCAGAATTTCTTATGCGTTCAGGGCAGCAATCCGAAGTCAGGCCTCTTAAAAAAACAGGGGGTTCCATAAGTGTGCCACTTTGAGCCACTTTGAGCCATAACCCTCAATAAGAAAGAATGGGAATAACAAAAAATGTGTCTTTCTGGAATTCTATACAATCATTTCTAGACTCATTAAAGATTTTTTTCAGGCCCACTTCAGGGTGTGAGTCACTAGTCTGCTCTTAAACACCTCAAATTCACAATTCAGAAAAAAACATCCAAAAAACATTTAGAGTACAATAAGCATCCATTTTGGACTATGTATTTTGCTTTTTTGCAAGTTGCAGTTGTAGCACGTTCATTTCTACCATTGTCTCTGTTACGATCATCACAAGACATCACAAGACATTCCATCTCGGTGTCCTCAGTCACTTGACAAATGTTTGTGTACAGTGTAGACATGTTTGACCATAGCACTTAAAGTGGCCCTTGATTTCATTGTGCCACAATGAATGCCTTGTTGTAATGTGCCTATCTTTCCTATCTCCATGGCATGTTGTTCAGGATGTTTGTTTGCATGTATGGGGTAACAAGTGCCCAGAGTATGGGATGCCTTGTGACGCCAACCTCTGAAGCCTGAAAAGTAGATCCACGCAGGCTTGACATGCGGTCAGTTTTGCACCAGACCTGCAGATGAACCGGCCTGCTGTTAAATCTCAGTTACCAGTTACCAACTGTCTCGGGAGGATATCTCAGTGGCAAAGTGCTCGCCTTGGAAGCAAGATGACATGGAGCACCACAGGTTTGATCCCCGGTTCGCGCTTAGAAACCTCTGGGTATTAAGTGCGTTATCAATAACCTATCATATCATATAATGATATCCACTAAAGGGTGTAATTTGCTTTCTGACTTTGAGAAAATTCAGACATGTAATTGCTCATTTTACTCTAGCCGGTAAGATAGCTCAGTGGGTTGAGTGCACGCTGCAGTGATGTGTGTGTGATCTGTAGGTTGTTGGTTCGAATCTTGGCAAGGCCACCTCAGCCTTTGATCATTCTGAGATTGATAAATGAGTACCAACACAGATTGGGTGGCGTTGTATGTATATTTGTTCTAAATAAAGTGCATGAGCAAAAGTGCTATATAATAACACATCATTATAATTTGGCCTTGGACGTCTGCTAGCATTCACATTAGTTTGGTAATATGGGCCTATAGAGACTGCTATTAATGATATATATGGTGTCCATTCTTGTATGAAATGTATATAACATTAGAGTGATATAACCATATTTTTCATAGTGTACTTAGGAACAAAGCTATGTGATGCCACTTCCTGTTTTGTTAAGGGGTGAAAGGTCATGTTCCATCGCTTCGCGTGATGTCACTTCGGGGTGTGGCCAAATAACATCACTGTCTGTGATGCCATCAGAGGTCATGGGACGTGTGATGTCACTTCCGCTACCCCTAACACTGGGCAGAGACCAGTCAGTGCAGAAGTCACAGGTAAATGTAACTGACTCCACGCAGGGCTATTCTGGGCAAAGGTGGGCTCCACTAGAGGGAAATTGGGGCCAGTCGCATTTGAGTCAGTTACTTTCCCGTGTGCATCCAACCCACCTCTGTGACTATTGGCCATTCAGAAATGTGCCAAATTCCCTGTATTCGGCTGCGCCTGTAATCTGATCAAATGGATTAAAAGCTGAAGTGAACTGGCCACACCTGCGAAGTAACTCGTCAAAGAGTGACTAAACTAGCGCTGCTCTGCCATCACGCTATGGGCCACTAAATTCCAGTCAGTTTCGCAAAAACACATGTTTTCGAAGATTATTCCTTCCTTATTCCTTGACCAGGAGAGCTGCTCAGTGGCAGTGTGGCGCACTTCATATCTGCCCTCTGATGTCAGCGCCACATTAACCGTGGTATGTCCACACATGGGGGCGCCTTGGGCAAATTGCCAAGACATCATGGCTGCCATTGACCAGACCACGATGAAGGTCACAGAAAAACTGCATGCTTGCCAACATGACCCATTCTTACATGTAGGTGCTTATCCAGTTCAGTTTTTTCCTTGCATTCTGGGACTTGTAATTCCACGTTTCCCATTATAAAACTTGAACTACAAGGCCCAGAATGCAAAGAAAAAAAACAGGACTGGATAAGCACCTACAAATTGGAACGGGTCATGTTGGAAAGTATGAAAAAGGGAAAAGAGAGTGCTGTCACCTGAGCTCTGAACCCAAGGAGAAGAGGGGGCCCAAGACACCCCACTTCAGCAAGTGGGGTTGGAGGCAATCAAAGAAGAAGATTTCTGATGCTCAAAACCTTTGCTGATGGGGTTACAGAGGGAAGAGGAAAGGAGGGGGCATCCAGTAGAGAGTCACAGCAACGAGCTGCAAAAAGCCCCCCTTTCCAACCAGAAAGATGTCCCGACATAATCACACAGGGCAATTAATCCAGTTGCCACTCAGGAACCTACATTAATCGAGGTCACGTGGGAAGATATAGCTGTGCAACCCAATAAGCAATCCCAATAGAAGAAGGGTTAGATGGCCATCATATACCATTCCAATGAGGTCAAACTGAAGCAAATATTGGCAATGCCAACAGTTTGGGATTTTGTGTAGGCCTGGGAAATACATTTGCCAGGCACTGCGACAGTGGTATTAACTGACCATCAATGGTAGCCGCTGCAAAATGGTGCGAGCACCTGGGAATATAATAGCAGGGCTTGGCAAACGCCTAATACTTATACACAAACCAAAACCGTTGGCTTTGCCAATGGCTGTTTTTAACAGGACTTCAGTGAAGGACACACATAGTACTTATTAATTGAGTGGCTGGCGGCAGACATGGTTAAGACATTTGTATTACAGCAGTAGCGAGTTTACAGCTCCAATTAAGTCATTAACTCTCAGAAGACTTCTTTGAAAAAACACCTGCAGGCACTTTGAGCACACATTTTAATGGTAAGACTTGATAAAACTAGCTCAAAGAGAGACCAGGAGGATGTGTTATGGGCTGGGAGGGGCAGGAGGTGGGCGGGAAGGACAATGGGGATTAGCTTGACCATGGGCAGTCAATTGCTGGGTAAATACCCAAACAACACCAACACGCTTTGCATCCCTCCTCATGTCCATTTCTCCCTAGCTGTACTCTAATGCAATAGTTTTGGCTCATCAGTGGTGCTTTGCCACCACCTAATAGTCAAAACTAAAAAATAGATGAACACGTAGAATTCCCTATCCAAACAGAGGGACCAAGAAAAGGTTTGAGGTCATTTTACTGCAGATGATTTCTCACCATGTCACCTTCTCGCAGGCCTCCTCTCTGCTGGTCCAGCTTTGAGCGCTCTCCAGCATTGCCAAATGAGCAGTGTCCCCTAGCCTGGCTCCACCAGTGCCCCCCACCCACCTTGCTGCATGCCGCCCGGCGCCCCCACTCATAGTTAAGGGCTTTCTTTTCCCTTTTTGTCCCAAGCATGAATTCAGTCAAGCATCTTTCCCCGCAGCAGGGACAAGCAGTATACCTTGCTTTGTAGGGTAAACTGATTGGCCGCCTTTTTTTTCCCTTCCCTTTCATTTCTGCCCTCTCTCTCACATTGGGCAAATTTGAGCCCCATTTGTTTTTTTCTTTGCCCACCACCAGCCTGTTTTTCCCACTTTTTCTCTGCTCCCCTTCTTGGCTTTTTCCACCTCCCGTACCCCTCACATTGATCTGACTCCAGCCAGCCAATGGCTGCTGCCGCGTGGGCCACGGTTTCATGGCCACGATATAATAGCATGCTCCCCACAGAAAGAGTACATGATTACATTATTGCACCCAATAACTCAATCCGATGGGGCTACACAGGAAGGGGATGATAAAGAAGCCCATTAACCCTTACAGATAAATTCACACTTAAGGGGGACAATGCCATCAACCAATAACTAGTCCTGATGGGTCACAAACAAAGAGGTATATGCCCTCCGCAATTTCTGTCTCACAGGGCATGGTAGATGTCAACTCGTGGACGACCTCGAGCAACATCAAACACCAGTTCTGCTCCTTTTCTAGGCGGACTAAAACTAGACGAAGCAAAAAGAAAAAATCCAGCATGCAAAGTGAATTTTCCCAACAAAAAGACTTAGTGATCAATATTTCTACATATAAATCGAGTCCATTAGAAAGAAAAACGTTACAGAACAGCATTTCTTTCGTGCCCAAATATAGTGGCAGTCTACTGAAAGAAAAGATAGACTTCTTTCGTTTGACACGGAAGATGCACCTAAAACTGTTTTTTGCAACAACAGACTGGTCACAATCCTCAGATATGTCAGAATATCTAGAGATGTCTCTGAAGAGTTTCTTCTCGCCCCCAGCACAGAATCATGTGTTGTAGGTATTTCAGAAAAAGGTTCTCAATTAATTGGGTAAACTCTAATTCAAGAAGAAACAAACAGGAAACTTCACTAAACATGAACAAGAAACACTATCACGACTATGGGAAAATGTGAATATTATCTTGAAGCCAGCTGATAAGGGAGAAGCACTGGTCACGATGGATCGAACAAAATACAAACAGGAAGTGGAGTGACAATTGGCATATCAAGACACCTACTTAGAAGTATTCCAAGATCCTACAGAAAAAGTCTGAAAAGTAATCAAAACATTGTTGGATGAAGCAGAGCAGAATGAGTGGATTACTGAAAAAAACTAAATCATTTCTTACCAAATCACATCCTGCGATGCCAGTACTTTATATCCTACCAAAAGTGCGTAAGAGTCTGATTGACCCGCCAGGGAGGCCAATAATAGCAGCATTGGACAGTTATTGGTACCAGAATACATTGTTAAGGTGATCCAACCATTAGTTCAATCAGCACAAACATATTTGAAAGACAGCACTGACTTTTTGGTGAAGATCAAAGATGTCGAAGTTGATGAGAATGAGGACAAACTCTTTACTATGGATGCATGCAGCCTGTAAACAAATATAACACATGCCGCAGATCTAGAAACAATGGAATGGCTTATTTTATCTACAGAAGACTGCAGCCAATAAGATATTTGTCTTGAGTTTATTGAAATTAGTACTGTCAAATAATTTCTTCAGATTTGAAGACCGTTTCTCTGTACAAATATGAGGGACATAAATGGGTGCAGCTATGGCACCAGGTTATGCCAACACATATATGGCTTATCTCGAGGAAAAACGTGTTTTACATAACTCTAGATGGAAAGATCATTTGAGATGCCTGTACAGAATTATTAATGACATCTTTGGAGTATGGAGAAACGCACTTGAAGAATTGATTCTTTTTTTGATTACATGAATCAGCTGGAATTCAATTCACTACTCAGTATAGTGCAAACAGGATACAATTTCTGGACGTGAAAATGTATATGAAGGAAGGTAAATTGGAAACTACCATTTATAATAAACCAACTGATAAAAACGGCATCCTGTTAGCATTAAGCTTTCACCAAAAACAACCGGTTGAAAGCATTCCATGTAGACAGTTCTTAAGATAGAAGAGCATCATATCTGAAGACCCAGAATTTGCGAACAAATCAACAACATTACAAAATACATTTCTAGAAAGAGTTTACTCTACAGAAGTAGTCAGAAAAGCTCAAGCTAAAGCATCATTGGTGACAAGAGAAGATGCATTGAAATCTGTACAAAAACCACAAGTTGAGAAGCTAATATTTATAACAACATACTCCCACCAGAGCTATAAGATCAAAAAGATACTCAAAAGAAATTGGGGTTTTGAAAATGGATGCGGTACTGGCACAACTTTTCGATGAAACACTGTCTTTTGCATATAGAAAGAGCAAGGCAGTGAAAGATTACCTGATTAGAGCTCACTATATAGAATGTAACCAACAAAGCATTATCCATAAGGGAACTCTTGCATGTAACAATGACCAGTATTGTAATAATTTGATGAAGGGGAGTGTCATCAATCATCCCTACACAGGCAAAGACATTAAATTACAACATACAACAACATGTGATTCCACAAATGTCATTTATGGCATCAAATGCCCATGTGGCATGTTTTATGTGTGTCTTTCCACAAGAAAGGCCAAACCTAGATGGACGGAACACAAATCCAACAGCCGTACTGGGCAATCACATTCACCAGTAGCGCAACACTTCAAAGAACTTAACCATACAATAGGGCAGGTGAGATTTGTGATCTTAGAGCAAGTTAAACGCCCTATGCGAAGAGGTAATTTTAACACTTTACTCCATCAAAAAGAAATCCATTGGATAGAGCGTCTGGAGTCAATAAGCCCCAAAGGGTTGAATCTTCAATTCGATTTAACATGCTTTCTGTGAAATACTGCTGTGGTTGAAATGCCACTGTACATGATAATGTATATACCATGATGATGTAGTGGTTATCATGTAAATGGGCATGTACAGCGATGAGCACATCATCAAAAGAAAGTGAGATGTACATGTAGATTTTGGTAGACATTATGGCTGACTCAAACATTGGTTGATTCACATCATATATAATTGGTGAGGAGCAACAAAAGTTGATATCCACACATTACCTCATACTCAGTTTTGCCAAATAGATTGTGGCGCGTGATATTGATATCTACAATCTTGCTGAATGAATGCGTCATCTTGTACCTAGTCTCAGTTATGAGTCGATCTTGGGGAACGATGTTAAATGTGTATGCATATTGAGGTAATCTTTTCCGATTTTTCCCCACAAGTCTATATAATATTTATCCTAATGTTAATGTCAAGTACAGATTAGTATTTTATAAACCAGACTAAGGCATAGAGATTTATAGGGTGTCTGTTGAGTCACAAACAACTATACCGTTCAATTGACCATTCCAACATGGCCGCAGCACTAGTTCACTATTGATTCAATTGTCACAGGGGACGTCAGACTTGTTTTCCGTGTCACGTGATGATGACGCCTTAATTTATAATGATGATACAGGGCGGGAGGCTGTATTTACAGCCGCCTCCCTGTTCCTGTATCGAGCATTGAATCATTCGAAGAAAGTTAAGAAGCGGAGCACTTGTCGCATATGAGCTTTTGATAGGAGCGGTGCAGCACATGCAGTGCGTGTGCAATAGTTAATGGTTTGTGTTTGGTTTGTAGCGATTACGGGAGAGAGCGGGACTGACCCGGTGTTTACAACTTGGTAGAAAACTAACATCTTGAATGCTTATCATATTTAAATCAGGTTAGTTTATGGACATATTTGGTGAAGTATTGGGCCCTTCACACATGATAGATGAATCACCAGGTTTTCCTAGAGGGTGAGAGACTGTATTTACATTTTTTACAGCTCTTCAACTGTTGAATTTGCTTGGGTAGTGTAAGAACAGACTGGTCAGTCTAAGAATGGACAAGTCAGTTCTCTGGCTTCCAGGAACATCAGAATAGAGATTGGTGTAACAGCACAGTAAACTGATGGGTATTTTTCTCTTATATCCTTAATAGATCACACGATTAGATAACAATTACACCTGAAGAAGGGACAGAGGGTCCCAAAACGCATGAGTGTGGTGTCAACAGGAAACACCTCTTTAAGAAAACGTTGTTTTGCTGATGTGATACTGCTTGCATTGTACACAGAACTGTTATCTATACTCACACACACGTTATGATAAAACTCAAACTGAATGTTTGGTGATATCTCTTCCGTTTAATGAATTAAGAAGAGTAATGTGTTTTGGCTTAAGCTTTGTGCTTACAAGATAACAGCAACTTGCTGAATTATTGATTTTTGTATACATTATCTGTGTATGTTGAAATAATTAAAGTTGTTTTCTTTCTGTTCAAAAACTTTGTAAAAAATATATGGAGGGGTTGTCCTTGACCTCGACAAGAGTGTCTGGGTTATTCATTAGTGAGACTGATGAATTGTGATAATGTCTGTGTATTTACTCTGTAGCGAGGGGTGGGCTCAGGGCACCTGAAGATAATTTAATTTCTTGATATACTTAAGAATAATTTTGGAGTACAGGGTATCTGCACCCTAGTTAAACTTGTATAACAGACAGTAACTCCTCATATAAGTTCACCCGAGGGACATCATTTAGGGGTCGCCCGATGTCACAACTGCGACCCTGAGATCTCCTTTGCTACTCTTGTGGTCTCCCTTGCTACCCCTAAAAAAATCCCCCCAAAAAATCTTTTTTTTAAATCTTTTTTTGTTTACATGTGGCTTTTTGCTTCTGGAGTGGCTGGCTTTCCTGTTTAGGCCTCTTAAAAATAAAAACATTTTTTAAAAAGAACAGGGGCTCCACAAGTCTAACACTTTCATCAGAGACGCTAAATAGGAAAGAATGGGAATACCAAATAATTTGTCTTTCTAGAATTCTATACAATAATTGCTAGACTCATTAAAGGTTTATTTCAGGCACACTTCATGGGGTGAGTAACTGATATAGTCTGTTCTTAAACACCTCAACTCAGCCTTTCATCCTTCTGAGGTCGATAAATGAGTACCAACACAGGTTGGGTGATATTGTATGTATATTTGTTCTATATAAAGCGCTTAAGCGTAAGTGCTATATAATAGCACACCATTATCATTTGGCCATGGACATCTGCTTGCATTTACAGTAATTTGATAATATGGGCCTATACACACTAATTCTAATGATCCATATGGTGATCAATTCTTGTCTGAAATGTATATCACATTATAGTGATATCGTAACCATATTTTTCGTAGTTTGCATAGGAACAATGCGATGTGATGCCACTTCCTGTTTTGTTAAGGGTTGAAAAGTCGTGTCCCATCGCTTCCTGTGATATCATTCAGGGTGGGGTCAAATGACATAATTTCCTGTGATGTCATCAGAGGTCAAGGGTCATGTGATGTCACGTCCGCTACCCCTGACATTTTGGTGAAATGACGTCCAAGAGCGTATAGATTGCCAAATCCCTTAACCCTTCATAATGGGGTTGCACAGAGATGGAGACGTCCACGCCCAGCAACCCCTGTGGATGGGATAACAAAAGGAGGGGTAGATTGTCACACCCAATAACCCATCCTGATCAGGGACAAACAAACTGGCAGACGTCTCCATCCAAAACCCATATTGGTGAGGTCACACTTGGAGAGTTGGATAAACGAAACCAAAAACCCATCCTGAGCAGATCACACATTCCATGTTTCACCCCACTGGGTTCACCAGGGTGGGTTTAAACGAACGCAAAGGAAAAGGAAGACGGTAGCACCCAATCGACCACACCATGAGGTCACGCAGGAAGAAGTAAATGAACATAAAAGGCAATGGCGAGACCCAATTGCCCAATCCTGTGGAGTCATCCAAGAAGGGATATATCAATAAACAGGATGAAGACTATGTCTCGACCTAATACTCTCTCCTAACAGAGGCGTACAGAAAGAGGTACACGCGTGGACCACCAACTATAACAGAATAAGATGGCCACAACAACTATTCATCTAAACACGTGTTGCAAAGAATGTTATGGAAGTTCAAACCCAATAGCTCAGTTCACAGGTTCACACTGGAACAGAAAGGTGTCAGGCAGGGGCGTTGCTAGGGGGGGGCTAAGGGGGCTATAGCCCCTGATCTTTTGGTTGTAGCCCCGGATAGAATCTCAGGAGCTACAGCCAAAAGACTAGCTAGCCCCCAGTCCCAACAGTTCCGACATCAGCGTAGCCCCGGGTCTTTTCCAGACCTAGCAACTCCCCTGGTGTCAGGTATGGAAAAGAAAGCCTGAAATATATTGGGGAGAGAACAACGATGAAGAAAGCACATATTTGGTGAAGCAAACCCTAAAAGCAAGCTCCATAGCGAGAGAGAGAGAGAGAGAGAGACAGAGAGAGAGACAGAGAGAGAGAGACAGAGAGTGCATTCTCGTTTAGTTTTAGGGCATATATAGGTTAACATTTCTTTCATATAGACTACACTGACAAACATGTCTTGCTCTCCTCAGACCCGCCAGTCATACTTTTACTCCGCCGGGCTCGATGCCGCTGCACGCTGTGCAAAGGTTGGCTTCACGCGGAGACGTCTGATCTTTATGCCCGAGTGTAGACATTCCAAATTTGCCCACAGTCCACTGGACCCGTCACATCAGATCTGCCTCCCGCCTGATTACCAGCGGCAAGTCACCCAGACATGACCCGACTGTCATAAAAAATACATCTAAAACAAACTTTGCGATGAGCCAAGCAGGAGATCCCCGAGGTCTGACCTACTTACCAGGATTTTCAGGGATTCCTCCGGCAAGAAAGTGGCAGACAGCGGTAATACTGCATATCTCAGCAACTCCATCTTAAAAAAAGATGCTAGTCCCCCGGCCTGTCTGGACGCAGAGTCTGCCCCCTGGAGGGAGTCTGGTAGAAGGCCAACTGTCCAACCAATCTTTGACAGAAGCTAGCCCATTGGGGCCTGCAGACATTTTCTTTTTGAACTAGCCAGAGAGGGACAAACATGGTTTGCCTTTCTTAAATGTGAATGTACACTTTTTCTTCAATAGCCCTACACACTGGTGTTTCTTCGAGCTCCTAGTTTTAGAGAGGGTGGAACTGAGACGCAGCGAAGACAGCAAGACTTGCTGAAGGTCGCGATGTGGGATTATGCAGGGAAGCCCGTTTCAGAGCAGGGTTCTCCTAATTACAAAGTCTCCAATGTAACCACTATTTCTCATCTACTCCTTATATCATATTAGAAATGATTCATGGGAAGCAATCAAGCCCCAACTTCTACTGCCTTTCTGATGAACATTCGTATTTACAGTTTCCAAAGAGTCAATCAATTTAGCGATCGTCAATGTCAACCAACGGGCTGCGCGGTCACGTACCCCCTGGGAAAATACCTGATCCCACATGAGCCAAAGGCTGTCACAGAAATAAAACCTTCATCAGGTAACGTGAAGGATGTGCTGATTCCATCACGGGGGTCCAGACCAAAGGAAGTGCGCCATTATCCCCCAAAAAGGGGTAAGCTCGCTGAGCACTCGCTAAGAGTCCATGAGGATGACGCCAAGCAACTGACCAACCACCCTTTCAGATGCACTGTGTGTAGATTCAGCTAAAGCAAAAGAAGTGTACACATCCAATATGGCCCCCGGGATTAGTCCCTCATGGGAGTAGACCACTTTTTGGTGCTGCTTGAGACTGCTCAGCCAGTGCTCTGCGGTGTTGTCCAGGAAGGGATTAGCTTTTAGGGATATTTGGCAGTTTGCTTGCAAGTGTATAGTGTTGGGGAACCGCGCTGTCTGAGGGGACTGACTACTAAGCCACACTTCGCTATCACTAGACAACACATCAGACGTACTAGGCTGCACCTCGTTGCCAATGCACTATGCATTCCAACTTCTAGATCACCCCTTCACTGCTATTACACATTTCACCACTGGAACCCACATTCAAAGATCCTGACCACACTTTGTAACCACTAGATAACACATCCATTCTACTCCACAAATAAATATGCCCGCTACTAGGCAACACCTTCTTCTGAACCACATGTATAGACCGCTTGGCCCAACCAACTAAACCACACTGGTTTATCGCTGGATCCTATTACGCAACTACTAGGCCACATCCTACTTCCAAACACTAGGCTACGCCTTGCAAGCAAGCACTAGACCACGCCACTGCTTCACACCTGGACTCTTATGCGAAACCTTTTCAATGTACCAAACATCCAGTTCGCTTGACAACACCTTGTCGTCATTAGATCATATAGTCAAAGCACAGGAGAGCTCTTTAGCGCTGTTAGATAACATTGCCATGGCGATATGGGAACCGCACCACTAGCTCACAATTATCTACTGCTTAGCAAATGTTCTCCACGACTAGCTCACCGTAGCTTGCCAATAGGCCACATTGGCCCTGGAAATGTGTGCCCCTTTTTGCAGGCCTCCTAGCCAGTGACCTAAAGTACTTTGTGAAATGGATCATCGCCACTGGTTTCCCTCATGCCCTTTGTTAGAATTTAGCATGAGTTCTGCATAATTACATTTGGGAGGATCGCTCAGGGGCAACGTGCTCACCTTGGAAGCAAGACAACGCAGAGCAACACAGGTTCGATCCCCGGGTCCACGCTTAGAAACCGCTGGGTATTAAGCGTGTTATAAATAACATGTTATAAAATAATTATAATATAATAATTATAATTCAACGCTCTTTGGGTGGTTTGGTTTAGGTGTAAATGTGTTGATGAAATGAACATGAGCCTGGTTCAAACCCCCAAAAAGTCTACTTGTCTCAGATGTATAAACTAAGCAGCACTCAGTCATCAGTTTGTGTTTGATACAAAATAATTCTACCAGCAGCTCTTACGATTGCTCACATGCAAGCCGGTAAACTAGCTCAGCAGGTAGTGCGCTCGCTGCTGCGATCTGTGTGTGATCTGCAGGTTGCAGGTACAAATCCCGGCAAGGCAAACTCAGCCTTTCATCCTTCTGAGGTCGATAAATGAGAACCACCTTCGGTTGGGTGATATTGTATGTAAATATGCTCCAAGCTTTGGCAAAAGCACTTTATAAATGACACATCACTACGATTACCCCACTTGAGATTATCTAGAGTCAGTTATTTCAGCGTGCACTCCCCACATACCGAAAGTTAGCTGGTATTGCGCTGCCTGCGTTATCTGCAATCCTTTGGATGGGTAGCAGAGAGGGACAAACCGTGTGGCATCAAGCAGTTTCCCTGTAATCCCAATCAGCATGCATTACAAGTCTCAAAGCGGTGGCATGACTGAGCTCTTACTTACTTCGCTTAAATGCATTAAGTCAACTGCAAGCCTTCTACGTCAAAGCCATTTAACAACTCGACTTAGCTCCTTGATAATACCTCCCTTATGGCGCATGTTGATTTAACCCCATGCCTCCCAAGATGTATACTAATTGACCTTTTCACAATTGACCTCGGGAGAATTGACCTAATTTAAAAGGTCAATTAGGATATATATGCGGGGGGGAACCACCCGCAACCCCCCACCCAATCCAAAAAGAAACGCAACCCCCTCCCAATCCCATTATATTATTTATAATCCAAAACCAACCCAATACAAATATAAAATAACTAAAATAATATAAAGGTCAATTGTGCTGGAGGCCAATTAGGACCACTATAATTAGGCCAATTACGACAAAAGGTCCATTTCGTTAATACTTCCTCCACAGTGTAAGAACATCATAATAATGTGTTTCTTACATAGCACTACACACCCATAAATCTCATAGTGCTGAAATAACAGTTGTTATCCCTCAGAGTGGAACTCAATGTATCGACCTTGGGAGGATGAAAGGCTGAGCTGACCCTGCCGGGATTCGAACCTGCCACAGCAGGATGTGCATAGACATTAGGGACAATTGCTTAGCTCCCTGTGCTATCTGACTGGCTGTGGCACTCCTGCTGATGCAGCCAGAGATCTAAGCAGTGCTCAGGTGAATGCCACACATTCACCTGATGGCTCAGTGACACTGGAAATGACATAACTCTTCATACTGTGGTTAGTCTGCTTCTAGGCGCTGACATTTCTAGAAGCTAAGGGCACCGAGGCGTTGGAAGATGAGGTGGTATGGGCCTCGGGTCGCAGACATTGGTCAATGTACCCTATGCGCCGGGGTCGTTTCTCTGATCAAGAGTTGCCTCGGATACCCTGGCATTTCCCCTGCATGCTCGCTGCTTGCCTGCCCAGTTATCCTCTAGTCCTTTCAAGGCTGCACCTGAAGGGCGACCTGCAGATACAGGGCGGTGTCTGCCATAACAGGGCATCCTGGTGAATGGCATTGCCCAAGGATGGAGCTGCACATTTGCAAATTGGTGCATGGTTTGCATAAAACGTGCATCTGCAGCGTGCGGCTACGCAAAGGTAGATGTGTTACATTTGCACACATTGCACAGTTCTGACTGTCATCTTGTACATTTCTATAAAAAACAATGTTATTGTCGAACCTGCAACGTTTGTCACATACAGTGCAGCGAGTCCAGCATGGTCCAGGCGTGAAGTCATTGCACGTATCTCAATTTGACCGGCTGATACAACTGCACCTGTGACTGTGGCATGATTGTACTGGCTCACATCACTGACTTTCATCACTTGTCGCGGTGATCCGTCTAGATCACCCCCCCCCCCCACGACCCTCAACCATTCTCAGCGTACGACACACTCTCTCTTTCTGGGGCTGCTGTTTGTGTGTTTTCTTCTACTGTACACTCACACCAGGGGTGTCTTTCAGCACTGTGTCACAGACGTGTCACAGCATGATCAGAGCAACCCATGGTAACCCTTTGAGGACCTCTCCATCCTCAGGGCTTGTCTCCAACTTCCGTGTGAACGGCCGTGGGTGAAGGCTACGGCTTCACAGACATTAGCTTAGACCAACCCAAGCGCTCACTTCGCGCTCTGAAACACTTGTGTACGAGCGTGATATAAATACATTATCATTCATTCATTCATTCGTTCACTCCAGCATTCAGTACAAGGCTACGGACGCCACCCAAGCCACACCACCTCATCAATTGGCTACATCTCCCTGTCACCGGCCTCACGGCCGCTCGGCCCTCTCTCACTACTAAGACACCACCACCTCATGTCCTTCATCAACACATGTATGGATTGGCAGAGTCTCATAGTTGCCACCGCCATGCTTACTACTGCCACAACACCATCTGGAGCAGGGGTCTGCAGCCGTGGGATCTCCAGATGTTTTGGATGCTAATTCCCATCAGCCTGTCCATGCCAATGCTGAGGGATCATGGGAGCTGTAGTCCAAGACATCTGGAGAGCGCAGGTTGCAGATCACTGCCCTAGTGCAAACTACTCTCTTACTACCAAACACCCGAATGTTACTTCCTCACCACCTGTATTCGTTCCATTTTATTTAGTTAATTACAGATTTGCATCAGAATAAAAAATAAAACCATGCAAATGTTTATTTAGTGGGCGTTTGTAGGTCAGTCCTGCGACCTTATTGTTGCTTCCGAGTGCAAAGGACTGATAACAAATCGATGGCGTATAATATCGATAAGTGGTCCTACCAAATGGTCACTGCCTTGCACTTACCTGTTGCCCTGCAACTGGCTCTCTGGCACTTCCCCCCCTCCCCTGTCCCTTCTCTCTCTCTGCACTTGCACGTTCTGAAAGTTCACAAGGCCTAGTAGGACCGCCTCTGCCTTTTTCGCCAGCACTCTTATTTCAGTCCACGCTCTTGTTTTGTGTTCCCTCCCCTTTGCCCGGTGGGCACTTTGAATCACAATTCCTTGATGTATAAGCGCCTTACAAATGCACAGTAAATAAATGTGGCAAAGATAGTCCAGGAAAATGATAAATGAAAGGGATGACAATTAAAACACTCCTTTCCCTTTCCTGCTCTTGCCCACTCATTCTAAGGGGCACTAGTCCATGGAATTCCTTAAAAGATGTATGGCGCATGGGATTCTGCCCTGATTTCGCTTCTATCCTTCTTCTGGGTGGCACACTCCCCCTTCCATGATTGGCTAGGAGGCACAGGCATGCAATAGAAAGCGTTATCCATTTACGGATGGGGTGCTTCTTGGCTACCCGGGTATAAGAGTGAGCCTCCATTTTCTCCTTTCTGCAAGTTAATGGCAAACAAGGTAAATACAACCAATGGGCGCATCCCGTCGGTGAAATGTTCCTTTGGTGAAAGGGAACTATATTCAATGATAACAGAAGGGAGGGATTTCGCTCCAGAGTATAAAATGTTGTGTTCTCTCACCCAAAGGCTAGCCCAATCAGGACAAGGACCATTTCCTGGACAGGCAATTGCACGAGTTGGCACACACATTGGTATTTGAGGATAAAACACATTCCCCAGTCATTGTCGAGCACTCAGAATGTTTTCTGAAAATCCTGCAAAGATGGTATCAAGCACCAGGGTGCCTGAAAAAAGCTGGAGACTTAAAATAACTGTTGCACAGACTGAAGGGAAACAGGCCCCTTCATGCACCTTGGTTGGAGTTGTTCAGTGATTCAAGCCTTTTAGATGGAGCCCCTCGGTTGGGCGAGGGGGAAGCTGAAATCTAGCTTCTGTAGACGCCTGTGCCCGCATCTTGGGCTATAGAGGACAAGAGTCAGAGCCTGGTGCTGAATCTTCAGTGATCCCTCGCAGGCTTGTCCCTGCAAGTATGTCCTTGGCCTCTGGTTGGAAAAGATAGAATGCGCAGCACAGTCCCACCACGGCAAAGGATAGAATGCCCAGCACAGTCCCACCACGGCAAAAGATAGAATGCCCAGCACAGCCCCACCACGGCAAAAGATAGAATGCCCATCACAGCCCCACCACATCAAAAGATAGAATGCCCAGCACAGTCCCACACGGCAAAAGATAGAATGCCCAGCACAGCCCCACCACGGCAAAAGATAGAATGCCCAGCACAGCCCCACCACGGCAAAAGATAGAATGCCCAGCACAGTCCCACCACGGCAAAAGATAGAATGCCCAGCACAGCCCCACCACGGCAAAAGATAGAATGCCCAGCACAGTCCCACCACGGCAAAAGATAGAATGCCCAGCACAGTCCCACACGGCAAAAGATAGAATGCCCAGCACAGCCCCACCACGGCAAAAGATAGAATGCCCAGCACAGCCCCACCACGGCAAAAGATAGAATGCCCAGCACAGTCCCACCACGGCAAAAGATAGAATGCCCAGCACAGCCCCACCACGGCAAAAGATAGAATGCCCAGCACAGCCCCACCTCGGCAAAAGATAGAATGCCCAGCACAGCCCCATCACGGCAAAAGATAGAATGCCCAGCACAGCCCCACCACGGCAAAAGATAGAATGCCCAGCACAGCCCCACCACGGCAAAAGATAGAATGCCCAGCACAGCCCCACCACGGCAAAAGATAGAATGCCCAGCGCAGTCCCACACGGCAAGAAAACCTACTACTTGATCTACCTTGGAAGACGGAGGCAGATGCATTTTGAAGGAGGTTGTCTTTAGCACTCTCAATAATTACAATGGGACTGATTCATGGATTATATGCGCTGAAAAAAACGGGATTTGTACGCTATTCTGCCCGCAAACCCCTTTTTAACAAATGGGGATTTGCGGGCAGAATGGTGCACGAATCCCGTTTTTTTCGGCGCAAATAATCCATGAATCAGGGCCAATGGGTGTTATCAACCAAAATAGCCAATTGGTTCGAATTTCTTTGATCGCATGAGACATTTGTTCGAATTTCCAAATATACTTTTTTACCTTCTATCCGTTTTGATCTACTTTCAATTATGTTTACTTATTTAAATTACTAAATAATTATGAAACTCAGCTTTTTTAAGTAATCCGTAAATACATTTTTCCTTAACTTCAAATACGTTCGCGGTCGTATTTTCGCACATGTTTTTCAAACACAGTACAATTCCGGAGTCGAACGATCGTGTTTGATTTATTGCTCCGTAGTCACCTATTAACAGTAATTTTCTGTAGCGTTACGATCGCTTTTGTGAAATCGCACCTTTTCTCCTCAAATTCGGTGTTATTCTGGTATGTAACTGTTTTTTACCCAGCATTCGCTACGTCACTTCCCGAAACCTACATCTTACGATATTTTGTTATGACTTCTTCCTCTTCTATCTTCTTTTCCTGTTACCGTAACCTTAATTCATGTTTTTATTTCTATTATTTATTCCTCTAATATACATCCACAATATTACTTAGTATTTGTTTATAATGCTTGCTCCGCATTTACGAACAAATCGTTTGTTCGGTCAAATCCACTACGATACTTCTGGCCGCGGACAATCTCGTCACGATCAATCAAGCCAGAGCCTTATCAACTCTGATTGTAAACATGCTACAATGCACTGCTAAATACTCTGTTGGTCTAAAATGGCCTGTCCAGGGCTTTGCTCTTTCCTCATGTCAACCTGCAGTTAAGTGTTAAAGAAAAGGTGACTTCTTATTAGGTATGGCCTGAAAAAACAAAGTGGAAAATAGCACGACCAAGAAGGCCAAATTTCCTAAATCGAATTTTTCAAATTGTTTGCATCTTTTTCCCAATCAAATAGATGGAGTGTGGGGTTAGGGCATACATTAAGGTCGATGGAATGTGGGTGGGCTATGGCGGTCTCCCATTGTGTTCTTTTCGCCTTGTTTTTTTCTCTGTATAATGACGCGTGGATCCTATTACACTATTAAACTTACAAATTGCTTTTGGTCTGTGCTGAATAAAAACTTTAAAAAAACAAAGCAAAAATGCGTCTTAAATTTTCAGATGATATATTAAAATGTGCCGCGATCCATCTCCCTTGAGAAAGCTGATGAGCATTTTCCCTACTTCTCTTATCATTGCCTGGTACATTAAGGTTTCTGATAAGTTACCAACAATATGGTGTTCATTTCCATGAATAAGGAAAGCCTCTTTTCGCTTGGAATATAGGTTCATCAGCTCTCTAAGGCCTGCTGTGACTTCGGAAGTGTGGAAACATGTTTTCCTTCCAGATGTTTTGGGCTATGGCTGTGATGGTTCCTCATCATTGGCCATGCTGGCAAGGGCTGTTCAGAATTGTTGCCCAAAAGATCTGGAGTACCAAAGATTGCAGACCGCTACTAGACGCTTACTGAAACCTATTTGTTCCCCTTGCTGGGTGTGCTGATTTCCACAGTTGTGCAGATATATTCTAGTCTGAAATGAGGGGATATGTTTTGCACATGGGATATTTGAGTGCCTAAAGGATGCAACAGCCTATCCTGGAGCTTTGCCACATGGCTTCTCCCAGCGACTACCAGACACCAGGCTGCATGCTTTGACAAGCAATCTGTTCAGCTCTGGGTATCTCCTGTTCAAGCAACGCAGTGTCTTCTGGCCAGTGGTGCGTGTCGTTACACGGTTACTTTCTTCACAAAAGTATCAAGGGTGTTTCTGGCTGCTCGACAACCATTTTACTGCTTTTTAGACTTAAGTGGTTAAATTGTAGTGATTTACACCTGCACAACGGAAGTTGGTCTGAGTCCAGGGTGAATCATGCTGAGGGGCTTGCAATCTGGAGGCACGTGACATTAAGGAAAAAAGAACCCTGCTTTCAAGAGTAGCCTGTGCCACCTTTCCTTCTATTAATCCTTAAGATGCCTTAATAAGCCTTCCTTGTGGAACTGCAGCTAGGATAGTAATACAAAAAAGCAGGCCGCTAAGAAAAGATTACGCTTCTTTTCGTCCGAGTAGCTTCAACTGGATCCTATCTTTGACCATTTTCCTCTGGGTTTGGAGCGTCTTCCCTCATGGTTCTCTGAGTCACAAGTCAGAAAACTCGCACATTTGTATATCTCTCTTTCATGGGTTGACCGAATGCTGGTCACCCTGATGGAGATTGCTTTCAATTTATTTGACTTGTCCTCGTTGGGCAAAGGTGTATGAAATAACTGGTTTATTGACTCACTTAACGATTATACGCCCCATCAACATGTGAGCTCAAGGGGTATGCACACATCAGTCTAACCCTATGAATGTATGTTTTTGTCTGTGTGAGCTTCTGCTCTAAAAAATGATCACCATTTGCTGGTTGGATCCCCCCCTAACCAGCAATAAAATACTGGTTCAAATATCTGATCACCTGCACTCAACTGAGCGGGTGATATAGGCTTCATCAAAATTCAGACCACACTCTTGTCGACATATAGTCAACATTTGAAAACAGTGATAAAAATGTTTAGTTCTTTAAATTAACCATAAGAAAATACATCATGATTTTTGCATGATGTTAACCTTATAATATGTCTGATAACGTAGACTTTATTTAGCTACTAATATGGGCAATGATAGGTGCACTATTACCGGGGCAGCCCTATGTTTTGTATCCATATCTAGGGTTTTGGTAGATTTTAAATTACATAAATTGCATAGAAAACACAACATTCTCTTTCTCAGTGTGTATCCGTACCTCATGCACCCCCCTTTTACCTTGTCCGAGACTTCCTGTCTAAGGAATTCACCTATTAAGACCCTCAATAAATGTCTCTTCTTACCTCTGTGGATTTTTCCCAGTTATCTTTCTATCCCAGTATTTACTTTCGATTCCCTGTTCACAGAACATTTTTCTAGACCTCTGCCAAGTCATTGGTTGCGAAAATCTCCCTAGAGGAATTGCAAATGCCAAGCCTATCCACCACTTGATTATTTAAGAGGCACCTAAAAAGTTATTCGTGCCTCTCATAAAGGTGAATTTCCAGGAAGCTCCATAGCGCAAGTGCACATTTTAGCTCGGTCCCTCTGTGACGAAACTTCATATACTTCATAGGTGTATAGGAATTAGGATCCGCCATTGACCGGAGCCAGCTGCCCCACTTTTTAAACTTACCCTGGCTCACATTTTAATATTTGTTTTAGCTTTTGCAGCTCGCCCCTCGCTCTTCCGGCCCCCCAGATGGGAGCCACTATACTTTGAATTAGATCTCACATTCACATAATTTCAAAGAGGGTCTTCTGTGTGGCCTTCTTAATATGACCGGTCGGATAAGATCCAGAACGACCCTAAGCCCTCGATAGTCACACTTCCAGCTTATTTCCGGGGTCATACCAGATGGAATCTCAGAGAGCATGACTACATTCTTTTTATTGTTGACTCAATGTTATTAATCATTAATAGACTATCAACATAGTATTCAGCAAATCTATGAGTATGATGCTGTAGTCTGACATTAGTGTGCAACAGACGGTGCACGTCATTTCCTTACCTCCTCGAGGAACACGCAAGTAACCACAATCTCCAGTCCTCCTCCCACAAAAGATGGCGGGTGGACCGCAGCAAAATATTGCTTTAAATCATGAGATTTAAGAATGTTAACACTACCTAGAGCAGCAGGAGTTTAATTATGTTATTTTAATCAAAGAATTGTACAGGGAATAATACTGAAAGTCATGTGAACGATTATATATGCTCCAAGCTGTCTAGAGCTTGTTATTAGAATGTATGTAACTAGTAACTACCAAATATGTTACGACATGTTTGATAAGTGTTTGAAGCTCTCTTGGGAAAAAGACTTGGAGAATACGAAGCAATTTTAAATTGAAGATCCCAGCTTCAAAATACGGGAAGATGAATCTGGCAAGCATCCTGGCTGATGGATCAGGAAGATGAATCTGGCAAGCATCCTGGCTGATGGATCCAATAAAGAAATCGAAAAAAAGCAAGCAAGCTCAAAAGAGGGGATGCCACGTGAATTGGGGCCTCTTGGTTTTTTATGAGGAGTGAGGGGCCTCATAACATTGTAGAGAATTCACAAACAACGGGAAGATAGTTTGTGGCAATACGAGGCGGAATGCTTAAACAAAAATATGGCTATCCCCGGGCAAGCTCCGGTGCACCGCTACTTAAAGGCATCAAATTGCCAACCCAATAAACAATGCACTCAATCCCAACTGCACTACTTAAGTCTAATTAAAACAGCAGGAAAGGAGCTGCATGCATACACACTCTTTGGCTTTACGCTCCCACCCCCGCAGTACATAAGGTTAAACCTCAGGCGCTTGGAACAACTGCCAGAACATTCTAATGTCATTCTGGACGCTGGCCTCATGCTTTCCTTCAAGAAGCTCAATCGGCTTAGTACATCTATCTACCTTCCAATCTCCCTTCTAATGCTCTTTATTCAGGGATCATTGTCCGGTCTCAGTCCATTTGTTATTACTGGAGATTCTCCGACAGCGTCTAACGGCCTTCATTCCTATCTCCTGCATTAAGTGCAAAATGGCCGACGGAGGGCAGGTCTATTGTATCATTACCCACCTTTCTAGGTGTGAGTATATGTTGATTTATTATTTATGGACCTAAATGAATGTGTTTCAAATTAAGCATGGAAGAGTTAACCCTATCCATAACGCCCTTGACCAGGTTCACATTATGTAATAACCTAATACTCTGAAATAGCTTTCAAACTGAAAGTGTTCACCGTATTTTCCGCGCGATCCTCGATTCTTTCTTCATTTGAGCCAATTATATGGATTTTTTTCTGATCCTTCCTTGCCATCATATCTCTAAGATCAAGACATCTAACCATATGGACTTCTCCGCCACATTATCAGGAGCCGTCCAAATCACCAGATGAGCCACACCCATACAAGTGAGAAATCACCATTAGGAGCAAACCACCTCACTGCATAGACTTCAACACCTATCCCAAATCACCAGGAACAAAGCGCCCCACCACTTTACTATCTACACTCAACAAACGTCATCCGATCACCTGAACTCCACCACTAAATCACCTTCTTGACACCACGTCACCATCGCTAGATGAAACCACTTCATTCGGACGACCCAACTATCAGGTTATTCGGCAAAGTAATATAATTAAAATATCAAATTTGTATTTTAAATGGCTTGCATGACCAGATCACATTAGATGGACCAAACCAACGCACCACTTCATGATCTATCCAAGACCAAGTCATTCTAGCACCCGAACTGCCCCACTACACCATCACCCACTAACAATCACTTTAGCTTCTACATTATCCTGCTTGAGCCAAAGCACTTCACTAAGTAGTCATTCAAACACAAGCTCCTGGGCTATACTAACTCACCACCTAGCCCTTCATGACAAGAACCAAACTTTGTAATCAAGCTCTCATAGTTGCCACCATATTGTCTTTATCAAACTAAACTTACCCAAGCAAACAAACCTACAGTTTATGAAAATAGTGTGAAGAAAGTGATTGACAGCTTGCCCACAACAGACAAGAAATACTAACTTCAAATAGCTAACTTTTAAAAACGAACCAATGCATTCAAATGTTTGTTTTAAAGGCAAAGTATTTAAAATGGAACACAAAAAAGTAGAAGACAATTTATTTACTAGATGGGGGATTGTACAGAGAAATCATTGATGGACACTGAAAGGCTCATTCTAGTGTGTTTCTGCATTTGAGAGACACTACATTTGATAATGCACTTTGTTTTTCTAATAACAACGGAGTCGAGTCATTTTGTAGTGGTACACAACATCAAGTATATGAAGCTTCAACTGCACTTCATGGTCTAGAGAAGGTGGCGGCCACCCATACAAGCCAGCTCAGCACGTCATGATCTAGAGAAGGCAGCAGCCACCCATACAAGCCAGCTCAACACGTCATGATCTAGAGAAGACGGATGCCACCCATACATGCCAGGTCAGCATTTCATGGTCTAGAGACGGCGGTGGCCAACCATACAAGCCAGCTCAGCCCTTCATGATCTAGAGAAGGCGGTGGCCACCCATTCAAACCAGCTCAGCACTTCATGATCTAGAGAAGGCGGCAGCCACCCATACAAGCCAGCTCAGCACTTCATGATCTAGAGAAGGCAGCATCCGCCCATACAAGCCAGCTCAGCACGTCATGATCAAGAGAAGGCGGCAGCCACCCATACAAGCCATCTCAGCACATCATGATCTAAAGAAGGCGGCGGCCATGCATACAAGCCATCTGAGCACTTCATGATCTAGAGAAGGCGGCGGCCACCCATACAAGCCAGCTCAGCACGTCATGATCTAGAGAAGACGGCTGCCACCCATACATGCCAGGTCAGCATTTCATGGTCTAGAGACGGCGGTGGCCAACCATACAAGCCAGCTCAGCACTTCATGATCTAGAGAAGGCGGCATCCACCCATGCAAACCAGCTCAGCGCGTCATGATCTAGAGAAGTCGGCATACAAGCCAGCTCAGCACTTCATGATCTAGAGAAGGCGGCAGCCACCCATTCAAGCCAGCTCAGCACTTCATGATCCAGTGAAGGCGGCATCCACCCATACAAGCCAGCTCAACATGTCATGTCATGATCTAGAGAAGGCGGCGGCCATGCATACAAGCCAGCTCAGCACGTCATGATCTAGAGAAGGCGCTGGCCACCCATACAAGCCAGCTCAGCACTTCATGATCTAGAGAAGGCGGCAGCCAGCCATAGAAGCTAGCTCAGCACTTCATGATCTAGAGAAGGCAGCGGCCATGCATACAAGCCAGCTCAGCACTTCATGATCTAGAGAAGGCGGCTGCACCTGTACAAGCCAGCTCAGCAAATTCTAGTCCCAGAAAGCACTCATTGCAGAGATCTGTGTGCAAAACGTGGAGGTCACTGATTTTAATCCTGACTGAGTGGACCAAGATTTTCATCCTTCTGAGGAGGACTAAATGAGTAGCAAAGAACTGTGTTACGATAATGCCTATAATTCAAATGTCAACAGGATAATGATCTAATATTCAAGCAATAAGCCCCAAGCCACGGGGGCCTTTTTCCAAGTGAGGTAATGCCCCGGGGGCCCTTAGTTACAGGCCCGAGCGAAGCAAAGGCCTTAACGAAGGCCCCAGGGCATCACCTGACTCAGTAATGCCCCCGCTGTGAGGGGCTTATTGCTATTAGTACCCCGACACACAAGACCGGGGTACCAAGAGCATTGTTTTTCTGTTCCGAAACGCTCGAGCGCTTCGGAACTGAAAAAAAAAATAGCAAAACCAAATGGCAGCTGGGGAAGGGAACATGGAGCCCGTTTTCCCTTTCCATGGAGTACATTCACACTGAAAGGAAAAAGATAAACAAATAAAATGGCCGCCATGGAAAGGGAGAAGGGACTACAATTTTCCATGGCGGCCTTGCAAAAAATAAGAAAAATGTAAACAAAGAAAATGGCTGCATTGGAAATGAGAGAAGGGACTACGTGTAGTCCCTTCTTCCTTTCCATGATGGTCTATTGTGGATCAGGAGTGGACGCGCTGGGGACAGAAGTGTTCCCAGCGTTTCCGCTCCCGTAATGTACCAAAAAGCAAGCAAGTGGGGTCGGGAGGGCACGGAGGGGATTGTTTGGATTGGGGGTCAGAGGGGAGGGGAAACACTTACCTGAATCCCGGCAGGGGAAGATGGCAGCCTCCAGCCGTGTGGTGGCTTGGAGCGGGGATTACCCCGTTCCGAGCCTCCTCATTGGCTGAGGGGCTTGCACACACCCCCGCCGGGGATAAAGGAAAAGAACGTCGGGAGAGGGATTCCCGGTCGAGGCAAGGGCCAATCAGATTGATTGTTACAATCTGATTGTCCGTCGCCGGGTAATAGTTTGATATATAGTGCTTAATGTCGGACTCCTCTTGCCTGTAAGAGCTGTAATAATAGGTGTTATTATTAATCAATTTGGCAGTACTCGCAGTATCGACCTGAGAGGTCACAGTTTCGGTTATGCTTTTTGAATGGTCGATCTGTATTTTTGCATTCATTTAGCGCATGGCATCCCTGTATTTCTGACAAACAGTTGCCGCATTGTGAGTCCGCTCTGGAGCAGCACCGTGCCCTGCTGAGAAGCCACCGAGGTTGGTGCCGGAGCCAGGATAAAGCGCCTTAGTGAAGAGAAGCGGCAGCGAGGCGAATGTCTGGTCTTTGGAGACGCTATTACAGAACACTACATAATAATTCAACATAAATGAATTTGCAGGCGAATGCCTTCGCATTAAATAACCAAGAAACTTGCGGCGTTGTGAAATCTCTGGCACGGAACCAGGCTCCTGCAATCATTTTTTTGGTAGAATAATAGTGCTCTCATTGCATCGGCCACAAATCAAAGGTGACAGCCCAAGTAAGACTGATGAGACGCGAGGACTGCCCCACGGGCTGCTTGCGTCTCTCGGCCGCTGCAATGCAGGCAGCTTTCCAGAAGCAACGCAGAGCTGCTCTGTGGCAGTGTGCCCCCCAGCAGAGCTGCAGCCATGGTGTGTCGCCAGAGACCGGAAGAAGTCACTGCAGGTGTGACGTCAGTGGCATGCTTCCTGCAGGCTTAGCTGGTAATGTTATGTTATGTTATGTTATAGGTACTTATATAGCGCACCGCCACCAACGGAATTGGTCCCCAGGCACTCTGGCGGATCTGTAAACAGGAGGAGGGCGGGTAGGGTTAGTCGGGAGGAGAGAAGGAGGAGAGTGGGAGAGGTGGTGTGCTGTTGGCAGCTCCAGCTCGGTATACACTGAGTGCTGGGATTGGTGCAAGTATCGGATTGGGCGAGGCCTCGTGTGCTGTAGGTGCTGTTTATGTGTTGTTGATGCAGTGTGGTAAAGTGCTTGCGGATTGCTGGGAGACACATGGTTATGTGAGTTTTGTGTGTAATTAGAAGGTCCAGATCCCGCAAACAGAATTCATGATCGAAAACAAACATCCCTCATATAAACAGGAAGGCGGCAGGGACAGTGGTGGACTGGGAACCAAAAGAGGCCCTGGAAATCATTTTCAAAGTGGCCCAATATTACACATTTTCAGCAAGCCCAACCCTTTTCCTATGCGAAAATGTGGAACTGCCACAAAGAAGAGGCCCAGAGTGCAGAGGCCGACCGGGAAATCTCCAGAGTTACCCATAGGCCAGTCCACCCCTGGGCAGTATTAATGTTGCTTCCTGTGGATAGCAGGTAATGGCAAGTGGAAGTCACTTGGGGCGCCTCCAATTCAAAACACAAGAAAACTTTGAAATGAATCCAAAATTCGAGAATCTGAATTTCGGGAGCATCATTTTCTTTCAAAGGGCATTGATCCCAGATGCTATCCATGGATCAATGCCCTTTGTCTCGGGAGGATAGCTCAGGGGCAACATGCTCGCCTTGGAAGGAAGACGACACGGAGCACCACATGTTCGATCCCCGGGTCTGTGCTTAGAAACCTCTGGGTATTAAGCGCAATATAAATAACCTATCATGTCATATCACATCCCAGAGCTCCCACAATGCCATTTTGTGAATCAAAGACTCCCCTCCTCCCATGAACGAAGCTCCATCACAATTGATTGGAATTTACCCGAGAGGCATGGAGAACTAGACATGCCCTAAAGAAACCCATATAGCATTCCAGACTACGTCCGCTCCTTCGGCCTTGGGTTCATCGCGTTTACCCTATTGAGTAAGGTGTTGCAGTCTCACTTTGAAGCCCCACTAAATCCTTGAGCCGCGTCGCCGAATTTGCATTGACTGTAAGTCTGGATCTTTCGACTCTGGACGCGAAGCTTTGCCCCATTAGACACTACAGATGATATTCTCCTTTGAGGTCTAGCACATAAGGCTAGCGTTTTTCTTCCTAGCCCCTGCAATAGCCTAAAACACAACAACCTCAACAAAAACACGGCTTCCTTGCTGCTTTTGGACTGGAATCTCTTCCTTGGGTCTTCATGGTGGCCGCATAGATCCCTCCGATTGAGCCTCCCAGCTACCCTATGCCTGCTGTCATCATTATGCACCAGAAATGTGACGGGTGGGAGGTTTTCAATGAATCTTAACCACTGGCATTGCTCTGGCAGCCTTCCACACCACCATTCTCTAGCCTGTCTGAGCCATTTCAGAAGGGGACCAGCCATATGCAAATCGGTATGGACACTGCCTCCGTACTTGGGCACTCAGCAACATCTTCCCTATCAACACATGGCATCAATCTAGCCAGCGAACTCCGATTGGCTGGAATGTAATGCCGTGTCCATTTCATGAGGTACTACTGGATGCTCTACTTGCTATTCTACGTTGCTTACTTTATGCTACGTGGCCTAATGCTGTGTTCTACTGTTTTACAGATAGTGTTACAGTAGATTACACTTCGTTTTGAACTGGAAGATTCTAGTGTACATCATTATGTACAATTACCTTTTGTTTCCATATTTGTTACGTTGTGGTACATTGTCTTAAGTTGTGTGACATTAAAATGGGTCATAATGCTATAATATATTGTGTTGCAATGTGTTATAGTACAGTGCGTTATGCCCATGCTGTTAGGTACTGTGGCGCACCTGAACGTAGCGCTCAAATGATTGACATGTTTAACAAACAAGTTTTATTAAGAAAAAGAAAGGAAGTCTCCCAACTAGCCCCATTGCTACTATGGGGTTCCCTAGCCAAGAAATTAAATACCAAAGGTGTTCACCAGGAAGTCTTATATAACACAATACTGTCCTCTTTCCAAACCTAACTACCTAACTAGCCCTACCACTCTAAAGAAAAGAAGCAAAGTATTACAGATGACTACTCCGACTTGGTTGTTGGGTGGTGCTTGACCTCCTCCCACTAACTGAATTTCAAACTGTTCTTAACTTCCTAGGCTTTTGCCTTTTGTCACAATTCCAACAAAAAATCCCAAAGTCCTGTATAAAGGGGACATTACTCCTCTTAGTCTTTTGTAGACCTTTGTCACGACAGTTCTCACAAGTTGTTTAATTCAAATGAACAGGACAAATTGCTGGGCCCTTCCATACACCCTTGACAAAGTTTACAAGTGTACTTCCCCCTTGTTTCATTAGTGTAAGGTCATTTCGTTTTCTCTCTCCCCTTCCGACCAGTTAACCTTCTTGTTTGGGGTCATTTCTGGTGGTCTCCTGCAGACCTATGAATTCTGCTTCCCAGCGTTGACTAAAGTTCTTTGGCTTTTCTAAATAGCTTTGATTATTTGGTCCACTCAGACCTCTGTGTCTCAACCCTGTATCTCTTACGGACGAAGTAACCCATTTGCCTATAGCAGTCTCTGGTCTTCTCCGCTGCTTGGTTTCACACACACCCACTTCTAGGGTATAATCTTCTGGCTATCTCCCTTGGGGTTTTTCTCTTGTGCTCTGCTTTCTAGGGGTCCCTTTCGTTGTGAGGGATATTGGTCACCCTTCATTGACTCTTCTTCTCTGTTCTTATCGACGATGGGATTGCTCTTGAATAGAGCCCCGGAAGCCTTACTCCTGCAGTGCTCCTGAGCTCTGCAGCGTTGTGTAGGCTCTCCGCCCACCACATACAGGCTATGTCAGCTCCACGTAGCAGCGAGCAGTGTTCTCGACCGCTCTGCGCGTCTTTTCTCCATCTGATTGAATTCAAGTCAGTTCCTCTCTCCTTCCAGGTAAGGGTATGATTCCTTATATGTGGTGTCTTCAGGTGAGAGCCATAGTCCCATTGGTCCTGGGACTTCAGCTTCCAGGAGGGGGCTGCATCTACACCAACTATTGGCAAAGGCTTTATTAAGTTAGCAATTCCCTTTATTCCCATATATGCTGAGAGCACTGAGGTCATCGAGTTTAAGGGAGATCTTAAAGCCTTATTCAGTTGGGAGCCTTTATTGCCTAAGTGGGAGTCAATCCCTTTGAGATCCTGCTTGCCCAAACTCCTAGGGAGGTTTTGTGTAGTGTGCACACCTCCTTGGGGAGATGGGACAAATTCCCTGGATTTCTCACAGTGCACTGCATTAAGAGATGTTAAGCTAGATTTCATTCTAATATGGCATGTTGGGTAAGTGCACATTACGTAATGTTATGTTTCGCCACATGACATTATATTTGGTTACACTAGGTTATGGCACCTACATTTATGATACATTTCATAATGTTAAATTGCATTATTTCTCATGATGACATTAAGTAATGCTATTTATGATATGCTATGCTGTGTTGTTTATATTGTGTTATGCAATATTAGGTTACGCTATGTAACATAACTTTGCAGTATAGTACATTCAGTGTGTGTTGAGTGATACTAGATACACATAATACTGTATTTTATTTACCACATGTAATATCATGGTGTGTTATTTTACAACTGCTCCTATTTTCATGGTCTCTTTGGGATATGCAGAAGAAAATGGTTGGGTTTGAGTAGTGGGAGCAGAGAAGGAGAAGCGCAACATTGCTTTTCTATTGTGTTGGTGCACGCAGCTCATAAGCTAACCGGTTCTGTGTTGGGGCTATGGTTCTCGGTATTTAGTCCCTTAGGACATGGCCTGGATGTAACCTGAGGTGTATCTGTATATTGGGCTATACGTTGTTTCATCGAAGTAAGTATCTCCGTGGTAATTTACTTCAACAGAATTTCTTCGTTTTTCTCTCATGTTTTTCAATGGAAGCGTTCCCTCGTTCACCTTACCCAAAATATGTTTAACTTTAAAGCAGTAATATTTGCATGATAAACACTTCTTTGCACCTAGCTATTTATGCACATTAAAAGGTAAATTGTTACCACTTGGATTAGGCAGTGATAATAGTGGTTTCTTCCTCTGGCACTATGTGTACTACTGGTCCAAACGTATCCATGGAGCTGTGAGGGTGAAAACAGGGGGACAAGCTGGTATGTGCCTATTTCCTATTTTTGTTGGGAGTATTTTGACTCCCTATTTTTATTTTGTGGTAGTATTTGCCTATTTTTAGGGATTAAAAGTAGCCGATACACTCCTTATCCATAGGGCTTGTGTAGGATGGTATGTCTGTTATGTTGGGTGGTTTATTATATTCTATTTTATGCAAGATTATGTTTTGTGATACTATGTATTTGTGCGTTGTCATGCTATGCTTTGCTGCATTACACCATTTGTTGTACATTATAGTACATTATGTCAGGTATTACTGTACTATTGTTTCATATTAAGTATCGGCAAACCCTGTTCTGTTGTATTGTTTTCTGTAGTTTTGTGATGTGTACACTATGTTACAGTATGTGATGTTATCTTGGCTTTTCATAGAACGCAGAGGACATCAAATACATGGGAAACATTGTAACACATGGTTGTAGCCATTCAGTGTTTCAGCACAGTTCTTTGAGCATACATTGGACTTCAGTGGGAAAGAAACACCCCTGGCTGACATGCGCTGGTAGAGGCACCCCCGCTGCCTTCCTGCTCACCGGAGCGCGTCGCCCAGGCCGGTTATTTAGAGGGTATGCCCTTAGCTCCACCTTTTGGTTTCATAAGTTTGGATGGTTTCTCACTACACTCCAGATGTAGCCAAGTGCAGTGTTTTGACCATTTATGTAGTGCACACCACACACTAATCTGTTTCTGGCCACTGAGCTGCTAGGTGGTGTTATTGTTTCCCAGCTCAATAGTATTCATTGAACTGACCTTAGCACAGTGGTTCTCCAACTGTGGGGCTGCCCCCCCGGAGGGGCAAAGGATGTCCAGAGGGATTACAGAGACTGCTTTTAATAGAAAATATAAGCAGTTACAACATCTGGGGGGGTGGGGGAGGGCGGCAACAATATCTTTACTCGAGGGGGTGAGGGGGTTCAGCATAACAAATCTTTGAATACCCCTGCCTTAGAAGGGCAAACAACGTATTTAGCCATGCCCGCCACCTCTGCCCTCCGCCTTCCCTTTAGGGTCCTCCCTGCCTATCCTCTTTTGTCGTTCTTGCTGCTCTGGTGCACCCACTTGTTGCCTGTGGCCTGTCCTGAAACCCCCAAATGAAGAAGGCAAAGAAATCCCTGTCTGTCTAAACCTCAGATTTGACCGCGCAAGTCTTAGTGTATAATTTCCCATAGTGTTGGACAAACTCACACCTTGTGGCCATGTTGGATACAATTAATAACCATAGAAAAAGCAACAAAAGGGCCGAATGGCCGTGCGTGGCTTTGCCGCAATACTGGACAGTCTTCAAGCATTAGGCCAGATGTTATGAACCACTGGATGCCACCAGTAGTGGCCAGACAGGGAATCAATGTCGTCTCAAGATTGGTAGATGCATGATGGGAAGTCAGATTCAAAGTCTGAGCATAGCTCATGGCGGGTGAAGGGTCAGCTCCACGCACAAAACATACGTCCACATTATGGCATCAATGTTTCATTGGTTGTCCCACTGGAGAAGTCAAGCATTGTGAATCATGATTCCTATGCAATGATCACTCCATAGAATGGATTTGAGGGACCTTGACTTACCCATTAGGGGGATGCTTGTCCAGCTGCGTTCTACACTGTGAGGCAAGCCCAGCCCACCCCCAAGACTTGCTGAAATAAATCAGTGTGATAGCCCCATTGGGACAAGACTGAACAAAAAGGTAACCGGCCAGTGAGAGAGGGTCCATCATCAAGGAGAGCAGGCGTCCGCTGGATGCAAGAAGGTAGAAATGTGTCTCAAACCCTTGCAGTAGAGAGACTGACCAAACAGGGAGGCGGAGATGCACAGATAGATGTAAGATACAGAGCCGAGGGAGGACAAATGCAACAGAGGTCCAGAGGTCCAGAGGTCAAGGGTACATTAGCACTGCTGAAGCTGGAGCAGCAATTGGTGGAGAGGCACTGAGTCATGTCTGGGGATGTGTGTGGTCTCGTGCAGAAGGGATGCGACCAAACAGTTCAGGCTGGACAGCCACTTTTAGGGTGGGACCAAGCCTGATCTGCATATCGTCCTTTCCCCTTTTGTAATGGCTTGACAAGTGAAGAACGATGGTTAGGAGGGTTGCCCAGAGCAATGCCAGAGGTTAGGATTCATTCATAACCTTTCAGCCATCACCTCTTTTGTTTTGCTGTAGTCAACACGAGCAGGACGGGTATGTCTAGATGTGGGCCCCGTGCCTGCTGGGCCTACGGACGCCAGCTACTACTCACTGATGACACCCAATGAGGCCGAAACATGTCTGGGGATGCGTGTGGTCTCGTACAGAAGGGATATGACCAAGCAGTTCAGGCTGGACTGCCCCTTTTGGGGTGGGACCGAGCCTGATTTACATATGGTCTTTCCCATTTTGTAATTGCTTGGCTGGTGAAGAACGATGGTTTGGAATGTTGCCCAGAGCAATGCCTGAGGCTAGGATTCATTCATAACCTTTGAGCCATCACCTCTTTTGTTTTGCTGGAGAGGCACTGAGTGTCTGGGCCCTGGAGGAGCTTCATGAGGTGCCACTGGGAACAAGCAAGAAAGAAAGTCTTGGGGTCCCTGATCCAACACCCACAGAGGACAGAGGCAATATGACATGTAGATGTTCTTAGCCAGATCCCAGAAATGGAAAATCCTGCAAAAGTGAGAGAGAGGCAAGCAGGGGCATGTTGGAATTTGGAGCGGTAGTTCTGGAGCCACCCGGGGAAGTGAGGAGAGAGTAAAGTAACTGAGCAGAATGTGGAAGGCACTGCAAGCTGGAACGAGAAGAGAAGGTTCCTCGAGAGCACATAGATGGGACCTCACCTTTTGCTGCAATAGTTAACGCGAAGAGAAGATTGCAAATGCCAGTCTCTAAGATGCAAGAAGGGATAGTTCCTACAGTGCTTAGAAAGGTGCACGGAGTAGAAATTCTGCAAGCAAACATTCCTAGAACACACAATAAAATGCAGAAGCGCTGCATGATGGAAGCAGGAGAAGGGGTGAAGGATGAAACAGCGCTGGCCCCGGGAACCGGAAGAGAACTCTTCAAAGGCGTATGACGGTTCTAAAGCCATTGAATCCTGGAACGGGGAGTCAAAGCTCCCTTTGCCAAGGTTTATTTACAAAGAAGGCTGCATTGTGGAACCTGGTGTGACATTTCTCATTTGCCAAAGTTTGTTTACAGGAACTCTTGCCTTCCAATGCTGGAATGATGTTCCCTTCTCGTCAAAGTGTAGTTACAAAACGGTGGCATTCTGGAGCTTACAGTGAAAGAAAGTTCCTATATGCTGCAGTGTATTTACAACAACAGGCGTGTGCTGGAATTTGGAGTGTAAGTCATCCGAAACAAAGAGGGACAGAGAAACAAACCTAAAACTTGTATGTTATGTGGCAAATGAATGCAACCACGTTTAGAGTCACCTGGCAGTATTAGCACCCGGGCGTGAGGAAGCCAGCCAATCAGATGGCTAGGAACGTGGGCTTCCCTTTCCATGGCAGGCATGGGAACCCTTCCTTCCTTTCCATGGCAGCCATCTTGGAAAAGGATTTTCTTTCCTACAACGGTACGCCACATGCGTCACGTTGTTGGAAGAAAAATCCTTTTTTTAGCACCCCAGTTACTGCTTTGGCAACCCAAGATGCTACTAGACTTCATCCCCCGTTCCAGCCCCTGGAACGGGGATGAAGGCCATACTAGTAAAGATTTATATTGTTCATGCTCTAACACTGAGACAGTCTATACAATTGTGATAGTAAAATCACCACAGATGCTACCGCCTGTGGCTTTACACGTCATGTGGGTAAAATAAGTAACAGTTGAAAGGTCCTCAGATTCCAGGGGGTAAAAGTGCACACTGTAGAATTGCAAACATATGAAAGAAGCTCAAGGGAACTTTATGGAATCATCCACCACTAGAACGAGTGGTATCAGCCGGGAGGATGCAGAAAGATCCAGGCCTGCCCCAGTATGGGTTTGCAATGGGTATTTCTCTATTCAGACTCAGGGGCTGATGGCCGTTCTCTAGTGTGAGCCCTAAAAGTATGAAAGTTGCTGTCTGGGGACCGTAATGGCGGCCCCTTACTTAGGTGATACTGCAAGACCTATGCTTCACTAGAACTTTATTTGTACATCCTTTGGCTGTTTATTTTTGCAAATTGTGTTGATGATGCCTTTGGGGCGGCGTTATTACCTAAAGCATCAACGGTGGGGTGATGCCGAGAATTGAAAGTGAGGTGAACTGTGGGCATGCGCCCTCTGTCTGGTGCGGGCTGCACTTTTCACGGGTTTGAAAGTTCCTTCTGGGGTCTGCCAGTTGAGGAGAGCGCCTGCCTAGGATGGTTAGCTACTGATGCTTGGGCTTTTGCCACTCCTGTACATCTGGATGTTTGCAAATGTTCCCTCTGCGGATTGAAGTGCTGGTGCGTCTCATTGGATGGCAGTGAATCTAGAGCTTTCAATTGTGCACAGCTATGCTCTGCATCTGTGACTCATAGGTTCAGGCTATCGGCAATACACAACATCAAAGGCCCGCCCAGCATGACAAGACTCAAAGTGGGACACGAACCCTCGACGCCGACATGAACTAAATATGCCACTGACTTGATTTCCTCAACTCCCCGTCATGATGTAGGTACCACAATGTTTTCCTAATGAACCCTAGGTTCTCAGAAACAAAAATGCATAAGCATTAAAAGAACTGCTTGGTCACCCATCGATAACCAGATGCCCTAACCCGTCCTCCGCCATACCAGAAGGGCTGATAGCCATCAACTTCTGAGCTCCCTGGAGGAGCATGCCAAGACATCTATGCAGACAGCAGGACCACCTGATGGTTCAGAAACTGACCTGCTAAAAACCTGTCCCCTTCTCCAAACCTGAATAAGGAATAGAACGATGACCACCGCACGTTAAGCCAAATTACAGAATACGTGGTACATACTCACAGCATTAACTCATGGAGTGATATTTACCAACATAACCATGTACAATAGGTAAAAAAGATGGAATCCCAGACACCCCTTCTTTTTCAATGAGATCCTAATATGCCATCCCCCTTCACGTGAGAAAAACCTCAGATGACAACCAGTGCACCTGTTTGACTTTTTGGTACTGCCTATTATATGGTCAATACCTACCAGCAAATACATAGAATACCATCCCTCCACTTAGACATAGGACTCCTGACACCGATATAAACCAGTTATTCAACCCATTGCCAAATGATATTATGAGCCTTAGAAATTCGGAATAAAGAACAAATGAAAGAACAGGGACTGCCTGTCCTATAAGTGGGTGCCGCATTACACGCCACCACCTCAACAGGTCATCCATCAATAACCAGATGCCCCAACCAGCCCTCACGAAACCACCAGATACTCAAACTCCTAAAAAGGAGAAACAATCAGGAATACCCAGATACGGACCATTGAGCAAGAACCAGAACAGCTCACACCTGCACTGTTATAACATCGGATATAACAATGGGTAGGAACTGTAAGAAGATCTGGAGAAACACAGGACCCACTGAACCATATTTGGCTTCCCGGAGCATACCATGACGGAGATGGACCTGAACAACCAAGCTCCCCTCCCACTTATCAACCCAGCCTTGAAGCTTCCATTGTATACTCCGTACATCAACCAACTAAGACGCACCCTGCGTCAGCTCGACAGCACATGTTAATGGCCACCGTAAACTAACCACTTTGACCTGTTCTATTATCCCACCACATTGCACTGCCACACCTACCCCTGCTTGGCAGATGATTCTTATTAGTACGCAATGGAACATTACATCTGGGGCATGTATGGCAACAGCTGTCTCCAACTCACCTAAAATCTTGCCGGCACACAGGCATTGGGTACCTCTGACTCTATACTCAACATGTCAGGATTTGCACCTTGTCGCTCCCTCTGCTCCCAATAACCCTCCCTCCACACCCCAATTCCGTGGTATCAGATAATAATGTCCTCATACATAATGTCCCCATACATAATGTTGCGCAGAAAAGCCATTGGCGACATTATATATGGTGACATTATGTATGGAGACGGGTTGTGGGGATGTCCCCTGCTCCCACTTAAAAAAAAAAATCAGGGCGTGGGGGGCTGTCCCCCGCATGTTCAATGTAATAATGTCTCTGCAAAAAACAGCTACTTTGTTTGTCAGGGGACATTTTTGCGGGGACATTGTTACGGAACCAATTCCATCTCTTGCAGAACTAAGCACCAAGAAGTTGTCCAAATTGCAGGCTCAGTTATGTCACATTACGTTAAAATCCTGGGCAACATATTCCTCAACTTCTAGAAAGTTCTGACACCCACCCACACAAATCGATAGAGGAGCATTATTTCACTTTCTCCCTGGGCCTCCCATTTGGCTATTCCATCTTTGATTATGGACAAAGCGTACTCTAAAAAGAGACTCCTCAAAATAAACTTTGAGAATGGGACTTTTTAAAATCAGACCATGGCCAGAATATAGGGTCCATAATGAAAAAATACAAAACACCAAAAGAAAACCCTCCAACCTGCAGCCAATATCAAGTATGGAGCCAAATATTTGGATGTAACATCTTTCTAAAGCACCTAACTCCGGCAAGTAGGAAGGCGAGGGTTCAGAGTATAATGGTATTTCCGCGGCTAGCGCAAAAAGCGGGAAATGCAAAATTAGAACACTGGCCTCCTGGCTCTGCAGTCACTGACTTGCCGCCTTTAAGACATCTTATTCCAAGCACATCACACCTGAAATAGGACGAGTGAATGCGTCCTTGGTGAATGGTTGTTGCCTGGGCCTTTGTATGCAGCAGACTCTGGAGAGCCGTGAGATACCACAGGAGTCTTCTTCCAGCGGTGAATGCAATTACAAAGCACAGGCAGTATTCATCTTTTGGCCTTTAGTATTCAGCTTCAGGGGATGAATAAAAACTGTAATTTATATGGCGCTGAGAGGGCTCAGACCCCATCTGACACCGGTTTTCATCATGTTTTACTGTTAAATAAAGATATGTACCGATCAAGATGAGTAGATGGAAAACAGGGAATGCCCCGGGAGGTGATGGTTACACGGCTGATTTTTACAAGCAATACCAACACATCTTGGTAAAACCACTGGCCAAGTTGTACAATGGTATTAGGGTCGGGACACCATCCCGCCCACATTCCTATAAGCCTTAATTGCTGTGATCCCTAAACTGGGAAAGGACCTGGCAGATTGTGGCTCGTATAGGCCCATTTCCCTCTTAAACCTGGACGCCAAGATCTTCGCCAAGATCCTGGCGACACGTCTGGAGAGATACCTCCCTCGCTTGATCCACATGGATCAGGCGGGATTCATGATGAACAGGCAAAGCTCTGATAACATGCAAAAGACCCTCCATGTGTTGAATTCTAGGGTGGTCCGTAATGAGGGAGCTCTCTTACTAGCCCTGGACGCCGAAAAGGCCTTTGACAGGGTGAGTTGGGTCTTCATGGGGTAGGTCTTCACAGCTTTGGGGATGGGCACGAGATGGCTGGGTTGGATGTCAGCTTTGTACTCCGCTCCGTCAGCCAGGGTAGTGGCAAATGGTGTTGAATCAGGCTTGTTCCCCTTTGGCGGGGGCACGAGACAGGGATGCCTCCTGTCCCCTCTCATATATGCATTGATTATGAAACCCTGGGCGATCTCCGTCCGTAATGATGAAGTGATCACTGGGGTGAAAGTTGGGGAATCCCACTGTAAGGTCGGATTGTTTGCCGATGATGCACTGCTTTATATTACTAAACCATCCCAGACGGTACCTCAGGTATTGGAAAGCTTGAAACGATATGGAGACCTTTCTGGGTTTAAGGTTAACCTCGAGAAATCAGTGGCATTCATAGCAGGTAATCTGTCAGACCCAGAGGTGGAGTATGTGGACAGGCGCCCCTTTCGTATTTAGAGGGATGGGTTTTGCTATCTGGGCATTCAGGTGATGCATAGCCTGGAGGGCCTCTTTCCTAATAACTTCCTCCCTGCAATCAGGAGGGATATTGACAGATGGGTGTGGTCGGGGCTCTCCTGGATGGCACGCCTTAACCTGGTGAAGATGGTGATTCTCCCCAAGTTTTTATTTTTGTTCCAAATGCTCCCGGTACAGGTGCCCAGGACATTCTTAATAGAGGTAAAGCAGGCCTTCTTACGATTTCCCTGGGCAGGTAAGAAACATAGACTATCCTATGAGGTGTTGACCAGGCCCAAGGAAGATGGAGGGGTGGGAATCCTGGATTTGGAATCCCACTTTAAGGGTTCCCAGTTGAGGATATTGGTGGACCATGTCACCCCAGGGATGGAGAAACAATGGGTGGCTATGGACAACACGGTCTTGGCACCGGTTACGCTGGACGAGTGGCTTTGGGTCTCCAGGGCACGCGTTCACAGGAGAGTCCTGCAACACCCGGTGCTAGGGGTTTTGTGGTCGGTGTGGAAAGAAGGGGTTATTATAGATGGCTCATGACGTGGCCCTCTCCGCTGATTTGTATCTCAGCCCCCCCAATCAGAGATAAGATAGATGCTCCTGAGGTGTTTCAATCATGGTATGAGGCTGGCCTCAGTAGGGCTGGTCAGTTATGGGTGGGGGATCCTTTATTCCCCTGAAGGATTTGGAGGATGCCCTGGGGCTTAGAAATCTTTCCCCGTTTCGCTATCTCCAATTGAAGGGTTTACTCACCAAACCCTCCTAGGGGGACAGAATTTGAGAAACTTCTCATCTCAAAACAGGAATCTAGGGATGTTATATCCAGCCTCTACAGACTCCTCATGTTCGCAACTCCGAGGGACCCTCCGTGGACACAATGGGGGAAAGACTTGGGTGAGGAGATAGATGATAGGCGATGGTCCGAAATGTGCAGACGAGCAAATCACTCTACGGCCTCGTTCCACTTCCGACATCAGGCTTTAAAGGTACTTCACAGGTGGCATTACCCGCCCCAGAAGATAGCCAGGATGAAAGCGGGGTATGATCCTCACTGTTGGAAATGTCGGATAGAGAAAGGAGATTACATACATATGTGGCGGAATTGCCCAGTGGTGCAGACATATTAGGAAGAAGTCCTGTCCTGGATTAAGGGGGTGGACTGGGTGGGGAGAACATTGTCCCCATGGCTCCTCCTCTTTGGGATGGGAGGGAGGGGGAACCAGGAAGATACACAGGGCTACATGTTGCAAGTCATGCTCGTTGCAGCTAGGTGTTGCTTGGCCCAGAAATGGAAAAGCCCTAAAATGCCTGGGGAGAAGGACTGGACCGCAAAGTCTGGGCTATCTACGATATGGAATTCTTAACCCACATTATCAATGAATCCAAAACAGATATTGAAGGTCTGTGGCTTCCCTTTTTTGAGAAGTATGGGCGCTCAATCTGAACTGACATGTCCTTGTACCATTGGAAACCCGATCGTGATGGAACCCTAGGTGCCGCACCTTGTCCAGGAGGGAACCAATGTGCATTGAGTACTGTTTGATGGGTAGTGTCAAGCCCAAATCTCGAGTGTGCGACAAATGATGTGAATCCTTATTGTACTGTGCAGTGCTAATCGCGAGCCCCATTCAGATTATAGAAGTATATGATTGCTCCATGACCATGGGTAGGGGAGCGGGGTGGGTCGGGGGGTGGATTGTTATAATTGTGATTTGGGGGAAAACTATGTTGAGTATTGAACGATGTCATAACCAAAAATGTCAATAAACTTTGATTTTCAAATGAGTGGATATCCTTCTTGTCTGTATGACCAAAATTCAGAAGAACATTCAAAAACGGGCTGGCATGGTTGGGCACCATAACCTTGATAGTGGTACAATGCCACTGCCAGGCCTAACCAGCAGAGCAGGCCAAAATGTTGCCACTTGGTCAACGGTCCGCCTCACATCACCCATCAATGCACCCCTTAATGGCTCTTTTTTTTATAGCATAATTGCACAAGGTTTGTGAGTAGTTCATATATTCATCTTCTCACCATAATAAGTGTTGCTAAAGTCGATACCCTTAGAAATGTCTTCACAAATAGTATCTTTAAGGGTGGGAATTATGCCAGTCAACGTTGCCCCATGTATGTAACTTGGAAGGATGAATGCTGAGTGAGCTTCCCGGGAACTCAAAGACATGTTGGAGGGTCTCCACAGATCTCTGAAGCCAGTGCTCAAGTCCGGGGTCTGTCATAGAGTGTAATCGAGTGCCCGGCCTGTTGGCATTTTAATGTGATTTTTATCCCCTGGATCTTGCAGCATTAATCCTTCCTGTCAAAATTCAATATCTGCAGAAAGCTGGCAGATGTGATGCCAGGAAGAGCTTTTGCGTTATCTTCTCGTACACGGATTCGACAACCTTGCCTGGGATCCTGCCACTGTCTGACTACAAAGCAGGGTCCTATATTGACACAAGAGGGCCCCAATTCGCTGGTAATGTGTGTTAATATTTCTTATCTGTCTCGCGCTCCATGTGTGAGAGCAAGTGTTGCTATCCCGATGAATCCTTAGCAGGCAGTTTGACTGAAATTATTGGAAATGCAGGCAGGACTGTGAGGTGGCGAAAACGCCAAAAAGACACAATCTTTTCACATTTTAAAGTCAAACCAAGCAAAGTATTTTTGTTGGAAACACCGCCCTGACTGATTTAAATGAGTGGTATTAAACTATGGAAAGAGAAACTCACGCCGTGATTGGTCAGCGTCCCAGCATCCCCAGTGTATTAACAGGTTAGAAAACTATGACCTCGGTCACTGAGCCTAAAGCTGCTTGGAAACATTGGAATAGAACTATCGTGTTTCAATTAAACATTTTAGAGACAATATATATATTATAAGAACCATCCTCCATTGCTCTATCAATACCATTGTTATTAATTAGATTGATAAAGACTTGCACTGTGAACCCACTAGTCTGGTAAGGCTATTGAAATGCTGTTTTCTCTGCTTGACAAGAAAGGCCCCAAGCAAGCATTAAATGATATGAACTCAATGAAGTTCAATGGCAATGGATAGCAGCGTGTGGGAGATACCGTGCTCGGTTGCTTCCAGAAGATTCGGATTCCCTCATCTGTGAAGGGTGGAAGACTTACTCCTACTTCCTGCACAGCAGCCTTTCAGCTGATTGAATGCACGTCACAGAGTAGAAATAAAGAGTGGACTACGGCAGATCATCAAAGCGAGCAGGAAGACCAGACAAAGAACACCAGCATCAGACAAATGACTGTTTCTGCAGCGTTTGTCCACAGTCCCCATCAGAACATTCCGATGCTTATCAGAAGAGTTCAATTTTCATGCACATATATGCTTGTATTCATTGGTTTAATGAAAGTTCAGTAACAGAAAGAAATCTGCGGTTTGGTGAAAAGTGGCAAAAATCAAAATACTGATGACTCTTGGTTTTGCTCACTAGTGGTTAATAATTGTATAACTTAGAGGCCAAGGAGCAGTAGAGTCTCGGCTGCGGGGTCAGGAAAGTCAACTTGCCCCCAGAAAAGGCACATAGTTAAGGGAAAAGGGCATTTTGGGCCCTTGCATTGAAGACAGTGGCCCTCACTGTGACGCGGTTACGTTTACTGCTTGCATTGCTAGCATCCACAGAGGAGGCGGGCCTTGCAGGCACACATGATTTGCCTCAGTATTTTCTTTGGGCACTAGCAGCATGAACATGTGTTTTACAGTGGTCATGATTGCATGTATTGCTGGTCACCAGCATCATGAAAATGTGATTTACTCGGGCAATGCTGGTATATAATGTTGAAAAAGGCTTCATAATTTGCTTTCGGCACAAGTAGCATGAAAGGGGGCAGGCAGCCTGGCCATGATCTGCTCTGCGTATAATGCACAGGTGGCATATTTCGTTGGGTTCAGGTTCAAATAGCTCAAAAGTGCTCACCTGAAAATAGTGCAAAACCAGTGTGTCTCAAAAGAGCTAACATTAAACAGCAATGAGTATGTCCACACTGGACACTCCTGGGATCCACTTTCCCGCATTGTCTCGATCAAACATTGCATGTTACACGGAGGAGACCCATTAGATTTCCTCTATTCAATCACCGCTCCATCTCCATGAAGGCAGCAAGAGGAAGTGTGTGTGGCTCAGCACCACAATTAAAGTGACAGCCCAGGGCATGTGCACCCATGTGCAGACCTAGACCTGTGATCTTTATGACAAAGCATCCCTGAAGTGAAGCTGAACTCTTTAGGTAAAAATATAATTGGGGTGATCTATATCATAGTTATTGAGGAGGGCAACAAAGCGCTGTGGCATTATGAGGGTGGCACCAATGTAAATCCACTGTTTGTAGATGCACTTTTATGCTATAACAGGATGCGTTGAGAGGCCTTCTGATCTGCTTTCGGCACAACTAGGATGAAAATGTGTTTTACAGTGGCAATGCTGGTATATATTGTTGAGACCAACCTCATTACTTTGTTTCAGCCCAAAGAGATAGCTGGTTTGATCGCACTCATTCATTGAACACACATTGGGAGAACAAGATCCCACTGATCCCCAAACAAATTGGGACTTTTTCCATAATTTGACACTCTCCATCTCCCCCCACTCCTGTCTTTCGGTTACACCCCTGCTCAGGAGGTTTAACTACCTCTCAAGCTATTGTCTTGTGGTGTTGCAGACCACCAGAACACCAGGGTCTGACAGTAGCATACAATGGAGGCATCACTGACAAGCACCCTCACAGTTTGCCAACACATTCCATCAATTAAAGAGTGTTGGAACTTGATATTGGTAAAAAAAGAAAAAAAGGAAATGAACCCCTAAATCATTAGTTCAAAATAGAAAACAAACATAATAGCAGACATGCAATATACTGAACGGAAGAGAAGAATGTACTAAATAATTCACTTGCAGTTTTAACCACATACTTGTTTTTAACTTGTACGTTCATAAAAGAGTATGCAAGGACATTTTAAAATGCAATAACATATTTCCTATGAATTGTTAATGTTTTAATGAATGCATTTATTCTGTATTTTATTATTGTATTTTTCAGAAAGTAAAATGAGATTATTCTTCTGAGATATGGAATGATTATTAAACCATCTGTATTACAGTAGTGAAGCCGAACGCAGGGCCTGTGTTGGCTTCGACCATTCTTTAACTCATCTCAGTTTGTTCAATGTGCCCTCCTGCCAAGTCAGCTTTCACTTTTTAAAATAATACATTTTCTGAAAAAGGAAGGTGTTGTATGTTGATCTCCTGGGTGCATGGAGTGCATGAGGTCACTGAGAGTGGGACGAATAAGCTTCCAGGGAACCAGTGGTCCAGGGATGAATATCGGTTTCTAAACCATCAATCAGCCCCACACCTCTAGTAGACCAGAATGGATCAGAACTTATTGAAAAGAAAAGCAAATTATAAATCTCCTTGTCCAATTTTGGTAACGCGGACAGAACGGCAGGCTTATCTCCGCAAGGTCGTGTATATTTGGTTAGTTGCAACTCAGCGACAATACAAGTATTACCCAATGATAAAAGGGACTGTCCAGTCAAGGTTGTATAAAAAATCTTCTTTATTATTATCACAACAGACAGTTCTAGCGCACTACAAAATACAAGGCATCCTATAAAGGAATGCAGAGGACAGACAGTTTCAAAGAAGGAAAAGGGATGCACTCTCGATACTGACAGGAGTGTAGTCAGTAAAGTAATTAATTGCAATAATTCAAGGATACTTGGTTTAAACAAAAAGAGGAGCAATGGTTTGTGAAATGTCCCTGGGGAACAGAACCACAATGTACCTTGTGCTTGTATAAGTTCTTGGTGCTCGACAGAGTAGAGTCAGTTTAAGGGCGCATTGCAGCTTCTGTGACAGAGTTCAAGACAGGAGACAGCTGCTGGTGTCAGGCGGCAGGCAGTTCAGCGAGCGGGGGGGGGGCATGGTGAGCTTTCGAATGCCGATCAGGCAATACTTCGAAATGGCGATGCAGATGAGGCAAAGATGTTTGCCTGGACCTTTAGAAAAGGGGACCATCCAACACGCCCACTGCGTGTCACAATGTTCTTGTTGAGAGGAAATGCTCCAACGAGCGAGAGCCCTGGACGGAGTTGTGGCCCTTGGAATGGAAAGACATTGAAGCCGGCCCAAGCTACGCTGCATCATGGATTGGTGCTGTCCCGTGTGAACCGTACAGCGTTCGCAGGAGAAAGTTCTGGCATGGGTATTCACTTCTGTGAATGTCTGAGTACGTAGAGGTCGGATGGCTGTGTAATGCTGCTCTTCGTGCAAAAAAGCAATCAGGACAGTATTGTCATGCCTTTGGTTGCTCCCTTATGGTCGTAAGAGAGCTGAGTGGAATGAAACTGGTGGTAATGAACTAGTAATGGCAACCGAGTGTTCGGCTTATGTAAAAAGCATTGCAGGGGGGCATCGTACACCTATGGTCGCTATAACGCTATTGAGGATTTACAGGACCGAGCTGCAGAGTGCAGCATGGACTTCCAGAACACACATTTTATTTGACATGTTTTGTCTAAATGTAGCACTAACGCATGCTTAGATTTCAGGGAGAAGTTTGGGGATGCATTCGGTGTGAATGCTGCGGTATGGTGTGAATGGCAAATGCATAGCATGTTAGCTTCTTACACCTTTGAGGATTTGCCGGCTAGTGCTGCTGCAGCACTAGACTATAAAGATTATGATTTTGAGCTAGCATATTGAAAAGGGTTTTATTCTAAATGAGGAAATGTAGGTCTTAGAAAGGCCCTGCACTACAAGGTATTACATAATCACACCTGCGATATATTCGTTGATTGTGAGCAATGCTGCTAATGCTGAATGACTTCTCATTTTGCTAGTGTTGCAGTGTGGACTCATAGGGATGTTAAACTTGCAGTGGTAAATGTGACAGAGTGATTTTGCAAGACTCTCATAGGGTATGACTTTTAGGTTTTAGGATTGTGGCAGATTGCACGTTTTGAGTATCTGCCGGTGAAATATGCAACACGCAGCACTTTGCAGGTGCCTGTTGTAATGGTGCAGTGCCATCAGCTTGCTTATCTGTCATTGTCACATCTAGACAGAACTGTGCATATTAGCTTGCTTCACATCCAGGCGCAACTGTGAAGATTAGCTTGCTTCACATCCAGACAGAACTGTGCATATTAGCTTGCGTTGCATCGAGCCAGAATTGTGAATATTAGCTGGCGTCAAATCTGAACAGAACTGTGAATGTTAGCTTGTGTCACATCTGTACAGAACTGTAAATATTAGCTAGCTTCACATCCAGATGCAACTATGAAGATTAGCTTGTGTCACATCCAAACAGAATAGTGAATATTACCTTGCTTCACATCCAGACGCAATTGTGAAGATTAGCTTGCATCACATCCAAACAGAATTATGAATGTTAGCTTGCTTCACATTGAGACGCAACTGTGAATATTAGCTTGTGTCGCATCAAGACAGAATTGTGAATATTAGCTTGCGTCAAATATGGACAGAACTGTGAATATTAGCTTGCGTCACATCTGGACAGAACTGTGAATACTAGCTTGCTTCACATCCAGACGCAACTATGAAGATTAGCTTTCGTCACATCCAAATAGAATTGTGAATACTAGCTTGCTTCACATCCAGATGCAACTATGAAGATTAGCTTGCTTCACATCCAAACAGAATTGTGAATATTAGCTTGTGTCACATCTAGATAGAATTGTGAATATTAGCTTGTGTCAAATCTGGACAGAACTGTGAATATTAGCTTGCGTCACATCTGGACAGAAATGTAGGTGATATTCAGGAGCCGCATTTAGCTAGAATTTGGAGATTAGCAGGCACCAGCCCAAGAAAGAATTGAGAAGGTTAGCCTGTGTCACATCTAGATAGTGATGCCTCTAACAACCACACCTCTAAACCACACCAAACCGCACGCACTTCACACCACTACATCAACAAAACAATTCACAAATAGCCTCACACAACAGAACATGACGGCTACCTAACAAAAGCATAACTTAGCTCAGCGAACATGTTAACCAAACTGAAGCTGCCAACAGCACATCAAAGCTCTCTTGCTCTTTCTCCCACTCGGTCCCACTAATGCACCCTACCCCCTTAACTATTCAGATCTGCCAGAGCGCCAGGGGACCACTCTGGTGGTGATAGTGTGAGGTACAAATATCCTTTAACATAACATAACATAACATTGAACTATACAGCAGACAGCGCATTGCGAATGCCTGTGGTAATGGCAGTGTGTCTTCTCCCTACGCGTAGATGGTGAAGAGTTGAACATATCTTTTTCTTAAGAGTTGAGTAGTGAAATAGTGTGGGTTGGGACGCCTCCTGCACTTGAGTAGTAGTGATCTGATGTGAAATTTTCAACACTTTTGGTGATGTGTTCGGTTGTCTTTGGTGTTCAATGAATAGTGGAAATTGTGGTTGTGTTGCTTCATTGTCATGTAGTGTAAATGTTTGGTGTTGTGTCATTGCATTCATTGCAGGTAGTTGGGGCATGGTGATTTACAACATGTGTATAGCCCGATGTAGAGGAACACCTTTTTGGTTTAAGTTGGTCCGTACATTGTTTGTGTGTTTTGGACGTTGGGTGTCCTGTAGTGATGAGGGGGCTCAGTTAGGTTTGGGTAAATTGACATTTTGGTCAGCAGTGGTCTATATGGTTTTAGGAATGCTGTTATGCTGGCTGTGGACTTAATTAGTAATTGGGTAGGAGCCCTGTCCAGTTTGAACAATTTTTGTTGTGTTTCTTCAACCACTTTGCCTCTCAGTGACATTGGCCCATTTTTGCGAGTAACTCTGATGATTGGTTCATCAGCAGTTCTGGTTGGTGTTGATTAGGTCCTTCTCCCTCGGAGGCATCACGTTAAAAGTCTTGTCCTACGATATGGTCTCTGGATTTCGGTTGGTTTGGCAGCATTTACATAAGGTGTGCCCACGCCAAGAATACCTGAATGTGGGGTTGTTGTTGTCTTTCTATTTTGAGTCTGACTGAGTAGGAGACCGAGCTGCCTGGCCAGTGGTTTGGGGTGGGGTTATGTGGTTTGATTTACTCTGCCGAGAGTATGCAGGTACCATTTTTACGCAAGGTGTTCCCTCTCACCCTTACGGTTGTGCGTGTCTCAGTTCTCTCCCTCATCATATCTTTCTGGTATATTTGTTCTCTTGGTTGCGTGGAGTGGATGAGGTCACTGAGAGAATGCTTTAAAGTATCTGGCATGTTTGTGTGTGAAGGAGGTTCCATCCCAGGCAGTTATAGATGAAAGCCTGGGTGGTGGGAGCTAGTGGGTTCCTCTCGGGTCTGTGTCCCGTTCCTAAGATTATACACAATGAAACTTGATAAAGGAACTAAAGAAGAACTTACCAGATGTCTCCGGAAGCCTCATTATAACAGAAGGCTTCTCATTTATATATGAGTCACTTGTTTGAAAGTGTGTGTGTTTGTTTGTTTGTTTGTTTGTTTGTTTATTTGTTAAAGGTTTATTATGGCCACATTGCCCCCAAACCTTACAAAAATAAGAAAGAAAAACATACAATTCACCCTTACTATACTATACACACACAAAAAAGTGAATATATAAAATATATTCATTGTTAAACTAGACATAAAATAAAATCATACTGTTACCATGCATTCATTTTCTTACAGATAATTGCAAGATTTAATACCTCATAAGTGTAAAAACACTAACAGATAACCCATAATAATCATATAATTAAAAATGAATCTACAATATAATCAGGCTAATATTCAAAACACTTCACGATATGTCTGCCTTTTAAGCCCTCCACTGCCGAAATAGCTGCAACAACACATATTCTGCTCAGTTTATCATTAGTTTTGCAAAATCCTTAATTCGAGAATTGTGTGGGGGTAGATCAGCAACAAGGGAAGGTCAGATTCAGAATTATTCTAACTATTCTGGCACTTTGGGCAATAAGGAGATCTGTCCTTTCTCCAGTGAACTGTATATGCCCCGAAAGGTAATAAGCAGAGACAGAATTTGAGCAGTAACAGTTTTTCTTTTAGCAGCCGACCCAGTCCAGGACCATTGTGCATCGTGGGTGGTCTTCTGCATTAATATGGCTGCATAGCAGCAGTATCTTTGAGGTACATTTTAACACACTGTCATTGCGGTCCAGTTTGGTGTAACCTGCGTTAATGCTGCAGGCAAATCACTTACTCAGATTTGCCGAACTATACATAGGGGCTCCATCTCCTATCTTAAACACACTTTTTTTAACATGAGCAAACCAAATTCACCCTGCCCTGCTAGGAGTACTAATGATGTCAGACACGGCTTCTTTGTACGGGAGGAGCTCTGGCACGGGCCATAGTCTAATCCAGAGTAAAAGGGATTTTAAAACATTCACATAATAAATACCTGTGAAATCCTGTTCTAATTTCATAGGTAATACTAGGGTGCCCCCTGGAAATAACAGGCTGCCGCCGAACGAATCAGGTAAGTGGGTTCGGGGGTGGGAGGGGATCAGAAACTCGAGGGGATAATATGGGAGGGTGGGGGGAAGATGGCAGGGTGGAGAAGCAGCCATCAGGTTGCTTGGAACACGGGCTGAGATCGTGGGATTGAGCCCACAATGGGAGCAACTTGACTGGTTGGCTCCCTCAGTGGGTGCTAATAAACAGCATCGAAAGCCATCCTGAAATCCACAAATAGTAGAAATACTGCACACTTCTTCAAATAAACAATGTTTTTAAGTAACAGGGTTAATCTCAAAACATGTTCATCCATCCTTATTTTCTTTTTGAAGTCAGCATGGAGATCGGACAGAATTTGATGATCAACGTCCCATTCCTCCAATCTCTCTATTCTTATTTTGGCGTAGACCTTTTCTAGAGCTTCGACTAAGGGAAGGGTCTAAAACCTTCGGCTCTCTGGATGTTTTGGACTCCAACTCCCATGGTCCCCTGCCATTGACTATATATCAGCTAATGCGGATGTGAGTTGGAGTCCAAAACATCTGGAGAACCAAAGGTTGCAGACCCCTGTACTAGAAGTATGGGTCAGTAATTGTCTTATAAATTAATACAAACATCATACTTTTATATTCAGCTGCAAAATTGCTTTTTAAACAATGACTAAAATGCATTATCATTACACGTGTTCATTCAGTACTTCATTTCCCATGGGATCCCAACTCACAATTAGGTGGCATTTTAAAAAACAGGAGATATACGAAAAGTCAAATATTTCTAGAATGACCCCCATTTTCACACTGAGGCCCATGAGGTTAGTTAACAATCTGAGAACCAAAGTAGACCAAGCTTGAATTTGTTTCAGCGAAAGACAGACTATCCCTCGTTTCTTTACAAAAGCCTTTCTGCTCTGTGCGTGATGGTGGCCATCACTTTGTGGGTCATCTACATATCTGCTGGCCTGTGCGGGCCCATGTCGGGAAAGCTCACAGACATAAAAACGAACAAATGAGGATAAAAATGTTTTGACCCAGTGCTGATGAATTTCCATACCAAACCTACTCATGGATTGGAAAGGTACACACATGTGGGAAAGTAGGTCAAACAGCAAAAAAAGAGAGAGGCCAAAAGGAGCAGTGAAGGAAATGGAAGGGGCAAGTGTTAGGAGTAAAGTCTGGGGGCAGAACACCTAATAAGAAAAAACAGGAAGAAAATGTTGAAAAAAATCAAAGCGTTGATCTAGTTTCAGCAAGTCGCGAAAGCTGCTAGGTCTCAAAAAAGACATACAACCGGAGGAACACTATCTACAAGAACCAGCTTGCGGCTCTTTCCACAAAGGACTTTTCTGGCAAGAAAAAACAGTGTGATGTGCTGCCTGTATAGATAACTAGGGTGAACCGCTTCCGAGAGACTCCTTCATGTTCCCTTGCCTCTCTGCTTTCGTCCCTGATTTTGTTCGTCCACCAATCATTACTTTATTTAAACTCGGGCAGCCTTCAAAAGTTGCAAACACTTTCATTCCATTTCTTTAAAAACAAGCACAGTTGAGTTTGAGCCTCCACTCTGCTCCACGCAGCCACATGAAAACCATGGCCTGGTTGACTCTTCAGAGAAGTCGGTGGACAGTAGGAACGATTTCCGAAATGAACCCATTTTACCTTCTTGAACTCTAGTTAGCTAGCACCAGCCAGACTCCACCACAGCCACACCTTTTAGGCGAATCCCCATCGTTAAGCCACAGCACCAACCAACCCTACTGGAGGTGGAATCCAAAAGTCAATTTGTTCCATTTACGGCGCTGGTTCCAATAAATAATAAATATAAACACACTATGAACGGGAGCACAAGCGAACCCCGGGAAACCCTTCAAAATGTATTTCCAGCTAAGAAAAGGATATTACCCATTGCCAGAATTAGCCCAAACCAGGGATATCATGATTTCTTAAATGCTGGCAGATGCTAGGGCATCTCCTACTTCATGGACCTAAAGTGGCAGATGGTTGCTAATGAATGTTTCTAGCACTGTTCCTGCGTGTTTTAGAGTCTCTGAATCTTGGTGCCAGAGGAGGAGACTTTTGCATTGCAAACAGTTTACACTATAGACTAGGTGTCACACACTTTGGGGTCTTGCGGCCTGACACCAGGATTTCTAAAGCCAGATCAGATACACGTTGTTAGAGGGGTACAGATGTGGCACCGAGGGAAGCAACATTGTTGCCAGAAGCAATAACAGGGTTCATGCCAAGATTGTTCTGATCATTATATTTTGGGACAAGGAATAATGCTTTTGTCTCCTTTTTTAGAATACGGTTGTCTAAGGTATTAACAAGAAATGATTCTAGCAAGAGGCGAGATGAGTTTGGCAAATGTGCTGTGTAGGTGTACATGTGTAGGGTGTGGGTGTGTGTGTGTGTATAGGTAACAGGAATTAATCTTGTCAAGACTGGTTTAATATGTCATCCTACTGAGTGCGTCTCTTTGAATTCGGTAATTGTAACCCCTATAATTTCATAAGCAAGGGCTACTTCAGTTACTAAAATGGTCCATTGCAGAACATGTGTATGGTCTAATGTCTGTTAAATGACACTTTTCAGACTCTGACTTAATCCTGTAAGTTTCACACTAACCATTTTGTTTGCTATCTGTTAAAGACTGGTTGCTGTGTTTCCATTTTTGGTATCTTTTATCATCCACATTCTGTAAAATCGCTTTGTACTTTTCAATGTCCAAAAATGTTCCACTCCTACAATGGTTGTATTGCCCGGGCACATCTCGAGCCCACAATGCATGCACATTTTACGTACTGTACTCATTTTACTATTCGCCCAAACCTGTCTTGGAACACGCTCTGGTTAATACCAGGCACATTAGAACAGGCCCATCCTCTCTACATCATGCATTCTATGGTCCCCTAACAGGACTGACTTGCACCCATGTTATCACGAAATACTCCCGTGCAACCCCCGGCTTCACTGTGCCTTCCTTTTGTCTGTGGCCCTATCCCCCTTGCTCTTATCTTTTCCCTGCTCCTTTTTCTTCTGCAGACTAAGGTCTTGATACCCCTCGTGGGGGAACAATAAACCAACTCTCGGACAAGCCTAGGCACAATGAGACTGCTAAAGTGATGGTTTGGCACAGTATCAAAAACTATTAACATAAAATACCAAAACCCCATGCATTTATGGTATCAGGTAATATCACTATATATATGGTTGTGTGGTAAGGCCATAGACGATATTATTAGTGGGGATAATTTATGAGGTAAATGGGACCGGCGGTTGTCGAGGTTTCCCCAGCTCAACTTTAAAAAGATATGGAGGTTGTGGGGGTGTCCCCGCAGGTTCCATGGGTCAATATTGCTGAAAAATATGGCGATATTCTTGTATGGTGATATTTTTGCGGGGATATTAACACATGGAACCATATTTATTGAGGCTGAATCTATGTGCTATTCACTGACCTAAGCCAGAAAATGCCTCTTCGACAACCTCAGCTTTTATCCTCTGCTACGAAAGCATGATACAGGTGTTTTTGGAACCCCTTGTAGGGCTTTACTTTAGGGGTTTATACACTGTGCCTCAAAGGGGCGGGGGCAACTATGCGTCTCTTTAAATCAGAGTCTGTACAAGTAGCAGCAGTAGGAGGGAAGGTCGTCTATGTGTACTGGTCTTGCCAACATACCAGGAGAAGTTCTTCAAAAGTGCATCCTCCTATGAACTAATAAGAGTGCGGAGCTGCAAGAGTGGGACGCATTATGAGGACATATTGAGCGCTCATACAGAAGGAAGCACCAGTTTGTGGAATGTCACAATGTAAGCATCCGACAGCACAGGACAGTGTTCTGCTTGGTGCTGCTGGTATATAGACCGCAGCATGCAGGAGTTCATCAACCAGGTCTGTTCTACAGGGAGACCGTGAGTATAATTCTAGCCGGCATCAAAAACCGGTGTTTTAGTGTAACTGGTGGCATGTGCTGCTTACTAATCCCTGTGACGTACAGTGGCAGGAGAGCACGCACACCCATTGCATGTTTAAACATATGATGCCCCACATCACACCGTACCCTCAGCACAAGAATGTTTCTCTCTGCAATGCAGTTAAGGACAGCCGGTGTACCTTAGGTGCTTCAATTTTGCTTGACAATATTGTTATAAAATATAACATTACCACAGCAATTTCTCTTCATTTCCATACTTCATGAGAACAATAACATGCCCCTAGCACAGCCCCACCACCTTAAGGCCACAGGACGGACTTCACGGAGGCTTCACTGCCAATGAGAGCCAATCCTGAGATGCCAGGGGAAAAGAAACCAGTTACATTGCCACTGATGTGCTGTCCTGTGTGAACCACCTCAAGAACCCAGAACTGCTTGAGCAACCCGGAGCCTACAACCCCCTCTCTGTGCAAGGACCTTTCTTGCAGTTCACCCCTATCCTAAACAAAGAAGATTAAGCAGAAACAAGATATATGTGTCTTGGAACTCTTGTACTGGGAGGATAGCTTAGGGGCAACGTGCTCGCCTTAGAAGCAAGATGACACGGAGCAACACAGGTTCGATCCCCGGGTCCGTGCTTGGAAACCTCTGGATATTGCACGTGTTATAAATAACCTATCATATCATATATGACTGTGCTCTGTCAAGGAATATTAGACACACCCTATGCAATCAATGCATCCTGTGTATTGATTACACAATATTCATTTACAGAGCACCATCATATTTTTGTGTTTTGTCCATTTAGTTATTGTTGTGTTTGTTGGCATGTTGGCCTATTGTGCAGATCTATTCTACTTATCAATTTATTATGTTTATAAATAAACAAATTACTTAGCACTGGTAATGTTCTTTCGACTGGATGTTCCTCCCACAAATTACTCATCTTTGATTCTCAAGTCTGCTTGAAGCTTGCTTTGGATTTTCTTTTTCATAGAATCAGATGCCATGCGGCGTCGAGTCGTGGCCCTCGACGACCCCAGTCCTGTCCTTGGCCGTGACATTGACGCTAGTATTAGTAGCACGCGCAGCGACTGTTGCTTCAATTCAAGTTTTTCCTCTGCATGCTTCGCCGATGTTACTGACATTTCCAGTATAGAAAGAGAGAAAGGTATAACAACACAGAAATTCTTGGCACGTAAGAGGGGAAGGATGGGATGGGCGATGTGGAATATGTGGGGGGAACATCAAGTTGAAAGAACATTACCAGGGGTAAGAAATGTGTTCTTCGAATGGATTGTGTCCTCCCACTTATTCCTCGTTTTTGATACACTCCCAAAGCAGTCAACATAAGGAGGTGAGTGCTGAGAATTTCGTTTATTTATTAATGCTGTGAAGAACAGCTTCACCAAATTTGACCTCCTGACCTGAAAAAAAGTCTAGGCAATAATGTTTACTGAAGTTGTGTAAAGATGACCAAGTAGCCGCTTTGCAGATATCCTGCACGGGTACCCCTCTTTCAAGAGCCGAAGAAGTAACAACTCCTCGGGTAGAAACTGCCCTCAATCCTTCAGGAAAGTCCTTGCTGGCTAACGAATAGCATTCTGAAATGCATAATATTATCCATCTTGAAATAATCTATTTTGTGACAGCCACCCTTATTCTGTGGCCTGAGTAGCCTATAAAAAGTTGGTCACCCTGCCTGATTTTTGCCATTTTTGAAATGTAAAAACCTGAAGCCCTTCTTGGGTCTAAACGGTGCAATCCCTCCTCCTCCTTAGAGGGGTGAGGTGGTGGATAGAAGGTAGGTGATACTATCCTCTGTGTTAGATGGAATTCATAAAGCACCTTTGGTAAAAATGATGGACATACTCTCAGCACCACCCTCTCGTTGAAGAAGATTGTGAAAGGTGTCTTGGCAGAAAGAGCCTGATGCTCACTCCCTCTGCGGGCCAATGTAATTGTGGTCAAGAAGACCATTTTAAGAGTCAGCATTCTGAGAGGGCAAGAATTTAGAGTTTCGAAGGACGTCCCCATCAGATGTCTTAACACCAGATTTAAATCCCAAACCAGTACAATAAATGGGACCGGGGGAAAAAGATTTGTCAATCCCTTCAAAAATTGGATAACAATGGGATCTTTAAATAGGAGCCTTCATCCGGTGTGCCTTTGAAAATAGAAATCGCTGCCAGGTATCCTTTTACCATGGAGACTTGGAGTCCAAGTTGGCTAAATGAAGCAAAAAAAGACAATAAAGCAGAAGTGTTACAGGTGAAATGATCCAAATTATTTTCCCTACACCAACTGCAAAATGTGTTCCAATGGCAGAGGTACAGGGATTTTGTTGCTGTTCTTCTGGCCGAGAGCAACACCTCCATCACGTCTTCCGGAAGGTCCCAATCTTTGTACCTTACCCTTTCAGAAACCAGTTGTGAAGATTCAGAGTACTGATTTCTGGATGAAGAAGGAGACCCCCCTCTTGTGAGAGCAAGTCCTCTATTTGAGGAAGATGAAATGGAGGACAGATGGCCATCTCTAGAAGGTCTGGGTACCATGTTCTTCTGGCCCATTCTGGAGCAATGAGGATCATGGATTTCCTGAACTTCAGCAACCTCCTGAGGACATAAGGAATGACGGGGAATGGCAGAAAGATATACAGAAGTGGACATTTCCAGTCCACCACAAACGCATCCCCTAGAGCTCCTCTTTGAGGAAGGCCCCTGGAGCAGAACGGTTTGCACTTTTTGTTGACACTGGTTGTGAACAGATCCACTTGAAGGGTTCCCCAAATGGTGAAGATCTCCAGAAGGAGTTTCTGAGCCAACTCCCATTCGTGGGATATCTTGCTCTGCCTGCTTAGAGCGTATGCCACTGTGTTCTCTTCTCTGGCTAAATGAACTGCGAGTAGAGTGACTCCTTCTCTTACTGCCCAGAACCAGAGCTATATTGCCACTCTGCACAAAGTTACCAACCCTACACCCCTGCTCTTGTTGAGGTAATGCATGGCCACTGTGTTGTCTGTCATTATCAGGACATTTCCCCCCGTACCAGGGGCAGGAAGGCAAGCACCGCTAGTCTAATTGCCCAGAGCCCTAATAGGTTGGTGTGAAGTTTGGACTCCGATGGAGACCAGTGACTGCTAATTGAAAGGTCCTTCATGTGCGCTACATATCCTGAAGGGGGGCATCTGTCACAATTGTAATCTCTGGCCATGGTTGCCAAAAAGGTTCTCCTCTCATTATATTCTTTCATCAGGCCCACCACAGAAGATCCTGGCGTTGCACCTTTGACCTTTTACGGGAGGAGGATGATGAGCGCTTTTGATGTTTAGCGTGCTTTTTCATCGGGGAGGCATCACTCAAGGCATCCGAAGACCTCCTTTTAGGAGTCATAACAGAAGGGGACTTTGAAGGGGGCCTACCTGCCATGAGTTTCCCCTTCCACTCTTGCAAGGCCTTCACAATCATTGATTGGTAGGAACCGGAATCATACCCTCTGTGGTCCGCCCCCAGGCACCACAAACAGACTTGATGAAGGTCTGTTATGGTAATTTTGCCCCACAATCAGAACACCGCTTGAACCCCATCTTGGGTGTTGACATCATTCTCGATTTCTTGAAGAAACGCAGTTAAATTTCGCAAAGGCGCAAAACCACCTGAAGCTCGCTAGCATGCGGAAAAATGGAACTGAGGCAATGGTCACTATGTGTGCTACTTATACCAGCGTCAACATCACGGCGGAAGACAGGACGGGGGCCGCCGAGTGCCGGGACTCAATGCCACCTGATTGTATAAAAAAACATTCCGAAGCAAGCTGCAAGCAGACTTGAGTATCAAAGATGAGGAATACGCAGGAGGACACAATCCATTTGAAATATATTTTTGCTTTTGTTCCTCAGAATCTTTCAAATGTGCTTCCATATGTCTTGAGTTATGACATTTCATGTTGTTGCTATGGTATTCAGTTTTTATTTTTACACAACGCGTGGTGTTGTTTTCAATAGTCAACATCTTTTTTTAATGATTTGGCCCTGGTTTGGTAATTTCCCGTTTGGCCATACATTTCAGCTCCAATTCTCATGTAAACCTGGAAATCCATTTGGTCTCCCCTTCAAAAGGACCCCATAATTAATAGATGCATTCCAAAAAAGGCACATTACAACTTTCTTGTTACAGGTCATAAGGTAAAAAGGGGCTTTCTATAGGTTGCGCGTCATGGAAGGTGTGGATAACATGCCCCGTTAAACTACTGCATAGTGTAAATGTGCACGTCAGTTGTAATGGCCTAACTCACCAACAAGTCGGACCGAATGTAGTAGTATTTGCAGGCCATTAGCTCTTGGATGTCTTCCTGTTTTCTTTGTCTTCATTCAAAAAACTGAAATGTTATTCTTTCTTACTTGCCCATCTAGTCAGTATCCTCCTTTCATTTATTTTCCTCCTTTTCAACTTTCTGTTCAGCAACAAACTCACAACTTCAGACTTATTTTTGATTCTTCATTTTCTTTACAGACCTGGATTGCTTCTTTGGTTCAATCTTCTAATTTTTGCCTTTTTATCATTAAGAAAATCTGTAATTTGTCAATCTTTTCATCTTCTAGAATTCTGTTTCAAACTATGTTTATCACACCTTAGTTAGAGCAATTCTACATGTGGGTCTTCCAAATATGCCCTTTTTTCCTTTTCGTTCTGTCTTGAGCTCTGCTGTGAGAATTTTGTTTGGTTTTCATTTTTTGTAGTATCTCACCTTAGTTTGCTGTAATTGTAATAGGTTATTTATAATGCGCTTAATACTCAGAGGTGTCTAAGCGCGGATCCGAGGATCAAACCTGCGTGCTGCATGTCGTCTTGCTTCCAAGGCGAGTACGTTGCCCCTGAGCTATCCTCCCAAAACTCTGTTGGCCTTCACAGTAAACTAAGATTTGAGTGACACTTTTTTATTTGGTTTTTAAATATCTTCAAGCCTTGCCTCCCAGTTACCTCTGGGCCCTGGTTTCTTTGAATCACCCACATTGGGCTCTTTGCTCTGTTTCTCATTCTTTCTGTCCCGTATCCTCCTTGTGCGTCTTCTCGTTCCATTTGTTTAAACTTTAAGCACCTAAACTGAAGAACTTTCTTCCCTTGCATATTTGTTCTTGTTCAAATGTAATTCAGTTTAGGGAACAGCTCATACCTTACCTCCTGGAACAGGTTTTTCCTCGTGCTGCTGATCCTTGAGATGGTTTTTCCTTCCTTCCATCATACAAGATATTCCATGGTTCCTGTTTTTGTCATTTGACTGTGTTTTTTACTGTTTAAATACTTGTATAGTGCTTTGGATGTGAGCGCTATGTAAATAGCTTATAAGTAAAATAAACGGTATCAGGTAGTAATGTCCCCATACATAATGTCCCCATACATAATGTCGCAGGGAAAAGCCATTGGCGACATTATATATGGTGCCATTATTTATGGGGACGGGTTGCAGGGATGTCCCCTGCTCCCATTTAAAAAAAAAAAACAATCAGGGGTTGCGGTGGTGTCCCCCGCATGTTTAATGTAATAGTGGCTGTGCAAAAAACGGTGAATTTTTGGTAAGGAGGCATTTTTGCAGGGACATTATTACATTGAACCAAATAAATACAATATTGTGCAAGGGATACAGAAAGGTTCACTACTGAATAGGTGATTCACATTTGACCTTGGCATAAAGGGAGAAAGACATCACACCATGTCTCTGCTCTCTTGCTTCTGTGAAAACACTGGTGTCCCTAACAAAACAAGCAGTAGAAAAGTCAATAGGTCTGAGGCATTTCTTTGTCCTGTGATCCAGGGCATTCTTTAGAAGAACAACAACTAAACAATACAACAACAATGGAAAACCGCACAAACAGGAATGTAGCAGACAGCATGGAAACAAAACAAAACAAAACGTGCTTTTGAAAGCATTGTTCAAAAATCTCTCCTCCTGAACGTATACAGCTCTACTCACTCCAACAAAATGGCCACCGCTTTCACACGGCTTTCGTCAGGATGCATCCATTTTGCATCGCCGAGCAGTTAACTGGCACCAACCTGCCTCTGCAATATGTGTCTTTGAGAGCTCTGCAGAGATAAGCTCTCTCTAGCCAGATCAAAACAATTGACAGAGTTCAGAGACCACTGGCGGCCTTGGTTGTGTGTTAGAATGTTGTGTATAGAATAACTGCTTTACTCAAATGGTATCAAGACTTAGGTCCTGTTTCTAAGTATGTCAACGATCAAGATCTTGGCATCCTTTTTGCATGCACTCTTGGGACAACCTCCTGAACAAGTAGAACGGATCTATGTGATCACTGCGACGGCCGAAAATGCCGACTTTTTCTTTTTTTAACCCTTTAAACAACATATATATGCGGGGGAGACCCCCTGCACCTCCCTCCATATTAATTGCATACCCTAAATCCCCCCACATATATATATGGTGTAAGGGAGGGGTTAAAAAGAAGAAAAAAAGTCGGCATTTTCGACCGTCGCAGTTCCCAGGTCGACTTTTTTGTACGATTCCAGTAGAACCTGTGTGATTTGGGAATCACATTCGATCGAAACTTGTCATCCGCTACCCAAGTCAAGGATGCTTGTTTTAATCCTCACTGACTCTTGTATCAACTTCCATTGCTATAAAAGGACACTTGAGCATGTTCTGTATCGCCTTCTGTCATGCTGTCTGCTCTTTCTGGCCGTTTTATTACTCTTCAATATAAACTGGAATTGGTGCAAAGCATGGCAATGAGGCATGAATATGGTGTAAGAGGAATCTAGCTGTGAGAGGGCAATTGCACAGTCGAAGAAAGACTCATTTTCTCCGTTCCAGCTGGAGCAATGCTGCACTCCCAGTAGATATCTACTGCACAGTCGAAGAAAGACTCATCTTCTCCATTCCAGCTGGAGCAATGCTGCACTCCCAGTAGATATCTACTGCACAATCGAAGAAAGACTCATCTTCTCTATTCCAGCTGGAGAACTGCTGCACTCCCAGCAGATATCTACTGCACAGTCATAGAAAGACTCATCTTCTCCATTCCAGCTGGAGCAATGCTGCACTCCCAGTAGATATCTACTGCACAGTTGAAGAAAGAGTCATCTTCTCCATTCCAGCTGGAGAACTGCTGCACTCTCAGCAGATATCTACTCGCTGTGATATCTGGCCACATATTGCCAGCCCTCAAGTCCAGCTCATTCATCCAGGGTCTGGGACCCATGAAAGCTACAACTGCTTTAATTGAAAACTGAATGTCTGCCTACTTCAATAACTTCATATCTGCCATCGGTTGTATCACTATCCCCCGTCACGCTGTATTGTACCCTCCGATATTGTTTCTCTGTCTCCCGTTCGACCAGCTATAACTTCAGTTGTCTTTTCAGTTTTTGTAACTGTTTTAAGTGCCTTGTGACAGCCAGTTGCAAATGCCCGGAAGTAGCCCCTATGGCATTATGTCATAATGTCGGCTTTACCAGACTGAACCTTATCAGGACTCTCATTGGAAGTTTAATAGAAAGGGCAGGGATGTC